>NC_092158.1:100990945-101213445 GCF_045791955.1 Oncorhynchus clarkii lewisi | reverse complement strand
CTCTCTGTCTGTCTGTCTCTCTCTCTGTCTGTCTGTCTGTCTCTCTCCCTCTCGGTCTGTCTGTCTGTCTCTCTCTCTGTCTGTCTGTCTCTCTCTGTCTCTCTCTCTCTCGGTCTGTCTGTCTGTCTCTCTCTCTGTCTGTCTGTCTGTCTCTCTCTCTCTCGGTCTGTCTGTCTGTCTCTCTCCCTCTCGGTCTGTCTGTCTGTCTCTCTCTCTGTCTGTCTGTCTCTCTCTGTCTCTCTCTCTCTCGGTCTGTCTGTCTGTCTCTCTCTCTGTCTGTCTGTCTCTCTCTCTGTCTCTCTCATAAGGTGCCATTTGGGACACAAGTATTTTTTTTTGTCTAGATGTTTTGCACTCTGACCTCCTTATAGAAACATAGACATTTACATTGTCAATGTAAAAATCAACGCTGTGTTTCCCTGATGTGAAAACATAAGTCCATCTGAATGACAACATGCAGACAGGGTGGGCTCTGGTCTAAAGTAGTGCACTATATAGGGAGTAGGGTGTCATGGGGCTCTGGTCTAAAGTAGTGCACTATATAGGGAGTAGGGTGCCATGGGGCTCTGGTCTAAAGTAGTGCACTATATAGGGAATAGGGTGCCATGGGGCTCTGGTCTAAAGTAGTGCACTATATAGGGAATAGGGTGTCATGGGGCTCTGGTCTAAAGTAGTGCACTATATAGGGAATAGGGTGCCATGGGGCTCTGGTCTAAAGTAGTGCACTATATAGGGAGTAGGGTGCCATGGGGCTCTGGTCTAAAGTAGTGCACTATATAGGGAATAGGGTGTCATTTGGTATACAGATGGTCTGTTTGTATTTCAGTTGGTGTGTCAGTCTTTACTAGCCAGGATGCCAGATATGTTTGTTGTGACTGTCTGTGCAGAAGCTGGAGACGGGCTGGTGTAACCTGGCAACCCGGCTGGATCATTTCCAACAGGGATGACTAATCGTCTCTACAAAAAGGTCTGCTGTGTCGCCTGGCAACCCGACGATTTCTAGAATGGAAATCCATACTAGACCGTCTGGTTGGTCCAACCCGTTGGTTTCTGGGACCAGAGCCGGAACACCTGGGGCTGTAGCTTCATTTTGATGCTCTGATTGGTTACAGATGATCCAATCGCTGATGACGACTTTGTTTTGAAACTCTGATTGGTTAGAGATGATCCAATCGCTGATGACGACTTCGTTTTGATCCTCTGATTGGTTAGAGATGATCCAATCGCTGATGACAACTTCATTTTGATACTCTGATTGGTTAGAGATGATCCAATCGCTGATGACGACTTTGTTTTGATACTCTGATTGGTTAGAGATGATCCAATCGCTGATGACGACTTCGTTTTGATCCTCTGATTGGTTAGAGATGATCCAATCGCTGATGACAACTTCATTTTGATACTCTGATTGGTTACAGATGATCCAATCGCTGATGACGACTTTGTTTTGGTACAACAGCCCTCAGTTTGACATCACCACAAACCTGGTTCAGCGATGTCAGTCTCAGACTGAAGTAAGTAGCGAACGTAAAACAGAAGGAGGGATTCAGTTTGTGTCGTCAGGTCCACCTGCTGTTAGTGTCGGCTTTAGTTCCAACCAAACGCTACCAGAACCGGACTCAACTGATCGCTCTGAGATAAATAAATAATGATTGATAAGAGGTTCTGTAATAAAGACGTTGATTTAGATGAATGAGTTGTTACTGTTGAGTCGGAGCAGAAACCTGCAGCTGTAGGGTCAGATTGGACCCCCTGGTTTGACTCCAAACAGCTATAGGGTCAGATTGGACCCCCTGGTTTGACTCCAAACAGCTGTAGGGTCAGATTGGACCCCCTGGTTTGACTCCAAACAGCTGTAGGGTCAGATTGGACCCCCTGGTTTGACTCCAAACAGCTGTAGGGTCAGATTGGACCCCCTGGTTTGACTCCAAACCCTCAGATGATAATGTGGAATCAACAAATCAACTTGTTTTTTCTAGATATTTTTCTGACATGATTTAAAATCTGTTTTTCTTCAATCCTCTGTTTGTTTTGACACTTTGTCTTCGGTCACTGGATGATTTAGTCTGCATCTGAAACGGCCCCCTATTCCCTATGTAGGGCTCTGATCAGAAGTAGTGCACTATGTAGGGAATAGGGTGTTCTAGAGCTCTGGCACCCTATTCCCTATGTAGGGCTCTGATCAGAAGTAGTGCACTATGTAGGGAATAGGGTGTTCTAGAGCTCTGGCACCCTATTCCCTATGTAGGGCTCTGATCAGAAGTAGTGCACTATGTAGGGAATAGGGTGCCAGTTGGAACGTAGGTTTACTGTCTGTTGCTTTTTTTAGTTTTGTGTGTTTTGTACAGTTCTAGATGTTCAGTAAAGATGATCCTGTTTTATAACTATTTGAAAACCCCCTGTTGTGTGAACGAATAAAGTGCTGTATTAATATCTGAGTCATGTTGTCTGTTAAAGAGAACACGGACCGCTGTGAGTCGCAGGACAACTGTGATGAGCAGCGGGTGTCCCGTCCTGTCGCCTCTGACCGCTGTGAGTCGCAGGACAACTGTGATGAGCAGCGGGTGTCCGTCCTGTCGCCTCTGACCGCTGTGAGTCGCAGGACAACTGTGATGAGCAGCGGGTGTCCGTCCTGTCGCCTCTGACCGCTGTGAGTCGCAGGACAACTGTGATGAGCAGCGGGTGTCCGTCCTGTCGCCTCTGACCGCTGTGAGTCGCAGGACAACTGTGATGAGCAGCGGGTGTCCGTCCTGTCGCCTCTGACCGCTGTGAGTCGCAGGACAACTGTGATGAGCCCTGTCGCCTCTGACCAACGAATATTGGCCCCCCCTGTTTTTGTATAAATTGTCTTGACAATTCTACATGTTGGACACAGCAGGTGATTTACTGCATTGACTCTCGTTCTCTCTCCCTCCACTTTCTCTTGGTTACACATGTTAGTGAATCTCTGACTCTCGTTCTCTCTCCCTCTACTTTCTCTTGGTTACATATGTTAGTGAATCTCTGACTCTCGTTCTCTCTCCCTCTACTTTCTCTTGGTTACACATGTTAGTGAATCTCTGACTCTCGTTCTCCCTCCACTTTCTCTTGGTTACACATGTTAGTGAATCTCTGACTCTCGTTCTCTCTCCCTCTACTTTCTCTTGGTTACACATGTTAGTGAATCTCTGACTCTCGTTCTCCCTCCACTTTCTCTTGGTTACACATGTTAGTGAATCTCTGACTCTCGTTCTCTCTCCCTCTACTTTCTCTTGGTTACACATGTTAGTGAATCTCTGACTCTCGTTCTCTCTCCCTCCACTTTCTCTTGGTTACACATGTTAGTGAATCTCTGACTCTCGTTCTCTCTCCCTCCACTTTCTCTTGGTTACATATGTTAGTGAATCTCTGACTCTCGTTCTCTCTCCCTCTACTTTCTCTTGGTTACACATGTTAGTGAATCTCTGACTCTCGTTCTCTCTCCCTCCACTTTCTCTTGGTTACACATGTTAGTGAATCTCTGACTCTCGTTCTCTCTCCCTCCACTTTCTCTTGGTTACATATGTTAGTGAATCTCTGACTCTCGTTCTCCCTCTACTTTCTCTTGGTTACACATGTTAGTGAATCTCTGACTCTCGTTCTCTCTCCCTCTACTTTCTCTTGGTTACTCATGTTAGTGAATCTCTGACTCTCGTTCTCTCTCCCTCCACTTTCTCTTGGTTACACATGTTAGTGAATCTCTGACTCTCGTTCTCCCTCTACTTTCTATTGGTTACACATGTTAGTGAATCTCTGACTCTCGTTCTCTCTCCCTCTACTTTCTCTTGGTTACTCATGTTAGTGAATCTCTGACTCTCGTTCTCTCTCCCTCCACTTTCTCTTGGTTACACATGTTAGTGAATCTCTGACTCTCGTTCTCCCTCTACTTTCTATTGGTTACACATGTTAGTGAATCTCTGACTCTCGTTCTCCCTCTACTTTCTATTGGTTACACATGTTAGTGAATCTCTGACTCTCGTTCTCTCTCCCTCTACTTTCTCTTGGTTACTCATGTTAGTGAATCTCTGACTCTCGTTCTCTCTCCCTCCACTTTCTCTTGGTTACACATGTTAGTGAATCTCTGACTCTCGTTCTCCCTCTACTTTCTCTTGGTTACACATGTTAGTGAATCTCTGACTCTCGTTCTCTCTCCCTCTACTTTCTCTTGGTTACTCATGTTAGTGAATCTCTGACTCTCGTTCTCCCTCTACTTTCTCTTGGTTACACATGTTAGTGAATCTCTGACTCTCGTTCTCCCTCTACTTTCTCTTGGTTACACATGTTAGTGAATCTCTGACTCTCATTCTCCCTCCACTTTCTCTTGGTTACGCCATTACTCCATGTGGTTAAGACACCAAGGCAAAACAGATGACAAAAGTATTTTATACTGCACTATGAATCAAGGGGCTGGCAGAATGGCTAGTGCTGATATTAATGGTGACGTAGTGCTGATATTAATGGTGACGTAGTGCTGATATTAATGGTGACGTAGTGCTGATATTAATGGTGACGTAGTGCTGATATTAATGGTGACATAGTGCTGATATTAATGGTGACATAGTGCTGATATTAATGGTGACGTAGTGCTGATATTAATGGTGACATAGTGCTGATATTAATGGTGACATAGTGCTGATATTAATGGTGACGTAGTGCTGATATTAATGGTGACATAGTGCTGATATTAATGGTGACGTAGTGCTGATATTAATAGTTACATAGTGCTGATATTAATGGTGACGTAGTGCTGATATTAATGGTGCCGTAGTGCTGATATTAATGGTGCCGTAGTGCTGATATTAATGGTGCCGTAGTGCTGATATTAATGGTGACATAGTGCTGATATTAATAGTTACATAGTGCTGATATTAATGGTGACATAGTGCTGATATTAATGGTGACGTAGTGCTGATATTAATGGTGACGTAGTGCTGATGTTAATGGTGACGTAGTGCTGATATTAATGGTGACGTAGTGCTGATATTAATGGTGACATAGTGCTGATATTAATGGTGACGTAGTGCTGATATTAATGGTGACGTAGTGCTGATATTAATGGTGACATAGTGCTGATATTAATGGTGACGTAGTGCTGATATTAATGGTGACGTAGTGCTGATATTAATGGTGACGTAGTGCTGATATTAATGGTGACGTAGTGCTGATATTAATGGTGACATAGTGCTGATATTAATGGTGACGTAGTACTGATATTAATGGTGACGTAGTGCTGATATTAATGGTGACATAGTGCTGATATTAATGGTGACATAGTGCTGATATTAATGGTGACGTAGTACTGATATTAATGGTGACGTAGTGCTGATATTAATGGTGACATAGTGCTGATATTAATGGTGACATAGTGCTGATATTAATGGTGACGTAGTGCTGATATTAATGGTGACATAGTGCTGATATTAATGGTGACATAGTGCTGATATTAATGGTGACATAGTGCTGATATTAATGGTGACGTAGTACTGATATTAATGGTGCCGTAGTGCTGATATTAATGGTGCCGTAGTGCTGATATTAATGGTGACGTAGTGCTGATATTAATGGTGCCGTAGTGCTGATATTAATGGTGACATAGTGCTGATATTAATAGTTACATAGTGCTGATATTAATGGTGACATAGTGCTGATATTAATGGTGACGTAGTGCTGATATTAATGGTGACGTAGTGCTGATATTAATGGTGACGTAGTGCTGATATTAATGGTGACGTAGTGCTGATATTAATGGTGACGTAGTGCTGATATTAATGGTGACGTAGTGCTGATATTAATGGTGACGTAGTGCTGATATTAATGGTGACGTAGTGCTGATATTAATGGTGACGTAGTGCTGATATTAATGGTGACGTAGTGCTGATATTAATGGTGACGTAGTGCTGATATTAATGGTGACATAGTGCTGATATTAATGGTGACATAGTGCTGATATTAATGGTGACATAGTGCTGATATTAATGGTGACGTAGTGCTGATATTAATGGTGACGTAGTGCTGATGTTAATGGTGACATAGTGCTGATATTAATGGTGCCGTAGTGCTGATATTAATGGTGCCGTAGTGCTGATATTAATGGTGACATAGTGCTGATATTAATGGTGACATAGTGCTGATATTAATGGTGACGTAGTGCTGATATTAATAGTGACATAGTGCTGATATTAATGGTGACATAGTGCTGATATTAATGGTGACATAGTGCTGATATTAATGGTGACGTAGTGCTGATATTAATGGTGAGGTAGTGCTGATATTAATGGTGACATAGTGCTGATATTAATGGTGACATAGTGCTGATATTAATGGTGACTTGTGCAACCCCACCCCCCCCTCCATATTCTATTTAAATCAATCAAAATAAGACAACTAGACTTAACTTTTAAGTAGTACTTACTAAAGAATGTCTAAATCAAAGTGATTTAAATAGATTTTTAGCACACTTGTGTGAACCCCTATGCCCTTCTACATCTCTAATGCCGAGTTCAGAGCTGTCATCCAGGCAGAAGGAAGAATCTCAAATATAAAATATATTTCCATTTGTTTAATAACACTTTCTGTTGGTTACGACATGATTCCATATGTGTTATTTCATAGTTTTGATGTCTTTACTATTATTCTACAGAAAACAGAATACTAGTAACATTAAATAAAAACCCTTGAATGAGTAGGTGTGTCAGAACTTTAGACTGGTGCTGTATGTACACACACACACACACACACACACACACACACACACACACACACACACACACACACACACACATATATATATATATATATATATATATATATATATATATATATATATATATATATCTGTGTATATACACACATACGCTACAAATGGCAGAGAACCAGGAATGTGTTTTCAGAAAAGCCCTGATTCAACAAGACCTGAGACATGTAATTACAACCACCGCTTCTACACACACACACACGTTTTGGGTATTTCTCATACTTCTGTTCAGAAGCGTTGCCGCGTGTGTGTGTGTGTGTGTGATCTATGCCATGCCCTAGGGTAAGGTTTTTCTCCAGACTCAGCGTTTCTTCAGTCTTTCATGTCTCCCTCCTCTGTTAACTCCTCCGCTCTCTCTCTCTTTATCTGTGAGCTCAGATAAGGGTAGGAGAAGGGACACATACACTCTCTTCTCCCTCTTCCCACCGTCTCTCCTCTCCCTCTCCCCCCGCCTCTCTATTCTCCCTCTCCCCCCGTCTGTCTCTCCTCTCCCTATCCCCCCATTTGTCTCTCCCTATCCCCCCATCTGTCTCTCCCTATACCCCATCTGTCTCTCCTCTCCCTATCCCCCATCCGTCTCTCCTCTCCCTCTCCCCCCATCCGTCTCTCCTCTCCCTCTCCCCCATCCGTCTCTCCTCTCCCTATTCCCCCATCTGTCTCTCCTCTCCCTAGCCCTCCATCCGTCTCTCCTCTCCCTAGCCCCCCATCCGTCTCTCCTCTCCCTCTCCCCCCATCCGTCTCTCCTCTCCCTCTCCCCCCATCCGTCTCTCCTCTCCCTATCCCCCCGTCTCTCCTCTCCCCCTTCCGTCTCTCCTCTCCCTATCTCTCCCGTCTCTCCTCTCCCTTTCCCCCTGTCTCTCCTCTCCCTTTCCCCCTGTCTCTCCTCTCCCTCCACTAGGTGGCAGTTCTACCTAAAAGTAAGATGACCAGAACTCCGTCTGGATGACTTGATGGATGATACAAACATAGGATAACTTCCATACAGTTGGTGTCATCTTGAGTAAATTCTATTATATTCACTTGATGGATGGTACAGGCATAGAAATATGTAGAATATATAGGATCAATGCCATACAGTTGGTGTCATTATCTAGTGTATATTCTATTCTATTCACTTGGATGGTACAGGCATAGAAATATGTAGAATAGATAGGATCAATGCTATGCAGTTGGTGTCCTTATCTAGAGTATATTCACTCCTATCCACTTGCTGTATAGTAGGCCTACAGACATACAATAGGTAGACTGGAAATAATGTCCCCTGTCTTCTCTACTCTATTCCCTTTCAAGCCTGGTATCAAAGTGTACATTATCTACTGTCACAGACCCCAGGTCGACGCACATATAACATCTCCACACTGCTTCTATACCTGACACGAGATTCATCCCAAAATACCTGATACCTGATGCACGAGATTCATCCCAAAATACCTGATACCTGACACGAGATTCATCCCAAAATCACAATCCTAACAATGGCTAATCCCCCCCCCCCCGAGTTCCCTTCCTTTTTGCCAATAGTTTACATACACAAAGTTCTGTGTCCAGTTAGACACAACTTATTCTGTCAAACAAGGGATAGTACTAGTAGCCCCCTAGAGAGAACAAGCCTGCTTTACTTAATGTCTCCTCACAACAAACAACCCAACCTGGTCTCAGAGCATTTCATATGATTCTTTACGTAAAAACGAGACACTCCATTTAGTATGATAGGTTATGTTTGGTGTGGTTACATAAGACAGATGGTTACTCAAGACAAAAAAATGAAAGGAGGGTTGTTGGTTGGGGTGAACGCGAACGCGAACGTCTCGCAACTCAAAGGTTGCGAGTTCGAATCTCATCATGGACAACTTTAACATTTTTAGCAAATGAGCTACTTTTCAACTACTTGGCATGTTAGCTAACCCTTCCACTAAACCTAACCTTGACCCTTTTAACTAACCCTTCACCTAACCCTAACCTTAAACCCTAGCCTAGCTAACGTTAGCGAGCAAATTAGCTCATTTTCAACTACTTGGCATCTTAGCTAACCCTTTACCTAACCCTAACCTTAAACCCTAGCCTAGCTAACGTTAGCGAGCTAGCTAACCCTTCACCTAACCCTAACCTTAAACCCTAGCCTAGCTAACGTTAGCGAGCTAGCTAACCCTTCACCTAACCCTAACCATAAACCCTAGCCTAGCTAACGTTAGCGAGCTAGCTAACCCTTCACCTAACCCTAACCATAAACCCTAGCCTAGCCATCTACCTACAATTCGGAACCTATCATACGTTTTTTTGCAGCTTCGTTACCTAAGTTTTGCTATTCGTAACATATTGTACATTTAGCAAATGTGTAACATAATAGAAATTGCAATTCGTAAACTAGCAGACGTGTTTCGCAATTTTCGTAACATATTGTACGTTTTTCAAATTCGTAACATATAATGCAAATTATAATTAGTTAAAATATCATACTAAATGGGTGATGGACATCCACAAAATAATACATATCATACAAAACATATCATATACAAAGAGAGTATCTCGGGTTTTGCGTAAAGAACAACAGGAAATGCTCTGAGACCAGGTTGAACAAAGACCCCACAGGCTTTTCTTTAACCGGGGAAAGACAGCTACAGAAGACATCAGTAACGAAGTAACGGATGTTAAAAAAGACTGGTGTCATTTCGTGTGTACCGATCTTATTGGTGTATACGTTTATTTCCTGCTCAGAGAAAGTGAGAGCGAGAGATCGACACGCAGGAGAAATAGTTTGATTTCTGCGCAAGAAAAGTTTTACAGAACAAGTGTCCTTTGCTAAAAAGGTAAGAGTAATCATTTATCATCTAATGCAACAGTATAATGTTGTTTTGCTTGTAGGTTTGAGGAGTTTCCGTGGTAAATTGTCGGGTGATTGACGCAGTTGCAGAGAGATTTGGTCATTTGATGCGCGTTGATTGTCTAAAGATGATTTTGCGCGCATTGATAAAGTTGAGGGAAAGCACCTGACATCAGAAAGCCTGCCGTAGGCCTATCTGTAAAAAGTTGTTGTACTTTTGAAAGACATCAGATACAGAAAACCTTTCCCATTCGGGAAGGAGCTAGGCCTACAGTTGTCTTGTGTGTTGTCTCTACACAGTGGCCCCTTTTTAAATGTTGCTCTAAATGACAACAAACGCTCTCCCCTACGTATTAAGTGTAGGCTTACACTCGTTTCTCTATCGAGGTCCGGTTTAGGTCGTGATTTAGTTGGAGGAACAAGTAGAGCCTGAACCAGAGACCATGTCAGCAGACCCTGCCTTGCTGTAATGATCAACGACGAGTCGTTCGCGAACGAACGGAAAGTGTTTCTGCAAATACATTACAAAATTATTCTCTGAAGAGGGTGAATCCCCCTGTGCAGGAACATATAACAGTGTGGAGAGTTAATCAATCTGGTCCACGCTGATATTTTCAGTACAGGCCATCTGATAATTTGGCCAGCTAAAAATGTATTTCAACGCGCATTTCCCCATCTGACATAATGGTAACCTGCCTTTTTAGGCTTTACATTGGAGATAGATTTTCATTTTTTTTCATGGTTCTAGATCGATTATTAAGCCTTTTGAACGAAGAGACGTTTGGGAGCCATCCATACACGTTTAACCAGCACCCTAGATGGGTCCCATCCCTACGTAGGTGTTTAACCAGCACCCTAGATGGGTCCCATCCCTACGTAGGTGTTTAACCAGCACCATATATGGGTCCCATCCCTACGTAGGTGTTTAACCAGCACCCTAGACGGGTCCCATCCCTACGTAGGTGTTTAACCAGCACCCTAGATGGGTCCCATCCCTACGTAGGTGTTTAACCAGCACCCTAGATGGGTCCCATCCCTATGTAGGTGTTTAACCAGCACCCTAGACGGGTCCCATCCCTACGTAGGTGTTTAACCAGCACCCTAGACGGGTCCCATCCCTACGTAGGTGTTTAACCAGCACCCTAGATGGGTCCCATCCCTACGTAGTTGTTTAACCAGCACCCTAGATGGGTCCCATCCCTACGTAGGTGTTTAACCAGCACCCTAGATGGGTCCCATCCCTACGTAGGTGTTTAACCAGCACCCTAGATGGGTCCCATCCCTACGTAGGTGTTTAACCAGCACCCTAGATGGGTCCCATCCCTACGTAGGTGTTTAACCAGCACCCTAGATGGGTCCCATCCCTACGTAGGTGTTTAAACAGCACCCTAGATGGGTCCCATCCCTACGTAGGTGTTTAACCAGCACCCTAGATGGGTCCCATCCCTACGTAGTTGTTTAACCAGCACCCTAGATGGGTCCCATCCCTACGTAGTTGTTTAACCAGCACCCTAGATGGGTCCCATCCCTACGTAGTTGTTTAACCAGCACCCTAGATGGGTCCCATCCCTACGTAGGTGTTTAACCAGCACCCTAGATGGGTCCCATCCCTACGTAGTTGTTTAACCAGCACCCTAGATGGGTCCCATCCCTACGTAGGTGTTTAACCAGCACCCTAGATGGGTCCCATCCCTACGTAGTTGTTTAACCAGCACCCTAGATGGGTCCCATCCCTACGTAGGTGTTTAGCCAGCACCCTAGATGGTTCCCATCCCTACACGTTTAACCAGCACTCTAGATGGGTCCCATCTCTACACGTTTAACCAGCACCCTAGATGGGTCCCATCTCTACACGTTTAACCAGCACCCTAGATGGGTCCCATCTCTACACGTTTAACCAGCACCCTAGATGGGTCCCATCTCTACACGTTTAACCAGCACCCTAGATGGGTCCCATCCCTACACGTTTAACCAGCACCCTAGATGGGTCCCATCTCTACACGTTTAACCAGCACCCTAGATGGGTCCCATCCCTATGTAGGTGTTTAACCAGCACCCTAGTAGGCCTAGAGGGCATTACATGTGCTTAGCCTCACTGACACTCAGCACTCTGCCTGCATCCTAAGGAAATAGGGTGCCAAAGTAGTGCACTATATAGGGAATAGAGTGACATAGTAGTGCACTATATAGGGAATAGGGTGCCATAGTAGTGCACTATATAGGGAATAGGGTGCCATAGTAGTGCACTATAAAGGGAATAGGGTGCCATAGTAGTGCACTATATAGGGAATAGGGTGCCATTTGGAGTGCAGATCTCGCCAACCCTTCTACCCTGGACCTGATATTTCTGACCAGCGTTCAACATCAATAATGTCAGATGATTCAGATGAATAATAAAGAGTCCCTATGAATCAATATTTAATGATGGTGAATCTGCTCTTTAAAGTCAATCTGTTGAATCTATCTGTGTGTACACTCGGGCGGTGGTCAGAGGCCTGTATAGAGGCCTACTTTGGCACCCTATTCCCTATATAGTGCACTACTTTGGCACCCTATTTCCTTTATAGTGCACTACCTTGGCACCCTATTCCCTATATAGTGCACTACTTTGGCACCCTATTCCCAATATAGTGCACTACTTCTAGCCTGGTTCCATAGGATCCTGCGTCTGGTCAAAAGTAGTGCACTATCTTGAGGAATAGCAGGGTCCCATTTTGGGACGTAGTTCATCGCTGGAAGTGGGGAGTAGCTCCTAGATACACTGATCTAAGGTCAGTTTTGTGTTCTGTCCTCTAATGGTTCAGGTTAGTGTTGGGGGACGGGAATGCTGATCCTAGATCTGTAGTTCAGGTTAGTGTTGGGGGGAGGGGATGCTGATCCTAGATCTGTAGTTGAGGTTAGTATTGGGGGGAGGGGATGCTGATCCTGGAGCTGTCGTTCAGCTGATCCTAGAGTAGTTGATAAATGATTATAAGGGACAATATTATATCTTACTGTGATAAGTATATATAATAACTCAGTTATTACAACCAGTAATAATGCATTAGTCTTTTCTGTTGGCAGTTGGTATGAAACTACAAGTTAATATTGTTGATCAACCCACTGTTGAGAAATGTTGGTCTGTCTTCCTCTTTTGAGTCAGCATGTGTTTGCGCGTGTGTGTGTGTGCCTGCGTGTGTGTGTGCCTGCGTGTGTGTGTGTGTTTGCCCGCTCGTGTGTGTGTGTGCCTGCGTGCGTGTGTGTTTGCCCTCTTGTGTGTGTGTTTGCCCACTTGCGTGTGTGTGTGTGTGTGTGTGTTTGAATCTGTGTGTGTGTGTGTGTGTGTGTGTGTGTGTGTGTGTTTGAATCTGTGTGTGTCTTCCTCTCCTCTGAAAATCTTTTTTTGGCATCTTCATTTCCTCCTGAACTGGAGCTAACAGAAGAACCAGTCAGACCAGCTTCTCACTCTCTCACCATCCTCACTGAACATGCCTGCAAACATGCCTACAAACAGGCCTACAAACAGGCCTACAAACAGGCCTACAAACAGGCCTACAAACAGGACTACAAACAGGCCTACAAACAGGCCTACAAACAGACCTACAAACAGACCTACAGTCCTGGAGAATTATTGTTCTCCATCCATTAGCTGTTTGTCTTAATATGACCCTCCTCACACCCCTCTAGACCATCCCTCTATACCAACCCTCTATACCATCCCTCTATACCACCCCTCTATACCATCCCTCTATACCATCCCTCTATACCACCCCTCTATACCATCCCTCTATACCACCCCTATATACCACCCCTATATACCCCCCCTATATACCACCCCTATATACCCCCCCTCTATACCACCCCTCTATACCCCCCCTCTATACCACCCCTCTATACCACCCCTCTATACCACCCCTATATACCACCCCTATATACCCCCCCTCTATACCACCCCTCTATACCACCCCTATATACCCCCCTTCTATACCACCCCTCTATACCACCCCTCTATACCTCTGGTACCCCCCTATACTCCTTAAACCAGTTTATTAACCCCTATCCGACCAGCCCCTTGAGTCTCATTAAACCAGTTTATTAACTCCTATCTGACCATCAGTACAGTGGCATGGTTACGGTTGGCAGTAAACCACATCATTAATCCCAGTTATCTATATAAACATTATAGAGATGCATCTCCTACATGACTCGGTGTATTACGGTGTAGACATCCCATTACTCACTGGGTGGACATTGGTATCCTAGCAACAGGATATAAAAAAATCTGCTTTCTTTGTCAGGAAAACTGAACAAAGATTCTGGTGAGGATAAACTGATCCTAGATCTGTGCCTGCTAGAGGAAACTTCTACCCAAATCAAAGATTCTGGTGAGGATAAACTGATCCTAGATCTGTGCCTGCTAGAGGAAACCTCTACCCAAATCAATGATTCTGGTGAGGATAAACTGATCCTAGATCTGTGCCTGCTAGAGGAAACCTCTACCCAAATCAATGATTCTGGTGAGGATAAACTGATCCTAGATCTGTGCCTGCTAGAGGAAACTTCTACCCAAATCAAAGATTCTGGTGAGGATAAACTGATCCTAGATCTGTGCCTGCTAGAGGAAACTTCTACCCAAATCAAAGATTCTGGTGAGGATAAACTGATCCTAGATCTGTGCCTGCTAGAGGAAACCTCTACCCAAATCAATGATTCTGGTGAGGATAAACTGATCCTAGATCTGTGCCTGCTAGAGGAAACCTCTACCCAAATCAATGATTCTGGTGAGGATAAACTGATCCTAGATCTGTGCCTGCTAGAGGAAACTTCTACCCAAATCAAAGATTCTGGTGAGGATAAACTGATCCTAGATCTGTGCCTGCTAGAGGAAACTTCTACCCAAATCAATGTTTGATTGTTTGCGTACACAGATCTGCAGATGTTATCGCAGGTTCAGCTAAATGCTTGTGTTTGCTAGCTCCAACAAGTGTAGTAATATCTAGCTATACAAAACATTACACACATAACCCAGGAAATGAAGAAATATCAGAACGAGAAACGTCAGTATCAAAAATAAATATATATAAATATATTTATAATCCGGGTCGTTTTTGGTCCTGGCTACTGATTGGCTGAAACCCCGTGGTATATCAGACAATATAACATGGGTATGAAACTAAAGGACTTGTTTACTGGTGTAATTACATTGGTAACCTGTTAATAATGAGAAATAAGGCTCATCGGGGTTTTGTGGTATATGAGCAATATACCACACGGCTAAGGGCTGGTATCCAGGCTGTAGTCTCTCTGCACACGGCTATGGGCTGGTATCCAGGCTGTAGTCTCTGAGAACAGACATATACCACACGGCTAAGGGCTGGTATCCAGGCTGTAGTCTCTCTGATGCGTTGTGTCTGAGAACAGACATATACCACACGGCTAAGGGCTGGTATCCAGGCTGTAGTCTCTCTGATGCGTTGTGTCTGAGAACAGACATATACCACACCTCCTCTGGCCTACGTTGCTTAAATATGCATCGATTGTACAAAACATCAGGAACACCTGCTCGTTACATGACAGACTGACCAGGTGAATCCAGGACAGACTGACCAGGTGAATCCAAGACACAGACTCACCAGGTGTTATACATGACATAGACTGACCAGGTGTTATACATGACATAGACTGACCAGGTGTTATACATGACATAGACTGACCAGGTGTTAAACATGACATAGACTGGCCAGGTGTTATACATGACATAGACTGACCAGGTGTTATACATGACATAGACTGACCAGGTGTTATACATGACATAGACTGACCAGGTGTTATACATGACATAGACTGACCAGGTGTTATCCATGACATAGACTGACCAGGTGTTATACATGACATAGACTGACCAGGTGTTATACATGACACAGACTGACCAGGTGTTATACATGACACAGACTGACCAGGTGTTATACATGACACAGACTGACCAGGTGTTATACATGACACAGACTGACCAGGTGTTATAAATGACATAGACCGACCAGGTGTTATACATGACATAGACTGACCGGGTGTTATACATGACATAGACTGACCAGGTGTTATACATGACACAGACTGACTAGGTGTTATACATGACATAGACTGACCAGGTGAATCCAGGTGAAAGCTGTGATCCCTTATTGATGTCACTTTGTTAAATCCACTTCAATCAGAGTCGATGAAGGGGAGGAGACCTGGTTAAAGATGAAGGGGAGGAGACCAGGTTAAAGATGAAGGGGAGGAGACCTGGTTAAAGATGAAGGGGAGGAGACCTGGTTAAATATGAAGGGGAGGAGACCAGGTTACAGATGAAGGGGAGGAGACCTGGTTAAATATGAAGGGGAGGAGACCAGGTTAAAGATGAAGGGGAGGAGACCTGGTTAAATATGAAGGGGAGGAGACAGGTAAAGATGAAGGGGAGGAGACCTGGTTAAATATGAAGGGGAGGAGACAGGTAAAGATGAAGGGGAGGAGACCAGGTTAAATATGAAGGGGAGGAGACCAGGTTAAAGATGAAGGGGAGGAGACCTGGTTAAATATGAAGGGGAGGAGACCTGGTTAAATATGAAGGGGAGGAGACCTGGTTAAATATGAAGGGGAGGAGACAGGTAAAGATGAAGGGGAGGAGACAGGTAAAGATGAAGGGGAGGAGACCAGGTTAAATATGAAGGGCAGGAGACAGGTAAAGATGAAGGGGAGGAGACCAGGTTAAAGATGAAGGGGAGGAGACCTGGTTAAAGATGAAGGGGAGGAGACAGGTTAAAGATGAAGGGGAGGAGACAGGGTTAAAGATGAAGGGGAGGAGACCTGGTTAAATATGAAGGGGAGGAGACCTGGTTAAAGATGAAGGGGAGGAGACCTGGTTAAAGATGAAGGGGAGGAGACCAGGTTAAAGATGAAGGGGAGGAGACGGGGTTAAAGAAGGATTTTTAAGCCTTGAGACAACTGAGACATGGATTGTGTGTGTGTGTTGCCATTCAGAGGGTGAATGGGCAAGACAACATATTAGTGGCTTTGAACGGGGTATTGTATAAGTAGGTGCCAAGTGCACCAGTTTGTGTCAAGAACTGAAACTCTGCTGGGTTTTCCCACGCACAACAGTTTCCTGTGTTTATCAAGAATAGTCAAACACCCGAAAGGACATCCAGCCAACTGGACTCCACTGTGGGAACCATTGGAGTCAACATGGGCCAGGATCCCTGTGGAACGCAGTGAGGCAGTTCTGAAGGCAACTCAATATTAGTTCTTGTTCATGTTTGTACACTCAGTGTATAGATGGTGTGTGTATAGATGGTGTGTGTATAGATGGTGTGTGTATGGATGGTGTGTATAGATGGTGTGTATAGATGGTGTGTGTGTATAGATGGTGTGTATAGATGGTGTGAATAGATGGTGTGTATAGATGGTGTGTATAGATGGTGTGTATGGATGGTGTGTATAGATGGTGTGTGTATAGATGGTGTGTATAGATGGTGTGTATGGATGGTGTGTATGGATGGTGTGTGTAGATGGTGTGTATGGTGTGTGTATAGATGATGTGTATAGATGGTGTGTGTAGATGGTGTGTATAGATGGTGTGTGTAGATGGTGTGTATGGTGTGTGTATAGATGGTGTGTGTAGATGGTGTGTATGGATGGTGTGTATAGATGGTGTGAATAGATGGTGTGTATAGATGGTGTGTATGGATGGTGTGAATAGATGGTGTGTATGGATGGTGTGTATAGATGGTGTGTATAGACAGTAGTTATATAGGATGGTGTGTACAGATGGTGTGTACAGCAGTAGGTATATAGGATGGTGTGTATGGATGGTGTGTGTATAGATGGTGTGTATAGATGGTGTGTATGGATGGTGTGTGTAGATGGTGTGTGTAGATGGTGTGTGTAGATGGTGTGTGTAGATGGTGTGTATAGACAGTAGTTATATAGGATGGTGTGTATAGACAGTAGTTATATAGGATGGTGTGTATAGACAGTAGTTATATAGGATGGTGTGTATAGACAGTAGTTATATAGGATGGTGTGTACAGATGGTGTGTACAGCAGTAGGTATATAGGATGGTGTGTATGGATGGTGTGTGTATAGATGGTGTGTATAGATGGTGTGTATGGATGGTGTGTGTAGATGGTGTGTGTAGATGGTGTGTGTAGATGGTGTGTATAGACAGTAGTTATATAGGATGGTGTGTATAGACAGTAGTTATATTGGATGGTGTGTATAGACAGTAGTTATATAGGATGAACCATGACTAGAATACAGTATATACATATGAAGTGGACAACAGTAGTTATATAGGATGAACTAGAATACAGTATATACATATGAAGTGGACAGCAGTAGTTATATAGGATGAACCATGACTAGAATACAGTATATACCAGTGTTCAATGACTCTATGTACATAGGGCAGCGGTCTCTAAGGTGCAGGGTAGGGTACCGGGTGGTAGTCGGTTAGTGACAGTGGTATTGGGGTTGAACTGGCCAGGTCTCGGGTGGCTGAGGTCCTTGAAAACTGGTTACCAAAGTAATTAGAACAGTAAATAAGTAATTTTTTTAAAATTGAATTTAATTACTGTTTAAATTACGTGGTGTAGGTGTCCTGGAGGGCAGGTAGTTTTCCCCCGGTGATGCGTTGGGCAGACCTCACTACCCTCTGGAGAGCCCTGCGGTTGTGGGCGGCGCAGTTGCCGTACCAGGCGGTGATACAGCCCGACAGGATGCTCTCCATTGTGCATCTGTAAACGTTTGTGAGGGTCTTAGGTGCCAAGCCAAATGAGGTTGAAGAGGTGCTGTTGTGCCTTCTTCACCACGCTGTCAGTGTGGGGGGACCATTTCAGGTCCTCGGTGATGTGGACGCAGAGGAATTTAAGGCTTTTGACCCTCTCCACTGCCGTCAATGTGGACGGGGCCGAGCTGTCTCTGCTGTCTCTGTCTGTCTCTGTCTGTCTCTGCTGTCTCTGCTGTCTCCGCTGTCTCCTGTAGTCCCTGCTGTATCTGCGATCTCTGCTGTCTCCTGTAGCCCCTGATCAGCTCTGTCGTTTAGTTGACGTTAAGGGACAGGTTATTTTCCTGGCACCACTCCTCCAGGGCCCTCAGCTTAGAGGGCACTATGATGTTGAAGGCTGAGCTTAGAGGGCACTATGATGTTGAAGGCTCAGCTTAGAGGGCACTATGGTGTTGAAGGCTGAGCTTAGAGGGCACTATGATGTTGAAGGCTGAGCTTAGAGGGCACTATGGTGTTGAAGGCTGAGCTTAGAGGGCACTATGATGTTGAAGGCTGAGCTTAGAGGGCACTATGATGTTGAAGGCTGAGCTTAGAGGGCACTATGGTGTTGAAGGCTGAGCTTAGAGGGCACTATGATGTTGAAGGCTGAGCTTAGAGGGCACTATGGTGTTGAAGGCTGAGCTTAGAGGGCACTATGATGTTGAAGGCTGAGCTTAGAGGGCACTATGGTGTTGAAGGCTCAGCTTAGAGGGCACTATGATGTTGAAGGCGGGGCCAGGATGAATTGATGAAAAACATTCCTTCCAGGGGTTTGGAACCTAAATGTTCCAATCGTTTGGTTCTGAACAGAACCGTCATATGTTCAGTTCTGTTCCACTGTTCCGACCAGCAAAAGACAGTTCTGAACCGGTTATAAACCCCCCCCCCCCCAAAAAAAAAGTACTGGTTTATATCGTTCCTTTTTAAACCTTTGAAATAAATCACAAATAACATTTAGCTGGACATTAAATGACTTCAGGATAGAGCAGCTTCCTGTGGAGCAAGAAAACCATGGACAGACCAGTGTAGTGTACGAGATGACACTGGGCATGTTGTTGTTATCTGAATTAGGCCGAGGGGGGAGCGGCTTCTGTGAAGGCCTTCTGCTTCTGTGAAGGCCTTCTGCTTCTGTGAAGACCTTCTGCTTCTGTGAAGGCCTTCTGCTTCTGTGAAGGCCTCTCGTACAAGACAGCACAGCGTAAAATAGAAAGTGACATTTTTCCTGAAGAATTGTGTGCTTGATTCAGCTGTCCAGACGCATGTTATTCAGAGGTCAACAAACTGACATCATAAAGCAAACATTCCCAGAAGTTATTTTCCCACCATAGTAGAACTACAATGTATTTAAATAACAGTGTAATCTGATCCCAGGCCTGGGATTCAACCCGTATTTAAATAACAGTGTAATCTGATCCCAGGGCCTGGGATTCAACCCGTATTTAAATAACAGTGTAATCTGATCCCAGGGCCTGGGATTCAACCCGTATTTAAATAACAGTGTAATCTGATCCCAGGCCTGGGATTCAACCCGTATTTAAATAACAGTGTAATCTGATCCCAGGCCTGGGATTCAACCCGTATTTAAATAACAGTGTAATCTGATCCCAGGCCTGGGATTCAACCCGTATTTAAATAACAGTGTAATCTGATCCCAGGGCCTGGGATTCAACCCGTATTTAAATAACAGTGTAATCTGATCCCAGGCCTGGGATTCAACCCGTATTTAAATAACAGTGTAATCTGATCCCAGGCCTGGGATTCAACCCGTATTTAAATAACAGTGTAATCTGATCCCAGGCCTGGATTCAACCCGTATTTAAATAACAGTGTAATCTGATCCCAGGCCTGGATTCAGAAGGAGAGTGGATGGAGAGGGGGAGAGGAGGAGAGTGGATTGAGGGGGAGGGAGGAGTAGAGTGGATGGAGGGGGAGGGAGGAGGAGAGTGGATATAGAGGGAGAGAGGAGGAGAGTGGATGGAGAGGGGGAGAGGAGGAGAGTGGATGGAGGGGGAGGGAGGAGAGTGGATGGAGAGGGAGAGAGGAGGAGAGTGGATGGAGAGGGAGAGAGGAGGAGAGTGGATGGAGAGAGGAGGAGAGTGGATGGAGAGGGGGAGAGGAGGAGAGTGGATGGAGGGGGATGGAGGAGAGTGGATGGAGGAGACGGAGAGTGGATGGAGAGGGGGAGAGGAGGAGAGTGGATGGAGAGGGAGGGAGGAGAGTGGATGGAGAGGGAGAGAGGAGGAGAGTGGATGGAGAGGGAGAGAGGAGGAGAGTGGATGGAGAGGGAGAGAGGAGGAGAGTGGATGGAGAGGGAGAGAGGAGGAGAGTGGATGGAGAGGGAGGGAGGAGAGTGGATGGAGAGGGAGAGAGGAGGAGAGTGGATGGAGAGGGAGAGAGGAGGAGAGTGGATGGAGAGGGAGAGAGGAGGAGAGTGGATGGAGAGGGAGAGAGGAGAGTGGATGGAGAGGGAGAGAGGAGAAGAGTGGATAGAGAGGGAGAGAGGAGGAGAGTGGATGGAGAGGGAGAGTGGATGGAGAGGGAGAGAGGAGGAGAGTGGATGAGAGGGAGGGAGGAGAGTGGATGGAGAGGGAGAGAGGAGGAGAGTGGATGAGAGGGAGAGTAGACGGAGAGTGGATGGAGAGGGAGAGAGGAGGAGAGTGGAACGAGAGGGAGAGAAGAGGAGAGTGGATGGAGAGGGAGAGAGGAGGAGAGTGGATAGAGAGGGAGAGAGGAGAGTTGATGGAGAGGGAGAGAGGAGAGTGGATGGAGAGGGAGAGAAGAGGAGAGTGGATGGAGAGGGAGAGAGGAGGAGAGTGGATATAGAGGGCGAGAGGAGAGTGGATATAGAGGGAGAGAGGAGAGTGGATGGAGAGGGAGAGAGGAGAGTGGATGGCGAGGGAGAGAGGAGGAGAGTGGATGGAGAGGGAGAGAAGAGGAGAGTGGATGGAGAGGGAGAGAAGAGGAGAGTGGATGGAGAGGGAGAGAGGAGAGTGTATGGAGGGAGGAGAATGAGAGTGGATGGAGAGGGAGAGAGGGAGGAGAGTGGATGGATGGAGGAGAAGGAGAGGAGGGAGGAGAATGAGAGTGGATGGAGAGGGAGAGCGGAGGAGAGTGGATGGAGGGAGGAGAGGGAGAGTGGCTTGTGTACCGAGGAAGCAAAAAAAAGAGAGCATGAGAGAGTGGGAGAATGGGAGTGAGCGAAAGCAAGCAAGCCAGGGAGGGAGGGAGGGAGGGTGGGAAGGGGGAAAGATGAGCTCATTGCAGTCTCTGGGTTGGTGACTGAAGGAGGGAGGGAGGAGGATGGGGGGGGAGAGGATAGAGGGGAGAGGATAGAGGGAGAGGAGGAGGAGAGGAGGCAGAGGTTTAGCTACTTCTGTCTGAGAATCGATAGCTAGAATGGCTCCAGCACACAGAACTGTAGACAGGGCTAGCATCTCCCTTTGCATCTCTAACCAAATACAAATAGGAATTAACATTTCTCCTTTAGCATCTTAAGCTAACTGAATTTGATTTTCAAAATGAGCCGTTAGCATTTCCAATGTAAATCGATAGAGGACTTAGCATTTAGTCAATGACATCATCGGGTGTCACTATGCTACCGTGCTAGCTTACACATTTTGTAGGGAGCCGGCACAGACACTCCTCTCTCTCTCTCTCTCTCTCTCGCTCTTTTTTTCTCTCTCTCTCTCTCTCTCTCTCTCTCTCTCGCTCTCTCTCTCTCTCTCTCACTCTCTCTCTCTCTCTCTCGCTCTTTTTCTCTCTCTCGCTCTCTCTCTCTCGCTCTTTTTCTCTCTCTCGCTCTCTCTCTCTCTGACTTGCTCTCTCTCCTTCACAGACGCTCTATCCCTCTCATCCCCACCCACACCCAAGGATTCTCCCTCTCCCTCCCTCTCTCTCTCTCTCTCTCTCTCTCTCTGTCGATATCTGTCCTGTTAGGAGAAGAAGGGATGCTTGTTTCTTCATTCCTCTGTTTAAAAGGACTCTTTTTGATACTGTTGACTTGAAACCGTTTGCGTGCTGGTTACTTTGCCCTACCTGTGGAGGATCCCGGTAGTCAGCCAGCCTCTGGAGCGTGTGTAGCCCCAGCAGCAGCCACCATGCTGGGCTTGGATGTGTGTGAGTTTGGGGGTCAGGTTCTGGAGCTTCTCTGGCTAACCATGTGTTACCAAGGTAACAACACTGCCTTTATGCTGTTTTACCTGTGTGTGTGTGTGTGTGTGTGTGTGTGGTGTGTGTGTGTGTGTGTGTGTGTGTGTGTGTGTGTGTGCGTGTGTGTGTGTGTGTGTGTGTGTGTCTTTCTTTCTAGTCTGTACAGTGTAGATTATCTTCTGTGTGTGTATATATATATATATATATATATGATCAGTCTCTAGGTGGTTGGAGATGGTTTTATGTTTGATATGATAAGACAAGCCAAAGGTGGTTCATATTGTATTGGTCCTGTGTGTGTGTTGTGGTGTGGTGTGTGTGTGTGTTGTGGTGTGGTGTCTGTTGTAATTTCATGTCTCAGGACTTGTTGTATCAGGGCTTTTCTGTTCACGCACTCCTGGTTGTCTGCCAATTGGGCGTGTGTGTGTGTGTGTGTGTGTGTGTGTGTGTGTGTGTGTCAGCTGAATGATGTCACCACATCTACCCCCCCCCTGTCAAAAGTGATGGATGAGATTGTGTGTGAGTGTGGGGGGGGACGGGGGAAGACACGTTACACTGAGTGAATCAATTAGACGGCATGTTCTCCCCAAGGTGTTGGTGTAGATGCGTTTGTTCCTTCTGTGTTGGTGTGTAGATGTGTTTGTTCCTTCTGTGTTGGTGTGTAGATGCGTTTGTTCCTTCTGTGTTGGTGTGTAGATGCGTTTGTTCCGTCTGTGTTGGTGTGTAGATGCGTGAGCTGGTTCGTGTGTTGGTGTAGATGCGTTAGTTGGTTCGTGTGTTGGTGTAGATGCGTGAGTTGGTTCTGTGTGTTGGTGTAGATGCGTGAGTTGGTTCTGTGTGTTGGTGTAGATGCGTGAGCTGGTTCGTGTGTTGGTGTAGATGCGTGAGTTGGTTCTGTGTGTGTGTACTACCCCCAGTTGCCTTCTGAGTGTATCCAGTAAAATGCATTGGCCCATGTAACAGTCTCATGAAGGGAAATGAGAGAGACAGAGACAGAGACAGAGACAGAGAGAGAGACAGAGACAGAGAGACAGAGACAGAGAGAGAGACAGAGACAGAGAGAGAGACAGAGAGAGAGACAGAGAGAGAGACAGAGAGAGAGACAGAGACAGAGAGAGAGACAGAGAGAGAGACAGAGAGAGAGACAGAGACTAATATCCTCCCTACGACATACAGTAGTAGTACAACCAACCTATTACTGTGTGTGTGTGTTTGTGTGTGAGAATGTCAGTGTGTGTTTGTGAGCACCTGTGTGTGTGTGTGTGTGTGTGTGTGTGTGTGTGTGTGTGTGTGTGTGTGTGTGTGTGTGTGTGTGTGAGTATCAGTGTTTGTACCTGAGGGGACTCCTAGTAATAAAGGGGAGACCCCCCCCTCCTCCTCTGTTTGAGGCCGTCATTGTAAATAAGAATTTGTTCTTCATCAACCCTTCGCTAAGCACCGCCCCAGAACCAATCGCAACATTCTAATGGACAGCAACTGCCGTCGACCCTTCGCTAAGCCCCGCCCCAGAACCAATCGCAACATTCTAATGGACAGCAACTGCCGTCGACCCTTCGCTAAGCCCCGCCCCAGAACCAATCGCAACATTCCAATGGACAGCAACTGCCGTCGACCCTTCGCTAAGCCCCGCCCCAGAACCAATCACAACATTCCAATGGACAACAACTGCCGTCGACCCTTCGCTAAGCCCCGCCCCAGAACCAATCACAACATTCCAATGGACAACAACTGCCGTCGACCCTTCGCTAAGCCCCGCCCCAGAACCAATCACAACATTCTAATGGACAGCAACTGCCGTCGACCCTTCGCTAAGCCCCGCCCCAGAACCAATCACAACATTCCAATGGACAACAACTGCTGTCGACCCTTCGCTAAGCCCCGCCCCAGAACCAATCACAACATTTCAGTTGAATGCATTCAGTTGTACAGCTGACTAGGTCTCCCCCTCTTTCCCTTTCCAACAGCCTTCTGATTAGCAAGAGGTTGTCTGTGTTTCATTTCATTGTGTATGAGAAACATTGTTAAATTTCATTGGGAGGGGATTTTCGCCAGTGGTTGAATGAGGAATTTGGCTTCCCGGGAAAATGTTGTCTGTGGTCTAAACAGCGAATGTGCAAATTAACTTGCCTGGTTAAATACAGGTTGAAAAATAAATAATCCCCAGCTGCAGGCTGTTGGTTTTTACTGTAATTCAGTAGAGAGCCATGATGCCCAGTCCTGACTGTTGGTTTTTACTGTAATTCAGTAGAGAGCCATGATTCCCAGTCCTGACTGTTGGTTTTTACTGTAATTCAGTAGAGAGCCATGATGCCCAGTCCTGACTGTTGGTTTTTACTGTAATTCAGTAGAGAGCCATGATGCCCAGTCCTGACTGTTGGTTTTTACTGTAATTCAGTAGAGAGCCATGATTCCCAGTCCTGACTGTTGGTTTTTACTGTAATTCAGTAGAGAACCATGATGCCCAGTCCTGACTGTTGGTTTGTACTGTAATTCAGTAGAGAGCCATGATGCCCAGTCCTGACTGTTGGTTTTTACTGTAATTCAGTAGAGAGCCATGATGCCCAGTCCTGACTGTTGGTTTTTACTGTAATTCAGTAGAGAGCCATGATTCCCAGTCCTGACTGTTGGTTTTTACTGTAATTCAGTAGAGAGCCATGATTCCCAGTCCTGACTGTTGGTTTTTACTGTAATTCAGTAGAGAGCCATGATTCCCAGTCCTGACTGTTGGTTTTTACTGTAATTCAATAGAGAGCCATGATTCCCAGTCCTGACTGTTGGTTTTTACTGTAATTCAGTAGAGAGCCATGATTCCCAGTCCTGACTGTTGGTTTTTACTGTAATTCAGTAGAGAGCCATGATTCCCAGTCCTGACTGTTTGTTTTTACTGTAATTCAGTAGAGAGCCATGATTCCCAGTCCTGACTGTTGGTTTTTACTGTAATTCAGTAGAGAGCCATGATTCCCAGTCCTGACTGTTGGTTTTTACTGTAATTCAGTAGAGAGCCATGATTCCCAGTCCTGACTGTTGGTTTTTACTGTAATTCAGTAGAGAGCCATGATTCCCAGTCCTGACTGTTGGTTTTTACTGTAATTCAGTAGAGAGCCATGATTCCCAGTCCTGACTGTTGGTTTTTACTGTAATTCAGTAGAGAGCCATGATTCCCAGTCCTGACTGTTGGTTTTTACTGTAATTCAATAGAGAGCCATGATTCCCAGTCCTGACTGTTGGTTTTTACTGTAATTCAGTAGAGAGCCATGATTCCCAGTCCTGACTGTTGGTTTTTACTGTAATTCAGTAGAGAGCCATGATTCCCAGTCCTGACTGTTTGTTTTTACTGTAATTCAGCAGAGAGCCATGATTCCCAGTCCTGGCTGTTGGTTTTTACTGTAATTCAGTAGAGAGCCATGATTCCCAGTCCTGACTGTTGGTTTTTACTGTAATTCAGTAGAGAGCCATGATTCCCAGTCCTGACTGTTGGTTTTTACTGTAATTCAGTAGAGAGCCATGATTCCCAGTCCTGACTGTTGGTTTTTACTGTAATTCAGTAGAGAGCCATGATTCTCAGTCCTGACTGTTGGTTTTTACTGTAATTCAGTAGAGAGCCATGATGCCCAGTCCTCACTCAAATGTTTATGCGAAGCTCCAATGACGTCAGTACTTGATTCCCACCACAGTGTGAATCTGACGAAGCTACTCTCTCCCCGCTGACCAGTTATGGTATTACCCCAAAACTACTCCCTCCCCGCTGACCAGTTATGGTATTACCCCAAAACTACTCTCTCCCCGCTGACCAGTAATGGTATTACCCCAAAACTACTCCCTCCCCGCTGACCAGTTATGGCATTACCCCAAAACTACTCTCTCCCCGCTGACCATACATGGTATTACCCCAAAACTACTCTCCCCACTCTGACCATACATGGTATTACCCCAAAACTACCCCCCCTTTGACCATACATGGTATTACCACAAAGTGTTCTCAGTTGGACTGTTACAGTATAGTGACTCAGTTAGTGACTCAGTTACAGTGACTCAGTTACAGTACAGTGACTTAGTTACAGTGACTCAGTTACAGTGACTCAGTTATAGTGACTTGTCTGGATTCAGTCAATTGGACTCAGTCGGTTGGACTCAGTTTAGGTCAGTTGGACTCAGTTTAGGTCAGTTGGATTCAGTCAGTTGGACTTAGTTTAGGTCAGTTGGACTCAGTCGGTTGGACTCAATTTATGTCATTTGGATTCAGTCAGTTGGACTCAGTTTAGGACAGTTGGGCTCAGTTTAGGACAGTTGGACTCAGTCGGTTGGACTCAGTTTAGGACAGTTGGACTCAGTCGGTTGGACTCAGTTTAGGACAGTTGGACTCAGTTTAGGACAGTTGGACTCAGTCAGTTGGACTCAGTCAGTTGGACTCAGTTTAGGACAGTTGGACTCAGTTTAGGACAGTTGGACTCAGTCAGTTGGACTCAGTCAGGTGGACTCAGTTTAGGACAGTTGGACTCAGTCAATTGGACTCAGTCAGTTGGATTCAGTCAGTTGGACTCAGTTTAGGTCAGTTGGACTCAGTCAGTTGGACTCAGTTTAGGTCAGTTGGACTCAGTCAGTTGGACTCAGTCAGGTGGACTCAGTTTAGGACAGTTGGACTCAGTCAGTTGGACTCAGTTTAGGTCAGTTGGAATCAGTTTAGGACAGTTGGACTCAGTCAGTTGGACTCAGTTTAGGTCAGTTGGACTCAGTCAGTTGGACTCAGTTTAGGTCAGTTGGACTCAGTTTAGGACAGTTGGACTCAGTCGGTTGGACTCAGTTTAGGACAGTTGGACTCAGTCGGTTGGACTCAGTCAGTTGGATTCAATCAGTTGGACTCAGTTTAGGTCAGTTGGACTCAGTCAGTTGGACTCAGTTTAGGTCAGTTGGACTCAGTCAGTTGGACTCAGTTTAGGACAGTTGGACTCAGTCGGTTGGACTCAGTTTAGGACAGTTGGACTCAGTCAATTGGACTCAGTCAGTTGGATTCAGTCAGTTGGACTCAGTTTAGGTCAGTTGGACTCAGTCAGTTGGACTCAGTTTAGGTCAGTTGGACTCAGTCAGTTGGACTCAGTCAGGTGGACTCAGTTTAGGACAGTTGGACTCAGTCAGTTGGACTCAGTTTAGGTCAGTTGGACTCAGTTTAGGACAGTTGGACTCAGTCAGTTGGACTCAGTTTAGGTCAGTTGGACTCAGTCAGTTGGACTCAGTTTAGGTCAGTTGGACTCAGTTTAGGACAGTTGGACTCAGTCGGTTGGACTCAGTTTAGGACAGTTGGACTCAGTCGGTTGGACTCAGTCAGTTGGATTCAATCAGTTGGACTCAGTTTAGGTCAGTTGGACTCAGTCAGTTGGACTCAGTTTAGGTCAGTTGGACTCAGTCAGTTGGACTCAGTTTAGGACAGTTGGACTCAGTCGGTTGGACTCAGTTTAGGACAGTTGGACTCAGTCGGTTGGACTCAGTCAGTTGGATTCAATCAGTTGGACTCAGTTTAGGTCAGTTGGACTCAGTCAGTTGGACTCAGTTTAGGTCAGTTGGACTCAGTCAGTTGGACTCAGTTTAGGACAGTTGGACTCAGTCAGTTGGACTCAGTTTAGGACAGTTGTTATAATAACATAATGTATGCTATTTTTCCAAAGCGACTTACAGTGATGTGTGTATACATTTCTCATACCTCAGCAGAAATCGAACCCACAATATATATATGTTTTAAATCCATGTTTTGTTTTTATTTGATTGAATATTAAAACAGACAATCTACTTCCTGCCGCTCAGCATCTACATTACATCCAGTCTAACAGACTCCCATCCAGAGAGACCCACAGGAGCAGCCCGGGTCAAGCACCCCACCCAAGAGCACATTGACAGATCTCCCACCAAGTTGAATCGGGGATTCTAATTAGCGACCTCTCAACCACTGGCCCAAAGCTCCCAACCGCCAGGCCACCAAACCATCCAAGGTCCCCCCACAGTTCCCCCCTGAGAGCTGCCCCTCAACCCACAGTCTTTAGTGTTGAAAGCTCCATGCTCTGCCAGCTGAGCCATACAGGACCACTGTTGGACTCCGTTGGACTCAGTTGTAGTCATTTGGACTCAGTTGGACTCAGTTGTAGTCAGTTGTAGTCAGTTGGACTCAGTTGTAGTCAGTTGGACTCAGTTGTAGTTAGTTGTAGTCAGTTGAACTCAGTTGTAGTCAGTTGGACTCAGTTGTAGTTAGTTGGACTCATTTGCAGTCAGTTGGACTCAGTTGTAGTCAGTTGTAGTCAGTTGGACTCAGTTGAAGTCAGTTGGACTCAGTTGAAGTCAGTTGAAGTCAGTTGGACTTGGTCAGTTGGATTCATTTGTAGTCAGTAGGACTCAGTTGTAGTCAGTAGGACTCAGTCAGTAAGACTTGGTTATATTCAGTTGGACTTGGTTGTAGTCAGTAGGACTCAGTCAGTAAGACTTGGTTGTAGTTAGTTGGATTCATTTGTAGTCAGTAGGACTCAGTTGTAGTCAGTAGGACTCAGTCAGTAAGACTTGGTTATAGTCAGTTGGACTCATTTGTAGTCAGTAGGACTCAGTCAGTAAGACTTGGTTGTAGTCAGTAGGACTCAGTCAGTAAGACTTGGTTGTAGTCAGTAGGACTCATTTGTAGTCAGTAGGACTCATTTTGTAGTCAGTAGGACTCTTTTGTAGTCAGTAGGACTCAGTCAGTAAGACTTGGTTGTCGACAGTTGGACTCAGTTGTAGTCAGTGTCAGCTGTAGGTTGTTTTAGTAATGTTCCACTGTTGATCCTCTTCTACTTCCTCATATTGTGTCGTGTCATGAGGCTTGAGCCATGATGTTTATTGGACAGGATAGAGATACAGAAATAGGAAGTAGATCAGAGTCTGACCGCTCCAGCACCCCAGGGGCTGTTCTGTTTTTTTAAAGGACTGAGTCATTTAACCATTTTCACTTATTCTGTGTACTGACTTGAGTAAGGGAATACCCCCCTGATTTGTACAAAAATGAATGTCAAAATATTGGCATTGGACAAACCATGTACACGATGTCCAATACCACCCAAAGCGGCGTTGATTCGTGCAAAGTATATGGCAAATGCCATATGGCAATTGCCAATTGTAACACCTCAAAAATCCAACAGGGGGCGAGTGCGCTCCACCTGGGTTTTTCATATTGGAAATGCAACCCAAGTCAACATCCAAAAGAAAAATTTTGAAAAAATGATATTTTTTTCAAAAACTTTTTACCCCTTAAAAAAGTGCTTTCTGGGCCTTTTTTCGAATTTCTTTCGCTTTTTTTGTCAATTACACATGTGTAAGAACTGTATGAATATACTTTTGTCCAATTTTGATATCAAATTTTTTTTTTTTTTAATTACATGCGCATAAGGCATATGTTTTGTCCATTTGCAATATGATTTCATAGGAAGTCAAAAGTCAAAAGTCAAAAATGTCAAAATTTGGTAAAAAACTTCACACATCCTTAAAAAAGTGCTTTCTGGACCGTTTTTCAAAATTCTTTCAATTTTTATGTCAATTACACATGTATAAGAACTTTATCAACATACTTTAGTCATACTTTATTATCATTTTTTTTTTTTTTTTACTAGTGCATAAGGCATATGTTTTCTCCATTTGGAATATGATTTCATAGGAAGTCAAAAGTCAAAGTCAAAAGTAACGATTTTCCTCCGTGCAACTGGTGATCTGAAATGTGCAACTGGTGATCTGAAATGTGCAACTGGTGATCTGAAATGTGCAACTGGTAACCCAAAAAAAAATAATTTGATTCTATGTTTCCTTACTTTTTCAAAGTCACTGTGCATTTGCAATATGTTTTAATGGGCAGGTACCATCACGAATTTGTCATGCTATAAAAATCCTGCAGGAATGTGAAATTGACTGGCCCGATGAACTCGGGATGGCTTTGCAGTGATTCTGGGTCATCTCAATCGCTCGTTTGGGTTGATTTCAGAATGTCGCTTTTGGTGATGTTTTTTCACTATAGAATCATATTGCAAATGCACGTGCAACTGCTCACCCAAAAAAAAAAATGTTTAGATTTTTTTTGTTTATGTTTCCTTACTTTTTCAAAGTCACTGTGCATTTGCAATATGTTTTTTCACTATAGAATCATATTGCAAATGCACATGCAACTGGTCATCCCCCAAAAAAATTTTTAGATTTTTTTTGTTTATGTTTCCTTACTTTTTCAAAGTCACTGTGCATTTGCAATATGTTTTTTCACTATAGAATCATATTGCAAATGCACATGCAACTGGTCATCCCCCCCCAAAAAATTTAGATTTTTTTTGTTTATGTTTCCTTACTTTTTCAAAGTCACTGTGCATTTGCAATATGTTTTTTCACTATAGAATCATATTGCAAATGCACATGCAACTGGTCATCCCCCCAAAAAAATTTTAGATTTTTTTTGTTTATGTTTCCTTACTTTTTCAAAGTCACTGTGCATTTGCAATATGTTTTTTCACTATAGAATCATATTGCAAATGCACGTGCAACTGGTCATCCCCCGAAAATTTTTTTAGATTTTTTTTGTTTATTTTTCCTTACTTTTTCAAAGTCACTGTGCATTTGCAATATGTTTTTTCACTATAGAATCATATTGCAAATGCACATGCAACTGGTCATCCCCCCAAAAAATTTTTAGATTTTTTTTGTTTATGTTTCCTTACTTTTTCAAAGTCACTGTGCATTTGCAATATGTTTTTTCACTATAGAATCATATTGCAAATGCACGTCCAAATAAAATTTGATTTGATTTGATTTGCAACTGGTCACCCAAAAAAAAAATGTTTTGATTTTTTTTGTTTATGTTTCCTTACTTTTTCAAAGTCACTGTGCATTTGCAATATGTTTTTTCACTATAGAATCATATTGCAAATGCACATGCAACTGGTCATCCCCCCCCAAAAAAATTAGATTTTTTTTGTTTATGTTTCCTTACTTTTTCAAAGTCACTGTGCATTTGCAATATGTTTTTTCACTATAGAATCATATTGCAAATGCACGTGCAACTGGTCATCCCCCAAAAAAAATTTTAGATTTTTTTTGTTTATGTTTCCTTACTTTTTCAAAGTCACTGTGCATTTGCAATATGTTTTTTCACTATAGAATCATATTGCAAATGCACATGCAACTGGTCATCCCCCCAAAAAAAATTTAGATTTTTTTTGTTTATGTTTCCTTACTTTTTCAAAGTCACTGTGCATTTGCAATATGTTTTTTCACTATAGAATCATATTGCAAATGCACATGCAACTGGTCATCCCCCCAAAAAATTTTTAGATTTTTTTTGTTTATGTTTCCTTACTTTTTCAAAGTCACTGTGCATTTGCAATATGTTTTTTACTATAGAATCATATTGCAAATGCACGTGCAACTGGTCACCCAAAAATAAAAATTTTGGATTTTTTTTGTTTATGTTTCCTTACTTTTTCAAAGTCACTGTGCATTTGCAATATGTTTTTTACTATAGAATCATATTGCAAATGCACGTGCAACTGGTCACCCAAAAATAAAAATTTTGGATTTTTTTTGTTTATGTTTCCTTACTTTTTCAAAGTCACTGTGCATTTGCAATATGTTTTTTCACTATAGAATCATATTGCAAATGCACATGCAACTGGTCATCCCCCCAAAAAAAATTTAGATTTTTTTTGTTTATGTTTCCTTACTTTTTCAAAGTCACTGTGCATTTGCAATATGTTTTTTCACTATAGAATCATATTGCAAATGCACGTGCAACTGGTCATCCCCCGAAAAAAAATTTAGATTTTTTTTGTTTATTTTTCCTTACTTTTTCAAAGTCACTGTGCATTTGCAATATGTTTTTTCACTATAGAATCATATTGCAAATGCACATGCAACTGGTCATCCCCCAAAATTTTTTTTAGATTTTTTTTGTTTATGTTTCCTTACTTTTTCAAAGTCACTGTGCATTTGCAATATGTTTTTTCACTATAGAATCATATTGCAAATGCACGTCCAAATAAAATTTGATTTGATTTGATTTGCAACTGGTCACCCAAAAAAAAAATGTTTTGATTTTTTTTGTTTATGTTTCCTTACTTTTTCAAAGTCACTGTGCATTTGCAATATGTTTTTTCACTATAGAATCATATTGCAAATGCACATGCAACTGGTCATCCCCCGAAAAATTTTTTAGATTTTTTTTGTTTATTTTTCCTTACTTTTTCAAAGTCACTGTGCATTTGCAATATGTATTTTCACTATAGAATCATATTGCAAATGCACATGCAACTGGTCATCCCCCCCAAAAAAATTTAGATTTTTTTTGTTTATGTTTCCTTACTTTTTCAAAGTCACTGTGCATTTGCAATATGTTTTTTCACTATAGAATCATATTGCAAATGCACGTGCAACTGGTCACCCAAAAATAAAAATGTTGGATTTTTTTTGTTTCCTTACTTTTTCAAAGTCACTGTGCATTTGCAATATGTTTCAATGGGCAGGTACCATCACGAATTTGTCATGCTCAAAATTTTTTAGATGTATTTTTTTTTGTTTCTTACTTTTTCAAAGTCACTGTGCATTTGCAATATGTTTTAAAGGGCAGGTACCATCACGAATTTGTCATGCTATAAAAATCTTGCAGGAATGTGAAATTGACTGGCCCGATGAACTCGGGATGGCTTTGCAGTGATTCTGGGCCATCTCAATCGCTCGTTTGGGTTGATTTCAGAATGTCGCTTTTGGTGATGTTTTTTCACTATAGGATCATATTGCAAATGTACAAGAGTCAAGTGGACAAGAGTCCATCAGTCAATTAGATATCATTCTGACCACCAAACTGATACAAACTGACACCAAACCCACTTTTTCCAACTCGTTTAGTAGCCAACTATTACATACTTCAGAGCTGGCCCAAAATTCACAACCCCTTCGGTTCAAACCATAAAAAAACCATAAAACACGTAGTTACGTTCTAGCTGCGGGTCCATTTCTTATGTTATGTGTTGGCCTAGCTGAGGCGACCCCGAATCCCAAGTTTCGGCTCGATAGGTCATTTGGTGTCCGAGAAAAACCCTAATTGGTGCTGAAAATCCACTATTTTCCATGACTTGCTACGGGGTCCTTGAATGAGCTATTGGACAGAAACGTTGGGGTCTGTCTATATGGGCCGAGACGTTTGCAATGCACCTAGTCTTGCGACTCTGGGACATTTCTAAATGTCGTCATTTTCGTGATGCAAAAATGAATTGAAGTTATTTCAAATGTACGAGGCTGTTTCTCGGTCCGAGAACCTTCTAGAGCCACGTAACTCACCACGCACCATCTACGGGAGGTCTAGAACAGGTTTCTAAAGTTTCGGAACTCTAGGTCCGACGGTTCTTTTTTAGCTCCAACAAAGCTAAGTATTGGAGCCACTGTCTGTCTCTACGCACCCCAATACGTCCCTCCTTCCAAGTTGTGTTTTAGTGTGATTTTTTTTTCCTTTGAATTTTTTTGGGAAAAATGACTGATTTACAGTTCATGGGGGTTGCCTAATCACACATATGAAGTTTTGGAAAGATCAGACTTTTTTAACCCTTCGAAACAGCCCCTGAGACACCAATTATGGCACTTCCGGTTGGCACAGGAAGTTATAAATCAACACATATCCTCATTGGGGTATGCTGTTACAGAATCCTGAGTTTTAAGTCCTTACGTTAAGAATTGACTGATCTACACAGGGTTGAATGCACTATGTCTATCAAACTGCATGCAGTGTATGGGTAAACACTTTTAGGGGCATTTTAACCACTTCCGGTTGGTCCAGGAAGCTTAGAATCAACACAGGTAGACCTCATAGTGGCCTGATGGACTGGTACCGAAGACAGGTTCATACGGCATTCATAACCCACATAGGCCTCAGGTTGAAATTAGGGGTGCAGGCAATGTATTCCTATGGGGAGAGATGACACTGTAATCTGTGAGATCAAAAAACACTGTTTTACTGTTAAGGGTTAATGCCACACGGTCAAGGTTAGGCTTGTTCAGATCGGGAGGACCTTAGGAACATTCATGTGGTGCAATTTTTCTTCTCACTCTAACGGTTCTCTCACTGTCACCCAAAAGCAAATGACATTGTGGTGCAGGCTTCATTTTGGGCCTACTATTCTAATGCTCGCTGCGCCTAGACCGAGCGAGCTACGGTCAAGCGGGATATCTCGCTGAACTCGGTACGGCCTAGGGATTATGGTAATGCCATTTCCTGCTCTCTGTGTCTTTAAGCACCGCACTTTATCACTCCATCCTTCCTGTGTGTGTGTGAGGGAGCTTTTCTTTGACATCTGTTGGGATTAATGACTGATTTACAGTTCAGAAGGGTTACCTAGTCACACATATGAAGTTTTGGAGAGATGTGACTTTTTTAACCCTTCGAAACAGAGAGTGTGACCCAATTAAAGGCACTTCCGGTTGGCACAGGAAGCTATAAGTAAACACATGTCTTGATTTACATAGCCACTTACAGAATCCCGAGTTTTAAGTCTTTACGTTAAGAATTGACTGATCTACACAGGGTTGAATGCACCATGTCTATCAAACTGCAGTCAGTGTATGGGTAAACACTTTTAGGGGCATTTTAACCACTTCCGGTTGCTCCAGGAAGCTTAGATTCGACACAGGTAGATCTCATAGTGGCCTGATGGACTGGTACCGAAGACAGGTTCATACGGCATTCATAACCCATATAGGCTTCAGGTTGAATTTTGTGGTGCAGGCTATGTATTCCTATGGGAAGAGATGTCACTGTAATCTGTGAGATCAAAAAACACTGTTTTACTGTGAAGGGTTAATGCCACACGGTCAAGGTTAGGCTTGTTCAGATCGGGAGGACCTTAGGAACATTCATGTGGTGGAATTGTGCTTCTCACCCTAACGGTTCTCTCACTGCCACCCAAAATCAAATGACATTGTGGTGCAGGCTTCATTTTGGGCCTTCTTTTTTTCAAGTTTGCTGCACTCAGAACGAGCTACGGTCAAGCGGGGCGTCTCCTTGAACTCGGCACAGTCTGGAGACTATGGTGATGCCATTTTTTGTGTTGATTTCAGAATGCCATTTTGGTGATGGTCCCTCTCCGTTTAAACATATTGCAAATGTACAAAAGTCAACTAGCAAGTCAGTGTCCATCAGTCAATTAGATGTCATTATGACACCAAATGGATATCAATTGACACCAAACCCACTTTTTCCTACTCATTTAGTAGCCAAATATCACATATGTCAGAGCAGTCCCATAATTCACAGCGCCTTCGGTTTAAAACATAATAAAAAGGTAAAACACATAGTTACGTTCTAGCTGCGGGTCCAGTTCGGACATTATGTGAAGGCCTATGTGAGGCGACCCCGAATCCCGAGTTTCGGCTCGATAGGTCATTTGGTGTCCGAGAAAAACCCTAATTGGTGCTGAAAATCCACTTTTTTCCATGCCTTGCTACGGGGTCCTTGAACGAGCTATCGGACAGGCACGTCGGGGTCCGTCTCTATGGGCCGAGCCGGTTTCAATGCACCTAGCCTTGCGTCTCTGAGACTTTTCTAAACGTCGTCATTTTCGTAATGGTCAAAATTAATTGAAGGTATTGCAAATGTACGAGGCTGTTTCTCGGTCCGAGAACCGTCTAGAGCCACGTAACTCACCACGCACCATCAACCGGAGGTCTAGAACAGGTTTCTACAGTTTCGGAACTCTAGGTCTGACGGTTCTTTTTTAGCTCCAACAAAGCTAACTATTGCAGCCACTGTCTGTCTCTACGCACCCCAATACGTCCCTCCATCCAAGGTGTGTTTTAGTGTGATTTTTTTTTCCTTTGATTTTTTTTGGGAAAAATGACTGATTTACAGTTCATGGGGGTTGCCTAATCACACATATGAAGTTTTGGAAAGATCAGACTTTTTTAACCCCTCGAAACAGCCCCTGAGACACCAGTTATGGCACTTCCGGTTGGCACAGGAAGCTATAAATCAACACATATCCCCATTGGGGTATGCTGTTACAGAATCCTGAGTTTTAAGTCCTTACGTTAAGAACTGACTGATTTACACAGGGTTGAATGCACTATGTCTGTCAAACTGCAGGCAGGGTATGGGTAAACACTTTTAGGGGCATTTTAACCACTTCCGGTTGGTCCAGGAAGCTCAGAATCAACACAGGTAGACCTCATAGTGGCCTGATGGACTGGTACCGAAGACAGGTTCATACGGCATTCATAACCCATATAGACTTCAGGTTGAAATTAGGGGTGCAGGCAATGTATTCCTATGGGGAGAGATGACACTGTAATCTGTGAGATCAAAAAACACTGTTTTACTCTTAAGGGTTAATGCCACACGGTCAAGGTTAGGCTTGTACAGATCGGGAGGACCTTAGGAACATTCATGTGGTGGAATTTTTCTTCTCACCCTAACGGTTCTCTCACTGTCACTCAAAAGCAAATGACATTGTGGGGCAGGCTTCATTTTGGGCCTACTTTTCTAATGGTCGTTGCGCTTAGACCGAGCGAGCTACGGTCAAGCGGGATAGCTCGTTGAACTCAGCACAGTCTGGAGACTATGGTGATGCCATTTTTTATGTTGATTTCAGAATGCCATTTTGGTGATGGTCCCTCTCCGTTTAAACATATTGCAAATGCACAAAAGTCAACTAGCAAGTCAGTGTCCATCAGTCAATTAGATGTCATTATGACACCAAACCCACTTTTTACTACTCATTTAGAAGCCAACTATCACATATGTCAGAGCAGTCCCATAATTCACAGCGCCTTTAGTTTAAAACATAATAAAAAGGTAAAACACATAGTTACGTTCTAGCTGCGGGTCCAGTTCGGACATTATGTGAAGTCCTATGTGAGGCGACCCCGAATCCCGAGTTTCGGCTCGATAGGTCATTTGGTGTCCGAGAAAAACCCTAATTGGTGCTGAAAATCCACTTTTTTCCATGCCTTGCTACGGGGTCCTTGAACGAGCTATCGGACAGGCACGTCGGGGTCCGTCTCTATGGGCCGAGCCGGTTTCAATGCACCTAGCCTTGCGTCTCTGAGACTTTTCTAAACGTGGTCATTTTCGTAATGGTCAAAATGAATTGAAGGTATTGCAAATGTACGAGGCTGTTTCTCGGTCCGAGAACCGTCTAGAGCCACGTAACTCACCACGCACCATCAACCGGAGGTCTAGAACAGGTTTCTAAAGTTTCGGAACTCTAGGTCCGACGGTTCTTCTTTAGCTCCAACAAAGCTAACTATTGCAGCCACTGTCTGTCTCTACGCACCCCAATACGTCCCTCCATTCAAGTTGTGTTTTAGTGTGATTTTTTTTTCCTTTGAATTTTTTGGGGAAAAATGACTGATTTACAGTTCATGGGGGTTGCCTAATCACATATATGAAGTTTTGGACAGATCAGACTTTTTTAACCCTTTGAAACAGCCCCTGAGACACCAATTATGGCACTTCCGGTTGGCACAGGAAGCTATAAATCACCACATATCCTCATTGGGGTATGCTGTTACAGAATCCTGAGTTTTAAGTCTTTACGTTAACAACTGAGTTATTTACGGAGGGTTTAGTATGTGTGTGTTATTTCAGAAAATCATAGAAAATCACAGAAATCTCGCAGAGCTCCGCAGCACACTTTAAAAAGATTCGTATGAACACCCTGCAACTGGATCTGTAACCGTTGAAAAAAAAAACGCCTATTTGTGACCATTGCCAAGTTGTCATTGTTCCGTTTCTCTTAAATGACGATAGATAAATGGCTGGTTCTTTTTTTATTGACACCGGAGGCTCCTTGACTTTGACCTGAAGTGGAAAAATAATTTCTCTATTTCCATTTAGGACCTTTAATCCCAGAAAAACGGCCATAACTCAAAAACCGTCGAGGCCTAGACGCCATCTTGTTCGGGGCCAACTGCCCATTATGCCAAACCTACGCTCACCGAGTTTCGGCTTCGAAATATTTTCCGTTTTCGAGATAAGGCCCCGTCGTGATTCGTGATGTTTTGCCAAATTGCCATATGATTCCGTATGCCCTCTTGTGGGAAATTCCGGGATAGCGGAAAAACGCTCAAAAACTTGTTTATTTTATAAAACGGAAACCGAATGTCCGACAAAGTTCATTTGATGACTTCCCGGTAGGTCTGGCCCTACCGCACGGCCCGACGCCGACCGCGAATTTTACAAACGATTTCGGACGTCTAGTAAGGGACCGTACATTTGCAATATGGACTTTCTCACTGATCATACACGAAATGCCGAAATGTTCCCTTAAGGTATGTTAGTGGATACTTCCTCAAGGGAAACCATTGAAATCAGATACCGGGTGATTCATAGAGGTAATATAGTCATTGTTTATCTTCATGGTATGGACATTATCAGTATGGTGATGTCATGTTATTTAATTATTTTTTAAGTGGTTGCCATGGAGACTGAGCGAGAAAGAAAGGCAGCTTCTTCGACCCTGGTTGTCATGGAGACGCTGTAAATAACAGACACTCGGGAGAGAACACACACACACACACATCTATCCTCCACGGGGAGTTGACCCCATCTAGACAGGTGGAAGGCATTATGTCATCCTGTAGTGTGTGTGTGTGTGTGTGTGTGTGTGTGTGTTTGTCTGTGTGCGTGCACGTGTGTGTTTTCAGAGCTGCTCTGTTCTAGATAATTAACCATACAAACAACTCTGTATCCCACCACAAGCTGTTAAACATGATAACCCCTTACAGTACTCTGTTCACTGTAAGTAACCTGTAGTAACAACAGGGTGATCAAATGAAGATCCTACATCTGTAGCAACAACAGGGAGATCAAATGAAGATCCTACATCTGTAACCTGTAGTAACAACAGGGTGATCAAATGAAGATCCTACATCTGTAACCTGTCGTAACAACAGGGTGTTCAAATGAAGATCCTACATCTGTAACCTGTAGTAACAACAGGGTGATCAAATGAAGATCCTACATCTGTAACCTGTAGTAACAACAGGGTGATCAAATGAAGATCCTACACCTGTAACCTGTAGCAACAACAGGGAGATCAAATTAAGATCCTACATCTGTAACCTGTAGTAACAACAGGGAGATCAAATGAAGATCCTACATCTGTAGCAACAACAGGGAGATCAAATGAAGATCCTACATCTGTAACCTGTAGCAACAACAGGGAGATCAAATTAAGATCCTACATCTGTAACCTGTAATAACAACAGGGAGATCAAATGAAGATCCTACATCTGTAGCAACAACAGGGAGATCAAATGAAGATCCTACATCTGTAACCTGTAGTAACAACAGGGTGATCAAATGAAGATCCTACATCTGTAACCTGTAGTAACAACAGGGTGATCAAATGAAGATCCTACATCTGTAACCTGTAGTAACAACAGGGTGATCAAATGAAGATCCTACATCTGTAACCTGTAGTAACAACAGGGTGATCAAATGAAGATCCTACATCTGTAACCTGTAGTAACAACAGGGTGATCAAATGAAGATCCTACATCTGTAACCTGTAGTAACAACAGGGTGATCAAATTAAGATCCTACACCTGTAACCTGTAGCAACAACAGGGAGATCAAATGAAGATCCTACATCTGTAGCAACAACAGGGAGATCAAATGAAGATCCCACATCTGTAACCTGTAGCAACCACAGGGAGATCAAATGAAGATCCTACATCTGTAGCAACAACAGGGAGATCAAATGAAGATCCTACATCTGTAACCTGTAGCAACAACAGGGAGATCAAATTAAGATCCTACATCTGTAACCTGTAATAACAACAGGGAGATCAAATGAAGATCCTACATCTGTAACCTGTAGCAACAACAGAGAGATCAAATTAAGATCCTACATCTGTAACCTATAGTAACAACAGGGAGATCAAATGAAGATCCTACATCTGTAACCTGTAGCAACAACAGGGAGATCAAATGAAGATCCTATATCTGTAACCTATAGCAACAACAGGGAGATCAAATGAAGATCCTACACCTGTAACCTGTAGCAACAACAGGTAGATAAAATGAAGATCCTACACCTGTAGCAACAACAGGGAGATCAAATGAAGATCCTTCATCTGTAGCAGCAACAGGGAGATCAAATGAAGATCCTACATCTGTAGCAACAACAGGGAGATCAAATGAAGATCCTACATCTGTAACCTGTAATAACAACAGGGTGATCAAATGAAGATCCTACATCTGTAGTAACAACAGGGAGATCAAATGAAGATCCTACATCTGTAACCTGTAGCAACAATAGGGAGATCAAATGAAGATCCTACATCTGTAACCTGTAATAACAACAGGGTGATCAAATGAAGATCCTACATCTGTAACCTGTAGTAACAACAGGGTGATCAAATTAAGATCCTACATCTGTAACCTGTAATAACAACAGGGAGATCAAATGAAGGTCCTACATCTGTAACCTGTAATAACAACAGGGAGATCAAATGAAGATCCTACACCTGTAACCTATAGCAACAACAGGGAGATCAAATGAAGATCCTACATCTGTAACCTATAGTAACAACAGGGAGATCAAATGTAGATCCTACATATGTAACCTATAGCAACAACAGTGAGATCAAATGAAGATCCTACATCTGTAGCAACAACAGGGAGATCAAATGAAGATCCTACACCTGTAACCTGTAGCAACAACAGGTAGATAAAATGAAGATCCTACACCTGTAGCAACAACAGGGAGATCAAATGAAGATCCTTCATCTGTAGCAACAACAGGGAGATTAAATGAAGATCCTACATCTGTAACCTATAGCAGCAACAGGGTGATCAAATGAAGCTCCTACATCTGTAGCAACAACAGGGAGATCAAATGAAGATCCTAGAGAGAGAAAGAGAGAGAGAGAGAGAGAGAGAGAGAGATGGACAGAGAGTGAGAGAGCGAGAGAGAGAGATGGACAGAGAGAGAAAGACAGAGAGAGAGTGAGAGAGAGAGAGATGCAGGGTCTCTGATTGTGTTGATACCCTGTGTTCCCATGCAGGTTTGATGGCGGATAAGGAGGAGAAGCCTGTGGGAGAGGAGGACGACGAGACAGACCTGAACTACACTCCACCAGCCCAGAAGAGCCTGCAGGAGATACAGGAACTAGACAAGGATGATGAGAGTCTCAGGAAATACAAACAGACTCTACTAGGAGCTGGACCAGTGGTGGCAGGTCAGTGTGTTACTGTGGTCAGTGTGTGTTACTGTGTATTACTGTGGGCAGTGTGTTACTATGGTCAGTGTGTTACTGTGGTCAGTGTGTTACTGTGGTCAGTGTGTTACTGTGGTCAGTGTGTTACTGTGGTCAGTGTGTTACTGTGTTACTGTGGTCAGTGTGTGTTACTGTGGTCAGTGTGTGTTACTGTGGTCAGTGTGTGTTACTGTGGTCAGTGTGTGTTACTGTGGTCAGTGTGTTACTGTGGTCAGTGTGTTACTGTGGTCAGTGTGTTACTGTGGTCAGTGTGTTACTGTGGTCAGTGTGTTACTGTGTTACTGTGGTCAGTGTGTTACTGTGGTCAGTGTGTTACTGTGGTCAGTGTGTTACTGTGGTCAGTGTGTGTTACTGTGTTACTGTGGTCAGTGTGTGTTACTGTGGTCAGTGTGTGTTACTGTGGTCAGTGTGTGTTACTGTGGTCAGTGTATGTTACTGTGGTTAGTGTGTTACTGTGGTCAGTGTGTTACTGTGTTACTGTGGTCAGTGTGTTACTGTGGTCAGTGTGTTACTGTGGTCAGTGTCTTACTGTGGCCAGTGTGTTACTGTGTAAGAGACACTGGCCACAGTAAGAGACCACAGTAATGTTGGTACTGGGCCCTGCATCAGAGACCACAGTAATGTTGGTACTGGGCCCTGCATCAAAGACCACAGTAATGTTGGTACTGGGCCCTGCATCAGAGACCACAGTAATGTTGGTACTGGGCCCTGCATCAGAGACCACAGTAATGTTGGTACTGGGCCCTGCATCAGAGACCACAGTAATGTTGGTACTGGGCCCTGCATCAGAGACCACAGTAATGTTGGTACTGGACCCTGCATCAGAGACCACAGTATCATCCTGGTATCTAGTTGATTCATCCTGGTATCTAGTTGATACATCCTGGTATCTAGTTGATTCATCCTGGTATCTAGTTGATTCATCCTGGTATCTAGTTGATTCATTCTGGTATCTGGTGTTACTGCTGCTTTAATAATAGCTATAACTCAATATTATCAACAAGAACACACACACACACACACACACACACACACACACACACACACACACACACACACACACACACACACACACACCCTCTCTGAACCATCTCTGTGTGTGTTTTTTCAGACCTGACCATTCCCAATGTCCAGGTCACCAGACTGACCCTGATGTGTGACCAAGCACCTGGTCCCATCACCATGGACCTCTCAGGTAAATACCACTCCTTTATCCCTGGTCCCATCACCATGGACCTCTCAGGTAAATACCACTCCTTTATCCCTGGTCCCATCACCATGGACCTCTCGGGTAAATACCACTCCTTTATCCCTGGTCCCATCACCATGGACCTCTCAGGTAAATACCACTCCTTTATCCCTGGTCCCATCACCATGGACCTCTCAGGTAAATACCACTCCTTTATCCCTGGTCCTATCACCATGGACCTCTCAGGTAAATACCACTCCTTTATCCCTGGTCCCATCACCATGGACCTCTCAGGTAAATACCACTCCTTTATCCCTGGTCCCATCACCATGGACCTCTCAGGTAAATACCACTCCTTTATCCCTATCCATCCTTTTCTCTATCATATCTCACCACTATCTCTCTATCCCTCTTCTGCCCTCACTATCTCACCATCCTCCATCCTTCTCCTGCCCTCACTATCTCACCATCCTCCATCCCTCTCCTGCCCTCACTATCTCACCATCCTCCATCCCTCTCCTGCCCTCACTATCTCACCATCCTCCATCCCTCTCCTGCCCTCACTATGTCACCATCCTCCATCCCTCTCCTGCCCTCAATATATCACCATCCTCCATCCCTCTCCTGCACTCACTATCTCACCATCCTCCATCCGTCTCCTGCCCTCACTATGTCACCATCCTCCATCCCTCTCCTGCCCTCACTATGTCACCATCCTCCATCCGTCTCCTGCCCTCACTATGTCACCATCCTCCATCCCTCTCCTGCCCTCACTATCTCACCATCCTCCATCCTTCTCCTGCCCTCACTATCTCTCCATCCCTCTCCTGCCCTCACTATCTCACCATCCTCCATCCCTCTCCTGCCCTCACTATCTCACCATCCTCCATCCCTCTCCTGCCCTCACTATCTCACCATCCTCCATCTTTCTCCTGCCCTCACTATCTCACCATCCTCCATCCCTCTCCTGCCCTCACTATGTCACCATCCTCCATCCCTCTCCTGCCCTCACCATCCTCCATCCCTCTCCTGCCCTCACTATCTCACCATCCTCCATCCCTCTCCTGCCCTCACTATCTCACCATCCTCCATCCCTCTCCTGCCCTCACTATGTCACCATCCTCCATCCCTCTCCTGCCCTCACTATCTCACCATCCTCCATCCCTCTCCTGCCCTCACTATGTCACCATCCTCCATCCCTCTCCTGCCCTCACTATCTCACCATCCTCCATCCTTCTCCTGCCCTCACTATCTCTCCATCCCTCTCCTGCCCTCACTATCTCTCCATCCCTCTCCTGCCCTCACTATCTCACCATCCTCCATCCCTCTCCTGCCCTCACTATCTCACCATCCTCCATCCCTCTCCTGCCCTCACTATCTCACCATCATCCATCCCTCTCCTGCCCTCACTATGTCACCATCCTCCATCCCTCTCCTGCCCTCACTATGTCACCATCCTCCATCCCTCTCCTGCCCTCACTATCTCACCATCCTCCATCCCTCTCCTGCCCTCACTATCTCACCATCCTCCATCCTTCTCCTGCCCTCACTATCTCTCCATCCCTCTCCTGCCCTCACTATCTCACCATCCTCCATCCCTCTCCTGCCCTCACTATGTCACCATCCTCCATCCCTCTCCTGCCCTCACTATCTCTCCATCCCTCTCCTGCCCTCACTATCTCACCATCCTCCATCCCTCTCCTGCCCTCACTATGTCACCATCCTCCATCCCTCTCCTGCCCTCACCATCCTCCATCCCTCTCCTGCCCTCACTATGTCACCATCCCTCTCCTGCCCTCACTATCTCACCATCCTCCATCCCTCTCCTGCCCTCACTATCTCACCATCCTCCATCCCTCTCCTGCCCTCACTATGTCACCATCCTCCATCCCTCTCCTGCCCTCACTATGTCACCATCCTCCATCCCTCTCCTGCCCTCACTATCTCACCATCATCCATCCCTCTCCTGCCCTCACTATCTCACCATCCTCCATCCCTCTCCTGCCCTCACTATCTCACCATCCTCCATCCCTCTCCTGCCCTCACTATCTCACCATCCTCCATCCCTCTCCTGCCCTCACTATGTCACCATCCTCCATCCCTCTCCTGCCCTCACTATGTCACCATCCTCCATCCCTCTCCTGCCCTCACTATCTCACCATCCTCCATCCTTCTCCTGCCCTCACTATGTCACCATCCTCCATCCCTCTCCTGTGTAGTGGGATGAGGCTCCAATATGAATGAATTCAGTGTAATGGGATGAGGCTCCAATATGAGTGAATTCAGTGTAGTGGGATGAGGCTCCAATATGAATGAATTCAGTGTAATGGGATGAGGTTCCAATATGAATGAATTCAGTGGTGGGATGAGGCTCCAATATGAATGAATTCAGTGTAGTGGGATGAGGCTCCAATATGAATGAATTCAGTGGTGGGATGAGGCTCCAATATGAATGAATTCAGTGTAGTCGGATGGGGCTCCAATATGAATGAATTCAGTGTAATGGGATGAGGCTCCAATATGAATGAATTCAGTGTAGTCGGATGAGGCTCCAATATGAATGAATTCAGTGTAGTGGGATGAGGCTCCAATATGAATGAATTCAGTGCAGTGGGATGAGGCTATGTATGGTTTTGCTCCATTGTTATTCTGGGATGGAGAAGAAGACCAGGCGCTGGATCCTGTTCTAGGGGACTGTGTGTGTATCTGTCTCCCTGTCTCTTTGTGTGTGTGTGTGTGTGTGTGTGTGTGTGTGTGTGTGTGTGTGTGTGTGTGTCAGGGGACAGCTCAGCATGATAATGTAGGTTTAACGCCCCATCCTGCAGAGCCATGATGATGTCATCCTCCCACAAAGCAGGGAACTGTGGAGGACCATCCATCTGTGTGTGGTGTCTGGTGTATGATGTGTGGTGTGTGTCTGGTGTGTGTGGTGTCTGGTGTGTGTGGTGTCTGGTGTATGATGTGTCTGGTGTGTGGTGTGTGTCTGGTGTGTGTGGTGTCTGGTGTATGATGTGTCTGGTGTGTGTGTGTGTGTTTGATAGTGTTTGTGTGTGTGTTCTCATGTGGACGACTAGTGTGGGTGGGTGATTGTGTGGGTGGGTGATTGTAAGGTTGTGTGGGTGGGTGATTGTAAGGTTGGGTGGGTGGGTGATTTGTAAGGGTGGGTGGGTGATTTGTAAGGGTGGGTGGGTGGGTGATTGTAAGGGTGGGTGGGTGATTGTAAGGGTGGGTGGGTGGGTGATTGTAAGGGTGGGTGGGTGGGTATTGTAAGGGTGGGTGGGTGATTGTACGGGTGGGTGTGTGGGTGGGTGTGGAGGGGCTTCCCTTGAATGAGACGATATCTAAGTATACACCACTATCTTCTATTTCACAAAGGACAACCAACACACACACACACACACACACACACACACACACACACACACACACATACAAACAAACTGAGACTGAGACAAATGGGAAAGGTCACCTGGTTGCTAGGTGATAGAACCATCCGAGAGAGAGAGAGAAACAGAGAGAGGTACACAGAGATAGAGGCAGAGAGAGAGAGAGATGCAGAGAGAGAGAGAGGTACACAGAGATAGAGGCAGAGAGAGAGAGAGGTACACAGAGCTAGAGGCAGAGAGAGAGAGACCGAGAGAGCAGCGTCTGTGACTGTTCCCTACAACATGTATAAGCTAGCACAGTAGCATAGAGAGACCGATGATGCCATGTAGATACTTCATAGAGTTGGCTTAACTAACGTTGGACCAGAGCTAGCCCTTCATCATGACATCATTACATTATACAGTACGTAATGCCGCCTAGAGTTTGAGAGCGAGACCAGAGCTAGCTAACAAGCTTGTGAGCAGAGCGGCACCAACATTTGAATTAAAACACGTTTTTGTAGTTTAAAAAAACAAGACAATGTGTAATGTGACAACGATAGTATTCATAATTAGCATTGAACAAGTTAATCCTAATTCTTCTCTAATTAAAAATCTCTCCTTAATTTCTGAATCACGCTTGTAACGTCAGTAGTTACAGTAGACTAAGCAGCTAGCCTACACAGAAGATGTTCAGCTGGAATGCAGGCAGACACTGGAATACATTTCTGAGTGAAAGAGGGTTTGAAAAAATGTACGGAACTTCAAATAATGAACTGTTATTAACTGTTTCCCATGCTTTTAAAATAAATGTAACTTTCCTGAAGAATTGTGTGCTTGCTTCAAGTTAAATTTTATTTGTCACGTGTCGATTACAACAGGTGTAGGCCTTAAGTAACAAAATATTTCGTAAAATAATTAATAAAAAAATACAATAACAAAACTAATATAATTAAAAATAACACAATAAAATAACAATACTATATATATCAGGAATCAAGGTAAGACCCAGATGCAGACCGTGTCGAAGTAACAATATTTATTACAGCAACAGGGGCAAAGGTACAGGACGGCAGGCATGCTCAGGGTAAGGTACAGGACGGCAGGCTCAGGGTCAGGTACAGGACGGCAGGCAGGCTCAGGGTCAGGTACAGGACGGCAGACTCAGGGTAAGGTACAGGACGGCAGGCTCAGGGTAAGGTACACGACGGCAGGCAGGCTCAGGGTAAGGTACACGACGGCAGGCAGGCTCAGGGTAAGGTACAGGACGGCAGGCTCAGGTTCATGGTACAGGACGGCAGGCAGGCTCAGGGTAAGGTACAGGATGGCAGACTCAGGGTAAGGTACAGGAAGGCAGGCTCAGGGTAAGGTACAGGACGGCAGGCAGGCTCAGGGTCAGGTACAGGACGGCAGGCTCAGGGTCAGGTACAGGATGGCAGGCTCAGGGTAAGGTACAGGACGGCAGGCTCAGGTTCATGGTACAGGACGGCAGGCAGGCTCAGGGTAAGGTACAGGATGGCAGACTCAGGGTAAAGTACAGGACAGCAGGCTCAGGGTAAGGTACAGGACGGCAGGCAGGCTCAGGGTCAGGTACAGGACGGCAGACTCAGGGTACGGTACAGGACGGCAGGCTCAGGGTAAGGTACACGACGGCAGGCAGGCTCAGGGTAAGGTACACGACGGCAGGCAGGCTCAGGGTAAGGTACAGGACGGCAGGCTCAGGTTCATGGTACAGGACGGCAGGCAGGCTCAGGGTAAGGTACAGGATGGCAGACTCAGGGTAAGGTACAGGACGGCAGGCTCAGGGTAAGGTACAGGACGGCAGGCAGGCTCAGGGTCAGGTACAGGACGGCAGGCTCAGGGTAAGGTACAGGATGGCAGGCTCAGGGTAAGGTACAGGACGGCAGGCTCAGGTTCATGGTACAGGACGGCAGGCAGGCTCAGGGTAAGGTACAGGATGGCAGACTCAGGGTAAAGTACAGGACAGCAGGCTCAGGGTAAGGTACAGGACGGCAGGCAGGCTCAGGGTCAGGTACAGGACGGCAGACTCAGGGTACGGTACAGGACGGCAGGCTCAGGGTAAGGTACACGACGGCAGGCAGGCTCAGGGTAAGGTACAGGACGGCAGGCTCAGGGTCAGGTACAGGATGGCAGGCTCAGGGTAAGGTACAGGACGGCAGGCTCAGGTTCATGGTACAGGACGGCAGGCAGGCTCAGGGTAAGGTACAGGATGGCAGACTCAGGGTAAGGTACAGGACGGCAGGCTCAGGGTAAGGTACAGGATGGCAGGCAGGGTCAGGTACTGGACGGCAGGCAGGCTCAGGGTAAGGTACAGGACGGCAGGCAGGCTCAGGGTAAGGTACAGGACGGCAGGCAGGGTCAGGTACAGGACGGCAGGCTCAGGGTAAGGTACAGGACGGCAGGCAGGCTCAGGGTAAGGTACAGGTTGGCAGGCAGGCTCAGGGTAAGGTACAGGATGGCAGGCAGGGTAAGGTACAGGATGGCAGGCAGGCTCAGGGTAAGGTACAGGACGGCAGGCAGGCTCAGGGTAAGGTACAGGACGACAGGCAGGCTCAGGGGCAGGCAGAGTGGTCAAACAAGACGAAATGGCAACAGAAAAACAGAGAACACAGGTATAAATACACCGGGGATAATGGGGAAGATAGGCGACACCTGGAGGGGGGTGGAGACAATTACAAGACAGGTGAAACAGATCAGGGTGTGACAATAGATAATAAACAGGGATGTTAACATCAGCAAACCGCTCGCACACACGACGGAGCTACCACCATGCTCCTCCTTCATCTTTACAAGTAGAGAGAGGGGGTGGAGCTACCATCATGCTCCTCCTTAATCTTTACAAGTAGAGAGAGGGGGTGGAGCTACCACCATGCTCCTCATTACAAGTAGAGAGAGGGGGGGTGGAGCTACCACCATGCTCCTCATTACTAGTAGAGAGAGGGGGGGTGGAGCTACCACCATGCTCCTCATTACTAGTAGAGAGAGGGGGGGTGGAGCTACCACCATGCTCCTCATTACTAGTAGAGAGAGGGGGGTGGAGCTACCACCATGCTCCTCCTTCATCTTTACTAGTAGAGAGAGGGGGGTGGAGCTACCACCATGCTCCTCCTTCATCTTTACTAGTAGACAGAAGGGGGTGGAGCTACCACCATGCTCCTCCTTCATCTTTACTAGTAGACAGAGGGGGGTGGAGCTACCACCATGCTCCTCCTTCATCTTTACTAGTAGAGAGAGGGGGGTGGAGCTACCACCATGCTCCTCCTTCATCTTTACTAGTAGAGAGAGGGGGTGGAGCTACCACCATGCTCCTCATTACTAGTAGAGAGAGGGGGTGGAGCTACCACCATTCTCCTCCATCTTTACTAGTAGAGAGAGGGGGTGGAGCTACCACCATGCTCCTCCTTCATCTTTACTAGTAGAGAGAGGGGGTGGAGCTACCATCATGCTCCTCCTTCATCTTTACTAGTAGACAGAGGGGGGTGGAGCTACCACCATGCTCCTCCTTCATCTTTACTAGTAGACAGAGGGGGGTGGAGCTACCACCATGCTCCTCCTTCATCTTTACTAGTAGAGAGAGGGGGTGGAGCTACCTCCCTCCCTCCTCTACGCTGTTCCCTCCTCCATTCTCTCTACAACCTATTCTATATAGTGTCAAAGGATTTTCTGATGGAAATGAGAGAGAGGGAAACTAAGGGGTAGGGATGGAGAGGGAGGGTGAGAGAGACAGAGAGGGTGAGAGAGACAGAGAGGGTGAGAGAGAGAGAGAGAGAGAGAGGGAAACTAAGGGGTAGGGATGGAGAGGGAGGGTGAGAGAGACAGAGAGGGTGGGAGAGACAGAGAGAGGGAAACTAAGGGGTAGGGATGGAGAGAGAGGGAGGTTGGGAGAGAGAGAGGGAAACTAAGGGGTAGGGATGGAGAGGGAGGGTGAGAGAGAGAGAGAGGGTGAGAGAGAGAGACAGAGAGGGTGAGAGAGAGGGAGGGAGGTTGAGAGAAACAGGGTGAGAGAGAGAGAGAGAGACAGAGAGGGAAAATAGATGCCTGATATACCCGCGTGTGATGTGCTGGTTCTCTCTGTCTGGGAGAGAGGGAAAGAGGGAGAGAGGGAAAGAGGGAGGGAGGGAGAGAGGGAGAGAAGGAGGCTGAGCGAGAGGGAGGGTGAGCGAGAGGGAGAAACACTCTCCAGGGAACCAATGTCTGATCCTGTCTTCAGAGAGGGAGGAAGGGAGAGAGTGTAATGGTTGTCTGATGTGACTTTGATGTTAACTGGTAATACCAGGAGTTACTGTTGAACTAGGTCTAGGGAGGGAGAGGGCAGGTGTGTGTGTGTGTGTGTGTGTGTGTGTGTGTGTGTGTGTGTGTGTGTGTGTGTGTGTGTGTGTGTGTGTGTCCACCACAACACATCAGTGCTGTCCTTTCCCTTTTATCTCTACTGCTTCCTCCGTTCCTCTGTTCTCTACATCTCTCTCCATGTATCTATCCTCTCCTTCCGTCTGTTCTCTACATCTCTCTGCATGTATCTATCCTCTCCTTCCGTCTGTTCTCTACATCTCTCTCCATGTATCTATCCTCTCCTTCCGTCTGTTCTCTACATCTCTCTCCATGTATCTATCCTCTCCTTCCGTCTGTTCTCTACATCTCTCTCCATGTATCTATCCTCTCCTTCCGTCTGTTCTCTATATCCTTCTCCTTTTATCTCTACTGCCTCCTTCTTCCCTCTGTTCTCTACATCTCTCTCCTTTTATCTCTACTGCCTCCTTCTTCCCTCTGTTCTCTACATCTCTCTCCTTTTATCTCTACTGCCTCCTTCTTCCCTCTGTTCTCTACATCTCTCTCCATGTATCTCTCCTCTTCTTCCCCCTTCCCCTGTCCTCCTCCTCCTCTTCTTCCTCCTTCCCCTGTCCTCCTCCTCCTCCTCTTCATCCCCCTCCTCCCGTGTATCCCTCCATGATAAGGCTTTTACAGCAGGGTAAAGTGTAGAGTTTAAATGTATTAAACACCCATTATCTGTGATCAGAGGGTTCTAGAGTGGGTTCTGGTCAAATGTAGTGCACTATGTAGGGAATAGGGTGCCATTTGGCCCTGGTGAAAAGTAGTGCACTATGTAGGGAATAGGTTGCCATTGGGCCCTGGTCTAAAGTAGTGCACTATGTAGGGAATAGGGTACCATAGGGCCCTGGTCTAAAGTAGTGCACTATATAGGGAATAGTGTGCCATTTGGGACTTATATTTAATCTATAAACCCCAGACACAGAGAACAGTCAGAGACCAGGCACAGAGAACAGTCAGAGACCAGGCACAGGGAACAGTCAGAGACACAGAGAACAGTCAGAGACACAGAGAACAGTCAGAGACACAGAGAACAGTCAGAGACCAGACACAGAGAACAGTCAGAGACCAGACACAGAGAACAGTCAGAGACCAGACACAGAGAACAGTCAGAGACCAGACACAGAGAACAGTCAGAGACCAGGCACAGAGAACAGTCAGAGACCAGGCACAGAGAACAATCAGAGACCAGGCACAGAGAACAGTCAGAGACACAGAGAACAGTCAGAGACCAGATACAGAGAACAGTCAGATACAGAGAACAGTCAGAGACCAGACACAGAGAACAGTCAGAGACCAGACACAGAGAACAGTCAGAGACCAGACACAGAGAACAGTCAGAGACCAGACACAGAGAACAGTCAGAGACACAGAGAACAGTCAGAGACCAGACACAGAGAACAGTCAGAGACCAGACACAGAGAACAGTCAGAGACCAGACACAGAGAACAGTCAGAGACCAGACACAGAGAACAGTCAGACACAGAGAACAGTCAGAGACCAGACACAGAGAGCAGTCAGAGACCAGACACAGAGAACAGTCAGAGACCAGACACTGAGAACAGTCAGACACAGAGAACAGTCAGAGACCAGACACAGAGAACAGTCAGAGACCAGACACAGAGAACAGTCAGAGACCAGACACAGAGAGCAGTCAGAGACCAGACACAGAGAACAGTCAGAGACCAGACACTGAGAACAGTCAGACACAGAGAACAGTCAGAGACCAGACACAGAGAACAGTCAGAGACACAGAGAACAGTCAGAGACCAGACACAGAGAACAGTCAGAGACCAGACACAGAGAACAGTCAGAGACACAGAGAACAGTCAGAGACACAGGGAACAGTCAGAGACACAGAGAACAGTCAGAGACCAGACACAGAGAACAGTCAGAGACCAGACACAGAGAACAGTCAGAGACCAGACACAGAGAACAGTCAGAGACACAGAGAACAGTCAGAGACCAGACACAGAGAACAGTCAGAGACCAGACACAGAGAACAGTCAGACACAGAGAACAGTCAGAGACCAGACACAGAGAGCAGTCAGAGACCAGACACAGAGAACAGTCAGAGACCAGACACTGAGAACAGTCAGACACAGAGAACAGTCAGAGACCAGACACAGAGAACAGTCAGAGACACAGAGAACAGTCAGAGACCAGACACAGAGAGCAGTCAGAGACCAGACACAGAGAACAGTCAGAGACCAGACACTGAGAACAGTCAGACACAGAGAACAGTCAGAGACCAGACACAGAGAACAGTCAGAGACACAGAGAACAGTCAGAGACCAGTCACAGAGAACAGTCAGAGACCAGACACAGAGAACAGTCAGAGACACAGAGAACAGTCAGAGACACAGAGAACAGTCAGAGACACAGAGAACAGTCAGAGACCAGACACAGAGAACAGTCAGAGACCAGACACAGAGAACAGTCAGAGACCAGACACAGAGAACATATGGATATCATCCGCAGTTTGGTTGTTGTGTTTGAATATTGAAGTGATAACCTCATCTGTTGACCTCACGTTGTCATGGTGTTGACCTGCAGGTGACCCGGAGGCTCTGAAGAAGAAGAGTTTCACCATGAAGGAAGGAGTGGACTACAGAGTGAAGATACACTTCAAGGTAAGAACATCTGTCACGACTCAGCATTTGACCTAGATGCAGATACAGGAGTCGGATGGTTCGGGTCTCAGAATATTTATTATAGCACAGTTTAAAGGGCAGGTCGAGGGCAGGCAGAGGTTCGTAAGTCCAAGACAGAGTCAATCAGGGACAGAACGGCAGGCAGGCTCAGGGCCAGAACGGCAGGCAGGCTCAGGGCCAGGACAGGCAGAAAGGTTGGAACCGGGAAGACTAGAAAACTAGAACTGGAACAGGAGAAACAGGAAACACGCTGGTAAGACCTGACAAAACAAGACGAACTGGCAACAGACAACCAGAAAACCAGGTATAAATACACTGGGGATAATGGAGGGAAATAGGAGACACCTGGTGGGGGGGGGGAGATAAGCACAAGACTGGTGAAACAGATCAGGGATCAATCTCCTCTTCACCTTTCTGTTCTGCTCTGTTTGGTTCTGTTCTGCTCTGTTTGGTTCTGTTCTTCTCTGCTCTGTTTGGTTCTGTTCTTCTCTGCTCTGTTTGGTTCTGTTCTGCTCTGTTTGGTTCTGTTCTTCTCTGCTCTGTTTGGTTATGTTCTTCTCTGCTCTGTTTGGTTCTGTTCTTCTCTGCTCTGTTTGGTTCTGTTCTGCTCTGTTTGGTTCTGTTCTGCTCTGTTTGGTTCTGTTCTTCTCTGCTCTGTTTGGTTCTGTTATGTTCTTCTCTGCTCTGTTTGGTTATGTTCTTCTCTGCTCTGTTTGGTTCTGTTATGTTCTACTCTGCTCTGTTTGGTTCTGTTCTTCTCTGCTCTGTTTGGTTCTGTTCTTCTCTGCTCTGTTTGGTTCTGTTCTTCTCTGCTCTGTTTGGTTCTGTTCTGCTCTGTTTGGTTCTGTTCTGCTCTGTTTGGTTCTGTTCTGCTCTGTTTGGTTCTGTTCTTCTCTGCTCTGTTTGGTTATGTTCTTCTCTGCTCTGTTTGGTTCTGTTCTTCTCTGCTCTGTTTGGTTCTGTTCTGCTCTGTTTGGTTCTGTTCTGCTCTGTTTGGTTCTGTTCTTCTCTGCTCTGTTTGGTTCTGTTCTGCTCTGTTTGGTTCTGTTCTTCTCTGCTCTGTTTGGTTCTGTTCTTCTCTGCTCTGTTTGGTTATGTTCTTCTCTGCTCTGTTTGGTTCTGTTATGTTCTTCTCTGCTCTGTTTGGTTATGTTCTTCTCTGCTCTGTTTGGTTCTGTTATGTTCTTCTCTGCTCTGTTTGGTTCTGTTCTTCTCTGCTCTGTTTGGTTCTGTTCTGCTCTGTTTGGTTCTGTTCTGCTCTGTTTGGTTCTGTTCTTCTCTGCTCTGTTTGGTTATGTTCTTCTCTGCTCTGTTTGGTTCTGTTCTTCTCTGCTCTGTTTGGTTCTGTTCTGCTCTGTTTGGTTCTGTTCTGCTCTGTTTGGTTCTGTTCTTCTCTGCTCTGTTTGGTTCTGTTCTGCTCTGTTTGGTTCTGTTCTTCTCTGCTCTGTTTGGTTCTGTTCTTCTCTGCTCTGTTTGGTTATGTTCTTCTCTGCTCTGTTTGGTTCTGTTATGTTCTTCTCTGCTCTGTTTGGTTATGTTCTTCTCTGCTCTGTTTGGTTCTGTTATGTTCTTCTCTGCTCTGTTTGGTTCTGTTCTTCTCTGCTCTGTTTGGTTCTGTTCTTCTCTGCTCTGTTTGGTTCTGTTATGTTCTTCTCTGCTCTGTTTGGTTATGTTCTTCTCTGCTCTGTTTGGTTCTGTTATGTTCTTCTCTGCTCTGTTTGGTTCTGTTCTTCTCTGCTCTGTTTGGTTCTGTTCTTCTCTGCTCTGTTTGGTTCTGTTATGTTCTTCTCTGCTCTGTTTGGTTCTGTTCTTCTCTGCTCTGTTTGGTTCTGTTCTTCTCTGCTCTGTTTGGTTCTGTTATGTTCTTCTCTGCTCTGTTTGGTTATGTTCTTCTCTGCTCTGTTTGGTTCTGTTATGTTCTTCTCTGCTCTGTTTGGTTCTGTTCTTCTCTGCTCTGTTTGGTTCTGTTCTTCTCTGCTCTGTTTGGTTATGTTCTTCTCTGCTCTGTTTGGTTCTGTTATGTTCTTCTCTGCTCTGTTTGGTTCTGTTCTTCTCTGCTCTGTTTGGTTATGTTCTTCTCTGCTCTGTTTGGTTCTGTTATGTTCTTCTCTGCTCTGTTTGGTTCTGTTCTTCTCTGCTCTGTTTGGTTCTGTTCTGCTCTGTTTGGTTCTGTTCTTCTCTGCTCTGTTTGGTTCTGTTCTGCTCTGTTTGGTTCTGTTCTTCTCTGCTCTGTTTGGTTCTGTTCTTCTCTGCTCTGTTTGGTTATGTTCTTCTCTGCTCTGTTTGGTTCTGTTATGTTCTTCTCTGCTCTGTTTGGTTATGTTCTTCTCTGCTCTGTTTGGTTCTGTTATGTTCTTCTCTGCTCTGTTTGGTTCTGTTCTTCTCTGCTCTGTTTGGTTCTGTTCTGCTCTGTTTGGTTCTGTTCTGCTCTGTTTGGTTCTGTTCTTCTCTGCTCTGTTTGGTTATGTTCTTCTCTGCTCTGTTTGGTTCTGTTCTTCTCTGCTCTGTTTGGTTCTGTTCTGCTCTGTTTGGTTCTGTTCTGCTCTGTTTGGTTCTGTTCTTCTCTGCTCTGTTTGGTTCTGTTCTGCTCTGTTTGGTTCTGTTCTTCTCTGCTCTGTTTGGTTCTGTTCTTCTCTGCTCTGTTTGGTTATGTTCTTCTCTGCTCTGTTTGGTTCTGTTATGTTCTTCTCTGCTCTGTTTGGTTATGTTCTTCTCTGCTCTGTTTGGTTCTGTTATGTTCTTCTCTGCTCTGTTTGGTTCTGTTCTTCTCTGCTCTGTTTGGTTCTGTTCTTCTCTGCTCTGTTTGGTTCTGTTATGTTCTTCTCTGCTCTGTTTGGTTATGTTCTTCTCTGCTCTGTTTGGTTCTGTTATGTTCTTCTCTGCTCTGTTTGGTTCTGTTCTTCTCTGCTCTGTTTGGTTCTGTTCTTCTCTGCTCTGTTTGGTTCTGTTATGTTCTTCTCTGCTCTGTTTGGTTCTGTTCTTCTCTGCTCTGTTTGGTTCTGTTCTTCTCTGCTCTGTTTGGTTCTGTTATGTTCTTCTCTGCTCTGTTTGGTTATGTTCTTCTCTGCTCTGTTTGGTTCTGTTATGTTCTTCTCTGCTCTGTTTGGTTATGTTCTTCTCTGCTCTGTTTGGTTCTGTTATGTTCTTCTCTGCTCTGTTTGGTTCTGTTCTTCTCTGCTCTGTTTGGTTCTGTTCTGCTCTGTTTGGTTCTGTTCTGCTCTGTTTGGTTCTGTTCTTCTCTGCTCTGTTTGGTTATGTTCTTCTCTGCTCTGTTTGGTTCTGTTCTTCTCTGCTCTGTTTGGTTCTGTTCTGCTCTGTTTGGTTCTGTTCTGCTCTGTTTGGTTCTGTTCTTCTCTGCTCTGTTTGGTTCTGTTCTGCTCTGTTTGGTTCTGTTCTTCTCTGCTCTGTTTGGTTCTGTTCTTCTCTGCTCTGTTTGGTTATGTTCTTCTCTGCTCTGTTTGGTTCTGTTATGTTCTTCTCTGCTCTGTTTGGTTATGTTCTTCTCTGCTCTGTTTGGTTCTGTTATGTTCTTCTCTGCTCTGTTTGGTTCTGTTCTTCTCTGCTCTGTTTGGTTCTGTTCTTCTCTGCTCTGTTTGGTTCTGTTATGTTCTTCTCTGCTCTGTTTGGTTATGTTCTTCTCTGCTCTGTTTGGTTCTGTTATGTTCTTCTCTGCTCTGTTTGGTTCTGTTCTTCTCTGCTCTGTTTGGTTCTGTTCTTCTCTGCTCTGTTTGGTTCTGTTATGTTCTTCTCTGCTCTGTTTGGTTCTGTTCTTCTCTGCTCTGTTTGGTTCTGTTCTTCTCTGCTCTGTTTGGTTCTGTTATGTTCTTCTCTGCTCTGTTTGGTTATGTTCTTCTCTGCTCTGTTTGGTTCTGTTATGTTCTTCTCTGCTCTGTTTGGTTATGTTCTTCTCTGCTCTGTTTGGTTCTGTTATGTTCTTCTCTGCTCTGTTTGGTTCTGTTCTTCTCTGCTCTGTTTGGTTCTGTTCTGCTCTGTTTGGTTCTGTTCTGCTCTGTTTGGTTCTGTTCTTCTCTGCTCTGTTTGGTTATGTTCTTCTCTGCTCTGTTTGGTTCTGTTCTTCTCTGCTCTGTTTGGTTCTGTTCTGCTCTGTTTGGTTCTGTTCTGCTCTGTTTGGTTCTGTTCTTCTCTGCTCTGTTTGGTTCTGTTCTGCTCTGTTTGGTTCTGTTCTTCTCTGCTCTGTTTGGTTCTGTTCTTCTCTGCTCTGTTTGGTTATGTTCTTCTCTGCTCTGTTTGGTTCTGTTATGTTCTTCTCTGCTCTGTTTGGTTATGTTCTTCTCTGCTCTGTTTGGTTCTGTTATGTTCTTCTCTGCTCTGTTTGGTTCTGTTCTTCTCTGCTCTGTTTGGTTCTGTTCTTCTCTGCTCTGTTTGGTTCTGTTATGTTCTTCTCTGCTCTGTTTGGTTATGTTCTTCTCTGCTCTGTTTGGTTCTGTTATGTTCTTCTCTGCTCTGTTTGGTTCTGTTCTTCTCTGCTCTGTTTGGTTCTGTTCTTCTCTGCTCTGTTTGGTTCTGTTATGTTCTTCTCTGCTCTGTTTGGTTCTGTTCTTCTCTGCTCTGTTTGGTTCTGTTCTTCTCTGCTCTGTTTGGTTCTGTTATGTTCTTCTCTGCTCTGTTTGGTTCTGTTCTTCTCTGCTCTGTTTGGTTCTGTTCTTCTCTGCTCTGTTTGGTTCTGTTATGTTCTTCTCTGCTCTGTTTGGTTATGTTCTTCTCTGCTCTGTTTGGTTCTGTTATGTTCTTCTCTGCTCTGTTTGGTTCTGTTCTTCTCTGCTCTGTTTGGTTCTGTTCTTCTCTGCTCTGTTTGGTTATGTTCTTCTCTGCTCTGTTTGGTTCTGTTATGTTCTTCTCTGCTCTGTTTGGTTCTGTTCTTCTCTGCTCTGTTTGGTTATGTTCTTCTCTGCTCTGTTTGGTTCTGTTATGTTCTTCTCTGCTCTGTTTGGTTCTGTTCTTCTCTGCTCTGTTTGGTTCTGTTATGTTCTGCTCTCTTCTCTTCTCTTTTTTATTTATTTTTATTTCACCTTTCTTTAACCAGGTAGGCTAGTTGAGAACACCTTTATTTAACCAGGTAGGCTAGTTGAGAACACCTTTATTTAACCAGGTAGGCTAGTTGAGAACACCTTTATTTAACCAGGTAGGCTAGTTGAGAACACCTTTATTTAACCAGGTAGGCCAGTTGAGAACACCTTTATTTAACCAGGTAGGCTAGTTGAGAACACCTTTATTTAACCAGGTAGGCTAGTTGAGAACACCTTTATTTAACCAGGTAGGCTAGTTGAGAACACCTTTATTTAACCAGGTAGGCTAGTTGAGAACACCTTTATTTAACCAGGTAGGCTAGTAGAGAACACCTTTATTTAACCAGGTAGGCTAGTTGAGAACACCTTTATTTAACCAGGTAGGCTAGTTGAGAACACCTTTATTTAACCAGGTAGGCTAGTTGAGAACACCTTTATTTAACCAGGTAGGCTAGTTGAGAACACCTTTATTTAACCAGGTAGGCTAGTTGAGAACACCTTTATTTAACCAGGTAGGCCAGTTGAGAACACCTTTATTTAACCAGGTAGGCTAGTTGAGAACACCTTTATTTAACCAGGTAGGCTAGTTGAGAACACCTTTATTTAACCAGGTGGGCTAGTTGAGAACACCTTTATTTAACCAGGTAGGCCAGTTGAGAACACCTTTATTTAACCAGGTAGGCCAGTTGAGAACACCTTTATTTAACCAGGTAGGCTAGTAGAGAACACCTTTATTTAACCAGGTAGGCTAGTTGAGAACACCTTTATTTAACCAGGTAGGCTAGTAGAGAACACCTTTATTTAACCAGGTAGGCTAGTAGAGAACACCTTTATTTAACCAGGTAGGCTAGTAGAGAACACCTTTATTTAACCAGGTAGGCTAGTTGAGAACACCTTTATTTAACCAGGTAGGCTAGTTGAGAACACCTTTATTTAACCAGGTAGGCTAGTTGAGAACACCTTTATTTAACCAGGTAGGCTAGTAGAGAACACCTTTATTTAACCAGGTAGGCTAGTTGAGAACACCTTTATTTAACCAGGTAGGCTAGTTGAGAACACCTTTATTTAACCAGGTAGGCCAGGTGAGAACACCTTTATTTAACCAGGTAGGCTAGTTGAGAACACCTTTATTTACCCAGGTAGGCTAGTAGAGAACACCTTTATTTAACCAGGTAGGCTAGTTGAGAACACCTTTATTTAACCAGGTAGGCCAGTTGAGAACACCTTTATTTAACCAGGTAGGCTAGTTGAGAACACCTTTATTTAACCAGGTAGGCTAGTAGAGAACACCTTTATTTAACCAGGTAGGCTAGTAGAGAACACCTTTATTTAACCAGGTAGGCTAGTTGAGAACACCTTTATTTACCCAGGTAGGCTAGTAGAGAACACCTTTATTTAACCAGGTAGGCTAGTTGAGAACACCTTTATTTACCCAGGTAGGCTAGTAGAGAACACCTTTATTTAACCAGGTAGGCTAGTTGAGAACACCTTTATTTAACCAGGTAGGCCAGTTGAGAACACCTTTATTTAACCAGGTAGGCTAGTTGAGAACACCTTTATTTAACCAGGTAGGCTAGTAGAGAACACCTTTATTTAACCAGGTAGGCTAGTTGAGAACACCTTTATTTAACCAGGTAGGCTAGTTGAGAACACCTTTATTTAACCAGGTAGGCTAGTAGAGAACACCTTTATTTAACCAGGTAGGCTAGTTGAGAACACCTTTATTTACCCAGGTAGGCTAGTTGAGAACACCTTTATTTAACCAGGTAGGCTAGTTGAGAACACCTTTATTTAACCAGGTAGGCTAGTTGAGAACACCTTTATTTAACCAGGTAGGCTAGTTGAGAACACCTTTATTTAACCAGGTAGGCTAGTTGAGAACACCTTTATTTAACCAGGTAGGCTAGTTGAGAACACCTTTATTTAACCAGGTAGGCTAGTTGAGAACACCTTTATTTAACCAGGTAGGCTAGTTGAGAACACCTTTATTTAACCAGGTAGGCCAGGTGAGAACACCTTTATTTAACCAGGTAGGCCAGGTGAGAACACCTTTATTTAACCAGGTAGGCCAGGTGAGAACAAGTTCTCATTTACAACTGCGACCTGGTCAAGATAAAGCATAGCAGTGTGACATAAAGGAGGAGGCAAAATAATTACAATTTAGCAAATGAACACTGGAGTGATAGATGTGCAAGTAGAGATACTGGGATGCAAAAGAGCAAGAAGATAAATAACAATATGGGGATGAGGTAGTTCGGTGTGCTATTTACAGATAGGCTGTGTACAGGTACAGTGAGCTGACAGCTGATGCTTAAAGTTAGAGAGGGAGATATGAGTCTCCAGCTTCAGTGATTTTTGCAATTCCTTCCAGTCATTGGCAGCAGAGAACTGGAAGGAAAGGCGGCCAAAGGAGGTGTTGGCTTTGGGGATGACCAGTGGGGCTTTGGTGACAAAACGGATGGCACTGTGATAGACTACATCCAGTTTGCTGAGTAGGGTTTTGGAGGCTATTTTGTAAATGACATCGTCGAAGTCAAGGATCGGTGGGATAGTCAGTTTTATGAGGGTATGAGGAGACGCATACAAAGCTCTCCCTCGCCCTCCGTTTGGCAAACCTGACCATAATTCTATCCTCCTGATTCCTGCTTACAAGCAAAAATTGAAGCAGGAAGCAGCAGTGACTCAATCAATAAAAAAGTGGTCAGAGGAAGCAGTTGCTAAGCAACAGGACTGTTATGCTAGCACAGACTGGAAAATGTTCCGGGATTCCTCTCCGATGGCATTGAGGAGTACCCCACATCTGTCATTGGCTTCATCAATAAGTGCATCGATGACGTCGTCCCCACAGTGACCGTATGTACATACCCCAACCAGAAGCCATGGATTACAGGCAATATCTGCACTGAATTAAAGGCGAAAGCTGGCGCTTTCAAGAAGCAGGACTCTAACCCGGAAGTTTATAATATATCCCACAAAGCCCTCCGACGAACCATCAAACAGGCAAAGTGTCAATACAGGACTAAGATCGAGTCGTACTACACCGGTTCTGACGCTCGAGCAAACTACTTATATGCTCGCTTCGAGGCAAATAACACTGAAATATGCATGAGAGCACCAGCTGTTCTGGAAGACTGTGTGATCAAGCTCTCCTCAGCCGATGTGAGTAAGACCTTTAAACAGGTCAACATTCACAAGGCCGCAGGGCCAGACGGATTACCAGGACGTGTACTGCGAGCATGTGCTGACCAACTGGCAGGTGTCTTCACTGACATTTTCAACTTGTCCCTGACTTAGTCTGTAATACCAACGTGTTTTAAGCAGACCACCATAGTCCCTGTTCCCAAGAACACTAAGGTAACCTGCCTAAATGACTACCAACCCGTAGCACTCACATCTGTAGCCATGGAGTGCTTTAAAAGGCTGGTCATGGCTCACATCAACAGCATTATCCCAGAAACCCTAGACCCACTCCACTTTGCATACCCGCCCTAACAGATCTACAGATGATGCAATCTCTATTGCACTCCACACTGCCCTTTCCCACCTGGACAAAAGGAACACCAATGAAAATGCTATTCATTGACTACAGCTCAGTGTTCAACACCATAGTGCCCCCAAAGCTCATCAATAAGCCAAGGACCCTTGGACTAAACACCTCCCTTTGCAACTGGATCCTGGACTTCCTGACGGGCCACCCCCAGGTGATGAGGGTACGTAACAACACATCTGCCATGCTGATCCTCACCACAGGGGCCCCTCAGGGGTGTGTGCTCAGTCCCCTAATGTACTCCCTGTTCACTCATGACTGCACAGCCAGGCACGACTCCAATACATCATCAAGTTTGCCGATGGCAAAACAGTGGTAGGCCTGATCACCGACAACGACGAGACAGCCTATAGGGAGGTCAGAGACCTGGCCGTGTGGTGCCAGGACAACAACCTCTTCCTCAATGTGATCAAGACAAAGGAGATGATTGTGGACTACAGGACAACGAGGACCGAGCACGCCCCCATTCTCATCGATGGGGCTGTAGTGGAGCAAGTCGAGAGCTTCAAGTTCCTTGGTGTCCACGTCACCAGCAAACTAACATAGTCCAAGCATGCCAAGACAGTCCTGAAGAGGGCACGACAAAACCTATTCCCCCTCAAGAGACTGAAAAAATTTGGCATGGGTCCTCAGATCCTCAAAAGGTTCTACACCTGCACCATCGAGAGCATCCTAACTGTTTGTATCACCGCCTGGTATGGAATTCTGCTCGGCCTCCGACCGCAAGGCACTACAGAGGGTAGTGCGAACGGCCCAGTACATCACTTGGGTCAAGCTTCCTGCCATCCAGGACCTCTATACCAGGCGGTGTCAGGCTACGGCATGTCTGCTCGTCTATAAAGGTACAAAATGGCTTTTTAAATGCCAACAGGAAACCTTCTCTGGAGATGGTTTAGAAGCACCATTGAACAGGCAGTGGGACTGACTTCCATCACTAGGCCACCAAAACAACTGTTAGGGATTTTTTACCTCAAATGGCACCCTATTCCATATATAGTGCACTACTTTAGACCAGGGCCTATAGGGCTAAGGGCACTACTTTAGACCAGGGCCTATAGGACTGAGGGCACTACTTTAGACCAGGACCTATAGGACTAAGGGCACTACTTTAGACCAGGGCCTATAGGGTTAAGGGCACTACTTTAGACCAGGACCTATAGGGCTAAAGACACTTCTTTAGACCAGGGTCTATAGGACTAAGGGCACTACTTTAGACCAGGGTCTATAGGGCTGAGGGCACTACTTTAGACCGGGACCTATAGGGCTGAGGGCGCTACTTTAGACCAGGGTCTATAGGACTAAGGGCACTACTTTAGACCAGGACCTATAGGGCTGAGGGCACTACTTTAGACCGGGACCTATAGGACTAAGGGCACTACTTTAGACCAGGACCTATAGGACTAAGGGCACTACTTTAGACCAGGACCTATAGGGCTGAGGGCACTACTTTAGACCAGGACCTATAGGGCTGAGGGCACTACTTCAGACCAGGGCCTATAGGACTAAGAGCACTACTTTAGACCCGGGTCTATAGGACTAAGGGCACTACTTTAGACCAGGACCTATAGGGCTGAGGGCGCTACTTTAGACCAGGGCCTATAGGACTAAGGGCACTACTTTAGACCAGGGTCTATAGGGCTAAGGGCCCTGGTCAAACATTGTGCACTGAATAGGGAGTAGGGTGTCATGTAAAGTTGCCTCTTGATGAGACTTCATATACGATAACTCTCCTCTCCTTTCCTTTCCTTTCCCTCCTCTCCTCTCCTCTCCTCTCCTCTCCTCTCCTCTCCTCTCCTCTCTTCTCCTCTCCTCTCCCCTCCTCCAATCTCTCCTCTCCTCTCCCCTCCTCCAATCTCTCCTCTCCTCTCCTCTCCTCCAATCTCTCCTCTCCCCTCCTCTAATCTCTCCTCTCCTCCAATCTCTCCTCTCCCCTCCTCTAATCTCTCCCCTCCTCCAATCTCTCCTCTCCCCTCCTCTAATCTCTCCCCTCCTCTAATCTCTCCCCTCCTCCAATCTCTCCTCTCCCCTCCTCTCCTCTCCTCTCCCCTCCTCCTCTCCTCTCCTCTCCTCTCCTCTCCTCTCCTCTCCTCTCCTCTCCTCTCCCCTCCTCTCCTCTCCCCTCCTCTCCTCTCCTCTCCTCTCCTCTCCTCTCCTCTCCTCTCCTCTCCAATCTCCTCTCCTCTCCTCTCCTCTTCTCTTCTCTCCCCTCCTCCTCTCATCTCCTCCATATAAGTTCATACTGTGTTTAAATGCATTTCAGATTTCCAGTCCCAATGAATTTACTTTGTTTATTTATTGCTCCTGATAACTCCCCTCCCCTCCCTTCCCCTCCCTTCCTCCTCTCCTCTCCCCTTCCCTCCCCTCCCCTCCCCTCCTCTCCTCTCCAGGTTAACAGGGATATTGTGTCTGGGCTGAAGTACGTCCATCTGACCTACAGGAAAGGAATCAGAGGTAAGGAGGACCCCATTTTGTGCCGAGCTGTGGATACGCTGTGCTGTTTAGGCCCGTAGATCGTGTCAGTTTCTGATACATACACCTAAACCCTGGCTAGCAAGGGTGCAACTGAGCTGCCATTTTATGTGTTGTCATCGACACAAGACATCACAGTTTCCACACGTACACCTAATTCCGGGTTAACAGTGGTGCAACTGAGCTGCCATTTGGTGTGTTGTCATCGACACAAGACATCACAGTTTCCACACGTACACCTAATTCCGGGTTAACAGCGATGCAACTGAGCTGCCATTTGGTGTGTTGTCATCGACACAAGATGTCAGTTTCCCCCACATTCACCCAAACCTGTCTAGCAAGTGTGCAACTGAGCGTCCATTTTGTGTCATGCAGTGGACAAGGCGGTGTACATGGTGGGCAGCTACGGGCCGCGGGTGGAGGAGCACGAGTTCATGACCCCGGTGGAGGAGGCGCCCAAAGGCATGATTGTCAGAGGCAGCTACCACATCAAGTCCCACTTCACCGACGACGACAAGACCGACCATCTCTCCTGGGAGTGGAACCTGGGGATCAAGAAGGACTGGGACGAATAGAGAGGAGCCTCATTTCTCTCTCCCTCCTTCCCTCTCCCTGTGTCTCCACCTCTCCCTTTCCCCTTCCTTCCTTCCTTCCTTCCTTCCTTCCTTCCTTCCTTCCTTCCTTCCTTCCTTCCTTCCTTCCTTCTTACCCCTTCTCTCTCCCGTCTCCCCCACTTTCATCCCTCCTTCCTCCATCAAGAAGGACTGGGATGGATAGAGACCTCATCCTTCCCTCCATGCTTCCCTCTCCCTGTGTCTCCCCTCTCCCTCCTTCTCTCCCTCTTTATTTAGAAGGACTGGGATGGATAGAGACCTCATCCTTCTCTCCATGCTTCCCTCTCCCTGTGTCTCCCCTCTCCCTCTTCATTTAGAAGGACTGGGATGGATAGAGACCTCATCCTTCTCTCCCTCTTCATTTAGAAGGACTGTCTCTCCCTCTTTCTTCCTCCCCCCTCCTCTCCCCCCTCCCTCCAAGGCCCACCTGTATAATAGTAAACGACAGAGGCCGGTATGAAAGGTGTAAACAGGAAGTTAGGTTAGGCACGGTCTAGAACGGGACAGAGAGGATGTTGTCATAAACCAAACTAGTATCACATCATAGTAGACAACCGAACATCGTGGGCTACAACCCAAAATGGCCCCCTATTCCCTATATAGTGCACTACCCGCAGGACTCTGGTTAAAAGTAGTGCACTATGTAGGGAATAGGGGGCCATTTTGGGAGGCAGGGGGTATGAGCTGTAGGTGGAGATACACTTGTCTATGTGTGATGTAATCTGATGCTCTCTACTACAGTGTGTTAACTGAAGGGGATCAAATGAAGTTAAACCCGTGGGACTCACTCATACAGTGAAGTTGGAGTATGGATATGTATTTACACCCCATAGTGGGAGAGGCACATTCTAGAAGGTTATTCTAAAGTGTTCTATTCAGAAAATTGCCAGTTCAACAAGGTTTCAAGGAGCAGCCCTTTGTAATGTTAGTTATCAGTTAGAATGTTTGACAACAGTGTGTCTCATACTCCTCAAGAAGTTACCATCTTCTAAGTCCTACATCTAGAATGACCATCTTCTAAGTTCTAGTTCTAGAATGACCATCTTCCAAGTCCTATATCTAGAATGACCATCTTCTAAGTCCTACATCTAGAATGACCATCTTCTAAGTTCTAGTTCTAGAATGACCATCTTCTAAGTTCTAGTTCTAGAATGACCATATTCTAAGTTCTAGTTCTAGAATGACCATCTTCTAAGTTCTACATCTATAATTACCATCTTCTAAGTCCTACGTCTAGAATGACCATCTTCTAAGTTATAGTTATAGAAATATCATCTTCTAAGTTCTACATCTAGAATGACCATCTTCTAAGTCCTACATCTAGAATTACCATCTTCTAAGTGCTACATCTAGAATGACCATCTTCTAAGTTCTACATCTAGAATGACTATCTTCTAAGTTCTACATCTAGAATGACCATCTTCTAAGTTCTACATCTAGAATGACCATCTTCTAAGTCCTACATCTAGAATGACCATCTTCTAAGTTATAGTTCTAGAATGACCATCTTCTAAGTCCTACATCTAGAATGACCATCTTCTAAGTCCTACATCTAGAATGACCATCTTCTAAGTTCTACATCTAGAATGACCATCTTCTAAGTTATAGTTCTAGAATGACCATCTTCTAAGTCCTACATCTAGAATGACCATCTTCTAAGTTCTACATCTAGAATGACTATCTTCTAAGTTATAGTTCTAGAATGACCATCTTCTAAGTCCTACATCTAGAATCTAATTTCTGTTACTGTGTCTTTCAGTTGCCTTCTGTCTCTGTTATACTTGACACACCTGAGCTGTTATTGGATTCATGTAAAACAACATGGTTTCACGCTGTCTGGAGGAGTTTTACCATGGTAACATATCAACAGACAACTGTTGTTTTCTCAGGTTTGCCCTTATAGTTGCTCTATTTTTTCAATGCTGCTTGAATGTCATTTCCCCAATGTCTGCCTCTTTGCCTATTGAGAGAGTTGCTCTTTAAAAGATAACGCCATTCACCATGTATCAACCATCTCCCATTAAACATCATGTAAACATCCTGAGGAAGCCTGTTGTCTGGCTATGATGAAGAAAATGTGATTGTGATGTGTACAATATGCTCTGTAGTAGTCGCTACAGAATACAGCCCAACAGAAGTAGCCTACACAGTGTCTTTACCTCTCTGTTAGGTAGTGACCCTGAGACATATCTATACAGTACAGTAGAGGGTCAACTGGGTTGGAGGTTCCTTAATGGGCGCCACTGTTAGCACCCAAAGTATCATGACATGATTATTCCAGTCAGAATGTAAATTAGAATGTTACGATGGTGATTGGTTAGCCTGGGTATATCAGTATGCTTGGACCATCATGTCACTCCTAGCTACTTCCTGGCATCCAAACATGACAATGAATGGAATGGTGGCACAACACTGATCTGGGAGCAGCAGGTTAGACACTGATCTGGGAGCAGCAGGTTAGACACTGATCTGTGAGCAGCAGGTTAGCGTTTGGTACCAACACAGAGGTTAGACACTGATCTGGGAGCAGCAGGTTAGACACTGATCTGGGAGCAGCAGGTTAGACACTGATCTGGGAGCAGCAGGTTAGACACTGATCTGGGAGCAGTAGGTTAGACACTGATCTGGGAGCAGTAGGTTAGACACTGATCTGGGAGCAGCAGGTTAGCGTTTGGTGCCAGTGGTTAGTTTGCTGAAGTGTAGTGTATATCTGTTGCTCGGGGTCACTGTCCCCCTTTAACACCAAGCATGAGGCCTAAAGGCAGCGATGGACTCGGGTAACGAACTAATGAAACAGAAGAGAACTCCGTTCTATCTACGACGTGACCCGTTTTGTCCTGTCATGGAAACTCAGTGGATGAGGTCTTCGAGATTTGATCGATGCTGTCCCCCCCCCCCCCCCCCCAAAAAAAACGTCCTTGTCACTATTGTGTGAAGTCTTATGGTGTTGTAAGTGTTGATGATGATGATGATGATGGTGATGATGATATTGATGATGATGATGATGATATTGATGATGATGATCATGATATTGATATTAATGATGATCATGATATTGATATTAATGATGATCATGATATTAATGCTGATCATGATATTGATGATGATCATGATATTGATTGTGATGATCACGATATTGATGATGATGATGATCATGATATTGATGATGATGATGATGATATTGATGATGATGATCATGATATTGATGATCATGATATTGATCATGATATTGATGATGATATTGATGATGCCATTCAAAACGGTGGCGAACCCAGAAGTAACTGTAACGTGGGCTTGTTGAGTGTTGCATGGTTTCACATCTCTTCTTTCTTTAAAGACTGTTTTACTGTCACGTTGTGATTTTGAAAAGAAAAAAAACCAACCTGCAGATTGAAATGGGTTGCCAAGGATACCGCAGATATTTACAGGGATTTAGATCAAAAATACCTTTGTTATTACTACTGTGGCTGTGTTCCAAATGGACTCTAATTCCCTTTATAGTGTGTTGACTTGGACCCATAGAGAGTCATTCTATTCCCCTTTATAGAGTGTTGACTTGGACCCATAGAGAGTCATTCTATTCCCCTTTATAGAGTGTTAACCTGGACCCATAGAGAGTCATTCTATTCCCCTTTATAGAGTGTTAACTTGGACCCATAGAGAGTCATTCTATTCCCCTTTATAGAGTGTTAACTTGGACCCATAGAGAGTCATTCTATTCCCCTTTATAGAGTGTTAACTTGGACCCATAGAGAGTCATTCTATTCCCCTTTATAGAGTGTTGACTTGGACCCATAGAGAGTCATTCTATTCCCCTTTATAGAGTGTTAACCTGGACCCATAGAGAGTCATTCTATTCCCCTTTATAGAGTGTTAACCTGGACCCATAGAGTCATTCTGTCCCCTTTATAGAGTGTTAACCTGGACCCATAGAGAGTCATTCTATTAACCTGGACCCATAGAGTCATTCACAGGGTGATTAACAGGACAAACACAATGCTAGATTCAGATATATACACATGATTAGGTGTCTGGTCTATTCAGGGCTCTGGTTAAAAGTAGTGGACTATATAGGGAATAGGGCTGCAGTATAAAGTAGTGCACTATATAGGGAATAGGGCTGTAGTATAAAGTAGTGCACTATATAGGGAATAGGGCTGCAGTATAAAGTAGTGCACTATATAGGGAATAGGGCTGTAGTATAAAGTAGTGCACTATATAGGGAATAGGGCTGCAGTATAAAGTAGTGCACTATATAGGGAATAGGGCTGTAGTATAAAGTAGTGCACTATATAGGGAATAGGGCTGTAGTATAAAGTAGTGCACTATATAGGGAATAGGGCTGTAGTATAAAGTAGTGCACTATATAGGGAATAGGGCTGTAGTATAAAGTAGTGCACTATATAGGGAATAGGGCTGTAGTATAAAGTAGTGCACTATATAGGGAATAGGGCTGTAGTATAAAGTAGTGCACTATATAGGGAATAGGGCTGTAGTATAAAGTAGTGCACTATATAGGGAATAGGGCTCTGGTCTAAAGTAGTGCACTATATAGGGAATAGGGCTCTGGTCTAAAGTAGTGCACTATATAGGGAACATGGCTCTGGTCTAAAGTAGCGCACTATATAGGGAATAGGGCTGTAGTATAAAGTAGTGCACTATATAGGGAATAGGGCTCTGGTCTAAAGTAGTGCACTATATAGGGAATAGGGCTCTGGTCTAAAGTAGTGCACTATATAGGGAACATGGCTCTGGTCTAAAGTAGTGCACTATATAGTGAATAAGGGGCCATATTGGACACAAGCCTGGGCCTGTGTGTAAAGTAGTGCACTATATAGTGAATAAGGGGCCATATTGGACACAAGCCTGGGCCTGTGTGTAAAGTAGTGCACTATATAGTGAATAAGGGGCCATATTGGACACAGGCCTGGGCCTGTGTGTAAAGTAGTGCACTATATAGTGAATAAGGGGCCATATTGGACACAAGCCTGGGCCTGTGTGTAAAGTAGTGCACTATATAGTGAATAAGGGGCCATATTGGACACAAGCCTGGGCCTGTGTGTAAAGTACTTCTGCATTCTAAAGTGTTGGTATTCCAGCATCTTGTATCTTTTAATAAAGGTGATTTAATCAGCCACTTCCTGTCTGTCTGAACATGTGGACTCAACATCATTCCAAATAAGGCACTCGAATAAGCGGACGATAGGTGAAGGTACACTCTATATATACACCCTTTCAAATTTAGCGGATTTGGCTATTTCAGCCACACCCGTTGCTGACATGTGTATGAAATCGAGCACACAGCCATGAAATCTCCGTAGACACTCGGCAGTACCGTTCTGTGAGCTTGTGTGGCCTACCACATCGCGGTTGAGTCGTTATTGCTCCTAGGCGTTTCCCACTTCACAATAACAGCACTTACAGTTGACCCGGGCAGCTCTAGAAGGGCAGTAGTTTGACAAACTGACTTGTTGGAAAGGTGGCATCCTATGACGGTGCCACGTTGAAAGTCACTGAAGTCTTCAATAAGGCCATTCTACTGCCAATGTTTGTCTGTGGAGATTGCATGACTGTCTGCTCGATTTTATACACCTGTCAGCAACAGGTGTGGCTGAATTATTCGATTCCACTGATTTGAAGGCGTGTCCACATACTGCTGGTTATAAGTGTATTCCCCTGGTACATTACTCAGGTCTCACCAGTCCATTTATGCTGCTCTGGCGCCATCCTGTGGACTTCTGGGAACACAACTTCAACTCCGTTACATTCAATGAATCACACAAAGAGCCTCTGGACTGGAGCACAACGCAGTCTGAATCAGGTACTTATATGGATAAAGACACTGTCATATCACTGAATCTCAGTTTAAATCAGGGTTTTTAACAGAACACAGGTCATTACAAGTAAAAACATTCCTCAATTAGGTTTTATTTATTCATCTAATAAAATAAGTGAAAGACAGTACAGATATAACCTGGTATCAACAGTGTTCAGGTTGGAAGACAGTACAGATTTAACCTGGTATCAACAGTGTTCAGGTTGGAAGACAGTACAGATATAACCTGGTATCAACAGTGTTCAGGTTGGAAGACAGTACAGATATAACCTGGTATCAACAGTGTTCAGGTTGGAAAACAGTACAGATATAAACTGGTATAAACAGTGTTCAGGTTGGAAGACAGTACAGATATAACCTGGTATCAACAGTGTTCAGGTTGGAAGACAGTACAGATATAACCTGGTATCAACAGTGTTCAGGTTGGAAAACAGTACAGATATAAACTGGTATAAACAGTGTTCAGGTTGGTGTTCAGGTTGGAAGACAGTACAGATATAACCTGGTATCAACAGTGTTCAGGTTGGAAGACAGTACATATATAAACTGGTATCAACAGTGTTCAGGTTGGAAAACAGTACAGATATAAACTGGTATAAACAGTGTTCAGGTTGGTGTTCAGGTTGGAAGACAGTACAGATATAAACTGGTATCAACAGTGTTCAGGTCGGAAGACAGTACAGATATAAACTGGTATCAACAGTGTTCAGGTTGGTGTTCAGGTTGGAAGACAGTACAGATATAAACTGGTATCAACAGTGTTCAGGTTGGAAGACAGTACAGACATAACTTGGTATCAACAGTGTTCAGGATGGAAGACAGTACAGATATAAACTGGTATCAACAGTGTTCAGGTTGGTGTTCAGGTTGGAAGACAGTACAGATATAAACTGGTATCAACAGTGTTCAGGTTGGTGTTCAGGTTGGAAGACAGTACAGATATAAACTGGTATCAACAGTGTTCAGGTTGGTGTTCAGGTTGGAAGACAGTACAGATATAACCTGGTATCAACAGTGTTCAGGTTGGAAGACAGTACAGATATAACCTGGTATCAACAGTGTTCAGGTCGGAAGACAGTACAGATATAACCTGGTATCAACAGTGTTCAGGTTGGGAGACAGTACAGATATAACCTGGTATCAACAGTGTTCAGGTTGGAAGACAGTACAGATATAAACTGGTATCAACAGTGTTCAGGTTGGAAGACAGTACAGATATAACCTGGTATCAACAGTGTTCAGGTTGGAAGACAGTACAGATATAAACTGGTATCAACAGTGTTCAGGTCGGAAGACAGTACAGATATAACCTGGTATCAACAGTGTTCAGGTTGGAAGACAGTACAGATATAACCTGGTATCAACAGTGTTCAGGTCTGTGTTCAGGTTGGAAGACAGTACAGATATAACCTGGTATCAACAGTGTTCAGGTTGGAAGACAGTACAGATATAACCTGGTATCAACAGTGTTCAGGTCTGTGTTCAGGTTGGAAGACAGTACAGATATAAACTGGTATCAACAGTGTTCAGGTTGGAAGATTATTGGGTATTTTGGTTCATCAGGCTGACCCCCAGTCTTCATGGAGGAGATTACTGAGTAGTTTGGTTCATCAGGCTGACCCCCAGTCTTCATGGAGGAGATTACTGAGTAGTTGGCCCCCGCGATATGTAACTGTTCAGGGAAGTTTGGAACCAATATACACAGGCAGTTAGGAAAGCAAAGGCTAGGTTTTTCAACCAGAATTTTGCATCCTGTAGCATAAACTGCAAAAAGTTTTGGGACACTGTAAAGTCCATGGAGAACAAGAACACCTCCTCCCAGCTGCCCACTGCTCTGATGCTAGGAAACACTGTCATGATAAATCTACCATAATTGAGAATTTCAATAAGCATTTTTCTACGGCTGGCCATGCTTTCCACCTGGCTACCCCTACCCCGGTCAACAGCTCTGCACCCCGCACAGCAACTTTCCCAAGCCTCCCCCATTTCTCCTTCACCCATTTCTCCTTCACCCATTTCTCCTTCACAATCTGGACCCTCTCTTTCTAAAATTATCCACCGCAATTGTTGCAACCCCTATTACAAGCCTGTTCAACCTCTCTTTCGTATCATCTGAGATCCCTAAAGATTGGAAAGCTGCCACGGTCATCCCCCTCTTCAAAGGGGGAGACACCCTAGACCCAAACTGTTACAGACCTATATCCATCCTACCCTACCAAGTTAACAAACAGATCACCGACCATTTCGAATCCCACATGACCTTCTCCGCTATGCAATCTGGCGTCAGAGTTGGTCATGGGTGCACCTCAGCCACGCTCAAGGTCCTAAACGACATCATAACCGCCATCGATAAGAGACATTACTGTGCAGCCGTATTCATCGACCTGGCCAAGGCTTTCGACTCTGTCTATCACCACATTCTTATCGGCAGACAACAGCCTTGGTGTCTCAAATGACTGCCTCGCCTGGTTCACCAACTACTTCTTAGACAGAGTTCAGTGTGTCAAATCGGAGGGTCTGCTGTCCGGACCTCTGGCAGTCTCTATGGGGGTGCCACAGGGTTCAATTCTCGGGCCGACTCTTTTCTCTGTATACATCAATGATGTCGCTCTTGCAGCTGGCGATTCTCTGATCCACCTCTACGTAGACGACACCATTCTGTATACTTCGGGCCCCTCCCTGGACACTGTGTTAACTAACCTCCAGGCAAGCTTCAATGCCATACAACTCTCCTTCCGTGGCCTCCAACCGCTCTTAAATGCAAGTAAAACTAAATGCATGCGCTTCAACCGATCGCTGCCCGCACCCGCCAACCCGATCTGCATCACTACTCTGGATGGTTGTGTCTTAGAATATGTGGACAACTACAAAGATAAAATATATATAAAATACTACCTAGGAGTCTGGTCCGTATGGGAGTTGCAGCGATGAGAAAAGAATATAACTACCAATTGGAAACTATGAAATTGGGGAGAAAAAACCAACAAGATCAATGATTTGTAAATGAAATCCGTTTTAACAACTCAGTGTGGTGATTCATTATATTAATGAATGACTCTAGTTGACAATGTCTGTCAACTTCAATGGTGTTTATTCATGAATATATACAATCATATGTTTGACACACTAGAAAAATATTCTACATTGTTGCTCCAGTGTGTCTTACTGAACATGACCCTGATTAGAGTGATACATCATGTGTTTGACACAGGGACCACCTGACACAGTGACACTGAGGTATCATCATGAACCCTAAACCCTGGATAGAGGGGCTCAGTGAACGTGGAGGTGAATGTGTGCAGGTGGGTCAGTGTGTCAGAGGAGGCTCTATAGAAGGACAGAGTGCCGTCTGGCCAGTCCAGATACACTCCTACTCTGTGGGAGCTGGAGTAGAGGACGTCTATGGTAGTGGGTTTATTATTGTGACAGGCAGTGTAACTGTTGTCAGAGCAGTCCAGACTCCAGGACTTGTCATTGTATCCAAGACAACAGTCATCACCCCTTCCTCTCCTGCTGATTCCTTTATATGTCACTCCTATATCAGCCCTTCTCCCACTCCACTCTACCTCCCAGTAACAGCGCCCAGTCAGACCCTCTCTACACAGCACCTGTCGACAGTCCTCAAATCTCTCTGGGTGATCAGGATACGGCTGCTCCTCTGTCCTACATGTCACCTTTCTGTTCTCCTCAGACAGAGAGAGGAGTCTGTTTACTGTGTTTGGGTCCAGTGTGAGATCACAGACATCTGATGGATGAAACCAGACACAATATTAGAAATCATCATCATTCACATTAGAATGTTAACTCACTTTTTACTAATTCATTTAATGTAGATGTTTCTAGGTATCAAAAGGAGAAGTTAAGGTAACTTGAGACTTGTTGAATGATCATATGTTATACTGTATGGTAATATAAAACACACTAATTCACATTAATTAACCAAGTAAGTAATGATGGTGTCAAATCAATTATTTTTAAACTTTGGTGTCCCTGATTTCTGCTTCTGTAGAACTACAGCTGATATTTAATATGACCAAGTAAGTAATGATGGTGGTCTTTGACTTTGACTTAACTTGAATTAAGACTTATTCTTAGTCCTATTCTTCACCTCAGTCAACACTCACATTTTCTAAGCCCAGGTTTCATTCTGTTCTCTCCACCATGTTCCACACTGTAGCGGTAAGCAGAAGAACAGACAGTCATTGAGGGATACACCTGAACACACACACACACACACACACACACACACACACACACACACACACACACACACACACACACACACACACACAACTTTGTCCAAGTGGTGGTAAGAATGTTTGTCTTAACTAGCCTGATAAGTCAAACATGTCTGATATGAACATTGACATAAACCCTCTACATACTTGAGTTTCTCCAGTCTGCAGTGTGGATCCTCCAGTCCAGCAGAGAGCAGTCTGAATCCTGAGTCTCCTGGGTGCTTTTAACGGACCTCTGAGACTATCACAGTGCAGGTGCATTTATACGGAGACTTGATTACACACAGGTCGATTGTATTTATCATCATTAGTCATTTAGGTCAACATTGGATCATTCAGAGATCCTCACTGAACTTCTGGAGAGAGTTTGCTGCACTGAAAGTAAAGGGGCTGAATAATTTTGCACGCCCAATTTTTCAGTTTTTGATTTGTTAAAAAAGTTTGAAATATCCAATAAATGTCGTTCCACTTCATGATTGTGTCCCACTTGTTGTTGATTCTTCACAAAAAAATACAGTTTTATATCTTTATGATTGAAGCCTGAAATGTGGCAAAAGGTTGCAAAGTTCAAGGGGGCCGAATACTTTCGCAAGGCACTGTATCCTTAATGCTTATAAGTAAGCATTTCACTGTAAGCTCTGCACCTGATGTATTAGGCACATGTGACAAATTTGATTTGATTTAGTTCGCCCATTTGCAGAAGTCATAAGTATTCTGACAATTTTTCTTTTTAGTGTATTAAAATAGTCAAAAATATATGGTTGTAAATACGGTTGCATTTGCGGTTTGTTTTGGGTTATGTTTTGCCCAAAAGTAACTGAATGGTGGATAATGACTGCGGTAATTATCTGTTTAAGTGAGAAGATAACATGTTTCTCATCAATACTAAATTCATCCTGATGATGCCATGATTAATACAAATCATAAATCAATCTTGAAAGGCTACAAATACTTATTTTCCACCATCATTTGCAAATAAATTCATTAAATATCCTACAATGTGATCTTCTGGATTTTTTTTCTCATTTTGTCTGTCACTCAACTTTTTCACTCCGGACGCTTTATCTGGACACGGTTCGTCAGGACCTCCAACAGCCGAAGCTAAGTAGTAACATTAACATGATGCCTTCTAATTGCAGTCGCTGTACTCGCCTTACGGCGAGGATAGCTGTGCTACAAGCCCAGCTTCAGACGCAATCGCTAGGCAAGGGTAATTTCAGTGTAGGAAAGGATGAAACCGCGTCTGTGCCACCAGTAAGTACAGATAGTAGTATAAATCCCCTGGCACAGTCCCCGCAGCCGGACAACTTTCTCACGGTTTCTGGAAGGAAATGCTGTAGGAATGCTCAACCGGTGTCGCTCATTCAGCCGACAGAAACTTTCAACCGGTTTTCCCCATTAAGCAGCGGGTCGGAGTCAGAGGCCGAGTCTTCTCTGGTCTCTCCTCCTCCCGTTACGGGGTCTGAGACGCCGAAGCTTCCCACCATTAGCTCTGACAAATTGAAAACTCTAGTCATTGGCGACTCCATTACCCGCAGTATTAGACTTAAAACGAATCATCCAGCGATCATACACTGTTTACCGGGGGGCAGGGCTACCGACGTTAAGGCTAATCTGAAGATGGTGCTGGCTAAAGCTAAAACTGGCGAGTGTAGAGAGTATAGAGATATTGTTATCCACGTCGGCACCAACGATGTTAGGATGAAACAGTCAGAGATCACCAAGCGCAACATAGCTTCTGCGTGTAAATCAGCTAGAAAGATGTGTCGGCATCGAGTAATTGTCTCTGGCCCCCTCCCAGTTAGGGGGAGTGATGAGCTCTACAGCAGAGTCTCACAACTCAATCGCTGGTTGAAAACTGTTTTCTGCCCCTCCCAAAAGATAGAATTTGTAGATAATTGGCCCTCTTTCTGGGACTCACCCACAAACAGGACCAAGCCTGACCTGCTGAGGAGTGACGGACTCCATCCTAGCTGGAGGGGTGCTCTCATTTTATCTACCAACATAGACAGGGCTCTAACTCCTCTAGCTCCACAATGAAATAGGGTGCAGGCCAGGCAGCAGGCTGTTAGCCAGCCTGCCAGCATAGTGGAGTCTGCCACTAGCACAGTCAGTGTAGTCAGCTCAGCTATCACCATTGAGACCGTGTCTGTGCCTCGACCTGGGTTGGGCAAAACTAAACATGGCGGTGTTCGCCTTAGCAATCTCACTAGGATAAAGACCACCTCCATTCCTGTCATTATTGAAAGAGATCATGATACCTCACATCTCAAAATAGGGCTACTTAATGTTAGATCCCTTATATTATAGTCAATGAACTAATCACTGATCATAATCTTGATGTGATTGGCCTGACTGAAACATGGCTTAAGCCTGATGAATTTACTGTGTTAAATGAGGCCTCACCTCCTGGCTACACTAGTGACCATATCCCCCGTGCATCCCGCAAAGGCGGAGGTATTGCTAACATTTACGATAGCAAATTTCAATTTACAAAAAAAAAAATGACGTTTTCGTCTTTTGAGCTTCTAGTCATGAAATCTATGCAGCCTACTCAATCACTTTTTATAGCTACTGTTTACAGGCCTCCTGGGCCATATACAGTGTTCCTCACTGAGTTCCCTGAATTCCTATCGGACCTTGTAGTCATAGCGGATAATATTCTAATCTTTGGTGACTTTAATATTCACATGGAAAAGTCCACAGACCCACTCCAAAAGGCTTTCGGAGCCATCATCGACTCAGTGGGCTTTGTCCAACATGTCTCTGGACCCACTCACTGTCACAGTCATACGCTGGACCTAGTTTTGTCCCATGGAATAAATGTTGTGGATCTTAATGTTTTTCCTCATAATCCTGGACTATCGGACCACCATTTTATTACGTTTGCAATTGCAACAAATAATCTGCTCAGACCCCAACCAAGGATCATCAAAAGTCGTGCTATAAATTCACAGACAACACAAAGATTCCTTGATGTCCTTCCAGGTTCCCTCTGTCTACCCAAGGACGCCAGAGGACAAAAATCAGTTAACCACCTAACTGAGGAACTCAACTTAACCTTGCGCAATACCCTTGATGCAGTTGCACCCCTAAAAACTAAAAACATTTCTCATAAGAAACTAGCTCCCTGGTACACAGAAAATACCCGAGCTCTGAAGCAAGCTTCCAGAAAATTGGAACGGAAATGGCGCCACACCAAACTGGAAGTCTTCCGACTAGCTTGGAAAGACAGTACTGTGCAGTACCGAAGAGCCCTTACTGCTGCTCGATCATCCTATTTTTCTAACTTAATTGAGGAAAATAAGAACAATCCGAAATTCCTTTTTGATACTGTCGCAAAGCTAACTAAAAAGCAGCATTCCCCAAGAGAGGATGACTTTCACTTTAGCAGTGATAAATTCATGAACTTCTTTGAGGAAAAGATTTTGATTATTAGAAAGCAAATTACGGACTCCTCCTTAAATCTGTGTATTCCTTCAAAGCTCAGTTGTCCTGAGTCTGCACAACTCTGCCAGGACCTAGGATCAAGAGAGACGCTCAAGTGTTTTAGTACTATATCTCTTGACACAATGATGAAAATAATCATGGCCTCTAAACCTTCAAGCTGCATACTGGACCCTATTCCAACTAAACTACTGAAAGAGCTGCTTCCTGTGCTTGGCCCTCCTATGTTGAACATAATAAACGGCTCTCTATCCACCGGATGTGTACCAAACTCACTAAAAGTGGCAGTAATAAAGCCTCTCCTGAAAAAGCCAAACCTTGACCCAGAAAATATAAAAAACTATCGGCCTATATCGAATCTTCCATTCCTCTCAAAAATTTTAGAAAAGGCTGTTGCGCAACAACTCACTGCCTTCCTGAAGACAAACAATGTATACGAAATGCTTCAGTCTGGTTTTAGACCCCATCATAGCACTGAGACGGCACTTGTGAAGGTGGTAAATGACATTTTAATGGCATCGGACCGAGGCTCTGCATCTGTCCTCGTGCTCCTAGACCTTAGTGCTGCTTTTGATACCATCGATCACCACATTCTTTTGGAGAGATTGGAAACCCAAATTGGTCTACACGGACAAGTTCTGGCCTGGTTTAGATCTTATCTGTCGGAAAGATATCAGTTTGTCTCTGTGAATGGTTTGTCCTCTGACAAATCAACTGTAAATTTCGGTGTTCCTCAAGGTTCCGTTTTAGGACCACTATTGTTTTCACTATATATTTTACCTCTTGGGGATGTCATTCGAAAACATAATGTTAACTTTCACTGCTATGCGGATGACACACAGCTGTACATTTCAATTAAACATGGTGAAGCCCCAAAATTGCCCTTGCTAGAAGAATGTGTTTCAGACATAAGGAAGTGGATGGCTGCAAACTTTCTACTTTTAAACTCGGACAAAACAGAGATGCTTGTTCTAGGTCCCAAGAAACAAAGAGATCTTCTGTTGAATCTGACAATTAATCTTAATGGTTGTACAGTCGTCTCAAATAAAACTGTGAAGGACCTCGGCGTTACTCTGGACCCTGATCTCTCTTTTGAAGAACATATCAAGACCATTTCAAGGACAGCTTTTTTCCATCTACGTAACATTGCAAAAATCAGAAACTTTCTGTCCAAAAATGATGCAGAAAAATTAATCCATGCTTTTGTCACTTCCAGGTTAGACTACTGCAATGCTCTACTTTCCGGCTACCCGGATAAAGCACTAAATAAACTTCAGTTAGTGCTAAATACGGCTGCTAGAATCCTGACTAGAACCAAAAAATTTGATCATATTACTCCAGTGCTAGCCTCTCTACACTGGCTTCCTGTCAAAGCAAGGGCTGATTTCAAGGTTTTACTGCTAACCTACAAAGCATTACATGGGCTTGCTCCTACCTATCTCTCTGATTTGGTCCTGCCGTACATACCTACACGTACGCTACGGTCACAAGACGCAGGCCTCCTAATTGTCCCTAGAATTTTTAAGCAAACAGCTGGAGGCAGGGCTTTCTCCTATAGAGCTCCATTTTTATGGAACGGTCTGCCTACCCATGTCAGAGACGCAAACTCGGTCTCAACCTTTAAGTCTCTACTGAAGACTCATCTCTTCAGTGGGTCATATGATTGAGTGTAGTCTGGCCCAGGAGTGGGAGGGTGAACGGAAAGGCTCTGGAGCAACGAACCGCCCTTGCTGTCTCTGCCTGGCCGGTTCCCCTCTTTCCACTGGGATTCTCTGCCTCTAACCCTATTACAGGGGCTGAGTCACTGGCTTTACTGGGGCTCTCTCATGCCGTCCCTGGAGGGGGTGCGTCACCTGAGTGGGTTGAGTCACTGATGTGGTCATCCTGTCTGGTTTGGCGCCCCCCCCCCTTGGGTTGTGCCGTGGCGAAGGTCTTTGTGGGCTATACTCAGCCTTGTCTCAGGATGGTAAGTTGGTGGTTGAAGATATCCCTCTAGTGTTGTGGGGGCTGTGCTTTGGCAAAGTGGGTGGGGTTATATCCTTCCTGTTTGGCCCTGTCCGGGGGTGTCCTCGGATGGGGCCACAGTGTCTCCTGACCCCTCCTGTCTCAGCCTCCAGTATTTATGCTGCAGTAGTTTATGTGTCGGGGGGCTAGGGTCAGTTTGTTATATCTGGAGTACTTCTCCTGTCCTATTCGGTGTCCTGTGTGAATCTAAGTGTGCGTTCTCTAATTCTCTCCTTCTCTCTTTCTCTCTCTCGGAGGACCTGAGCCCTAGGACCATGCCCCAGGACTACCTGACATGATGACTCCTTGCTGTCCCCAGTCCACCTGACTGTGCTGCTGCTCCAGTTTCAACTATTCTGCCTTATTATAATTCGACCATGCTGGTCATTTATGAACATTTGAACATCTTGACCATGTTTTGTTATAATCTCCACCCGGCACAGCCAGAAGAGGACTGGCCACCCCACATAGCCTGGTTCCTCTCTAGGTTTCTTCCTAGGTTTTGGCCTTTCTAGGGAGTTTTTCCTAGCCACCGTGCTTCTACACCTGCATTGCTTGCTGTTTGGGGTTTTAGGCTGGGTTTCTGTACAGCACTTTGAGATATCAGCTGATGTACGAAGGGCTATATAAATAAATTTGATTTGATTTGATTTGATTCATAGTTGAAGTGTACCTATGATGAAAATTACAGGCCTCTCTCATTTTTTAAGTGGGAGAACTTGCACAATTGGTGGCTGACTAAATACTTTTTTGCTCCACTGTATGTATGAATAGCCTCAAATAAAAGGTGACATTCTGTCCTGTCACCTAATATGAAACATTCTCAAATCCAAAATGCTGGAGCATGGCAACACATTTAAAACTGTAAGCTTCACTGTCCAAACACATATGGTGTGGACTATGTGTGTCTGGTAGACACATGTGGATCTGGTGAACAGTTATCACATATTGACCAACTACAGGAATACTGACCTCAGAGTCTCCAGTTTACAGTGGCGATTCCCCAGTCCAGCAGAGAGCAGCTCCACTCCTGAATCCTTCAGGTCATTGTTACTCAGATCCAGCTCTCTCAGGTGTGAGGGGTTTGACTCCAGAGCTGAGACCAGAGAATCACAGCCTTCCTCTGTGACTAGACAGCCTGACAGCCTGCAAAGAGTCAAATCATATTAAAATCACACTGCTATTCTTTGGTGGTGAAAATAGTGGCAGTATATATTTTCACAAAGTTCAGATATACCAGTGTCCTGAAACCTGTCATATTTATTCATAAATGAATGTATCATTATTATAAACTACAAATTATCATTGCATAGTATTATCATTGCATAGTATTATCATTGCATGGTATTATCATTGCATTGTATTATCATTGCATAGTATTATCATTGCATAGTATTATCATTGCAGAGTATTATCATTGCATAGTGTTGCTTGTAGAGAGAAAAATGTATAGTACAAATATTTGAGTAGACTGACCAGACCAGTTTAAAAAGCAGTATCAGTCAGAAGACAGACAGTGAGGTATCAGATTTAGATTGTATTGAGTAAACAGTCCTCACCATATCTATTTTGACACTGAAGCTAACATTTTAAATGTGGCTCTGTACTCTAACATTTTGGAATTGGAATCAAATGTTTCAAATCTTTTTATTTTAGGATATTTTAATACATATCTGTTTCCCGTTTTGAAATGACAGCACTTTATGTATCAAGTCCGCCCATTTGAAGAAGTCATAAGTATTCTGATCAGTTCACTCAAAGTATATTAAAGTAGTCAAAATAATAGTATTTGGTCCCATATTCCTTGAACACAATGCAATGACTACATCAAGCTTGTGACGTAAACTCGTTGGCTGATTTGCAGTTTGTTTTGGTTGTGTTTTGCCCAATAATAAAATGGTGGATGATGAGTGGAGTACTTTTCTGTCTTTATAAGTGAGTAGATAACATGTTTCTAAACAATAATAAATTAATCCTGATGATGCCATGATTAAGAAAAACCATTAATGAATCATGAATAATAATGAGTGAGTAAGTTAGAGGCTACAACAAAACATGCTAACCTCTCACCATTACCAATAACAGAGGCTACAACAAAACATGCTAACTTCTCACCATTACCAATAACAGAGGCTACAACAAAACATGCTAATCTCTCACCATTACCAATAACAGAGACTACAACAAAACATACTAACCTCTCATCATTACCAATAACAGAGGCTACAACAAAACATACTAACCTCTCATAATTACCAATAACAGAGGCTACAACAAAACATACTAACCTCTCACCATTACCAATAACAGAGGCTACAACAAAACATGCTAACCTCTCACCATAACCATTAACAGAGGCTACAACAAAACATGCTAACCTCTCACCATTACCAATAGCAGGAGAGGTTAGCATTTATTCTGATCTTTGTGCCTCTATAACTTTGTTATTCTTCATCATTCACGATTAATTAAAGATTATTCACAATCATGGTAGCATCCACATGAATGTAGAAGTGTTCAGAAACATCTTCTATTCTTACTGACAATACAAGTGAAGTGACTCCAAAATGACTGGACATTATTCACCATTCAGTTTCTATTAGGAAAACATCATCCAATACACAACCAAGACAAACTGCAAATGCATTCAACAAGTTTGTAGAATCACAAGCTTGATGAAATCACTGGAGGCAAAGAATATTGGTCCAAACAATAAACTTTTGACTGAATGATTTGTACAAATAATTAGGACTTCTTCAAATGGGAGAACTACATACATAACGTTCTTTCATTTCTAAACAGTAAAATATATATGTATGAATATCTTTAAATAAAAGGTGACATTCTGTACTGTCACTTAATATGAAACATTATATCTCAAATCCAAAATGCTGGAGCAGAGCACCACATTTAAAACTGTAAGCTTCACTGTCCAAACACATATGTTGTGGACTATGTGTGTCTGGTAAACACATGTGGATCTGGTGAAGAGTCATAATTTGTTGACCAACTACAGGAATACTGACCTCAGAGTCTCCAGTTTACAGTGGGGATTCCCGAGTCCAGCAGAGAGCAGCTTCACTCCTGAATCCTTCAGATCATTGTTACTCAGGTCCAGCTCTCTCAGGTGTGAGGGGTTTGACTCCAGAGCTGAGACCAGAGAAGCACAGCCTTCCTCTGTGACTCCACAGCCTGACACCCTGACAAATAGATCATCATGACTTCACAAACACACTGTTATAATCCAAGTAGCATTCGAACGTGTATGTTTTTGTCCAGTATAAATATTCTTTTTTTTTTTGTCTATTTTTGTATATTTATTTTTCCTTTTTCAAATTATATATGCCTTCCTGCAACCCGCCTCACCCCATTACCTTTAGCTGCTTTAAGCTCGGATAATACCTGCTAGTCTGCACAGCGCAATATCAACCCAGAGCATATCGGACTGATTTTCTCCACTAGATCACCGGATTCCTGCAGCAAGATCTGGACCATTACACCGGATCATCACCGCTAGCTAGCTGCTACCGGGAGGCTCTGCCCCGAAGCTAATGAGCTAAGCCCATCTCCTGGCTAGCCGATAAAGTACACCAGCTAACTCTTGGGCTACAATACCTCTTTTGCCAATTGGTCTGGACCCTTTATTGTCGACATGAGCCCCGCCAATCCATCACGACTGGTCTGCCGATGTAATTGTCCAATTGTTTTCAACATGTTTTTCCGTTGTGATGCCGCAGAAGAGCCATCTGCTTGTCCCGACCCGCTAGCTTTCTGAACACCGTGTCTCCCGACCCACTAGCTTTCTGAACATCGTGTCTCCCGGCCCGCTAGCTTTCTGAACGCCGTGTCTCCCGGCCCGCTAGCTTTCTGAACACCGTGTCTCCCGACCCGCTAGCTTTCTGAACGCCGTGTCTCCCGACCCCCTCAGTCCCCAGCTGTGCCCTGGACACCATATGTGAATTGATATCCCCCCCATCTATCTTCAGAGTTCGTACCGGCCATCCTACAATCTAAGATAGATGCCCTCAATCTCACACAAATGATCAAGGAACCTACCAGGTACAAGCCTAAATTGGCAAACATGGGCACCCTCATAGATATCATCCTGACCAACTAGCCCTCTAAATACACCTCTGGTGTCTTCAACCAGGATCTCAGCGATCACTGCCTCATTGCCTGCATCCGTAATGGGTCAGCGGTCAAACAACCTCCACACATCACTGTCAAACGCTCCCTAAAACACTTCAGCGAGCAAGCCTTTCTAATTGACCTGGCCGGCGTATCCTGGAATGATATTGACCTCATCCCGTCACTAGAGGATGCCTGGTTGTTCTTTAAAAGTGTTTTCCTCACCATCTTAAATAAACATGCCCCATTCAAAAAAAATGAACTAAGAACAGATATAGCCCTTGATTCACTCCAGACCTGACTGCCCTTGACCAGCACTAGCATCGAATAGACCCCGTGATATGCAACTTTTCAGAAAAGTTAGGAACCAATATACACAGTCAGTTAGGAAAGCAAAGGCTTTTTCAAACATACATTTTCATCCTGTAGCACTAACTCCCCAAATATTTGGGACACTGTAAAGTCAATGGAGAATAAGAGCACCTTCCCCCAGCTGCTCACTGCACTGAGGCTAGGAATCACTGTCACCACCGATAAATCTACGATAATCGAGAAGTTAAACAAGCATTTCTCTACGGCTGGCCTTGCTTTCCACCTGGCTACCCCTACCCCGGCCAACAGCACTGCACCCCCCACAGCAACTTGCCCAAGCCCCCCCCAGCTTCTCCTTCACCAAAATCCAGATAGTTGATGTTCTGAAAGAGCTGCAAAATCCGGACCCCTACAAATCAGCTGGGCTAGACAATCTGGACCATCTCTTTCTAAAATGATCCGCCGCAATGGTTGCAACCCTTATTACTAGTCTGTTCAACCTCTCCTTCGTATCGTCTGAGATTCCTAAAGATTGGAAAGCTGCCGGGGTCATCCCCCTATTCAAAGGGGGTGACACTCTAGACCCAATGTTACGCTCGTCGATGGAAGGATCGGACCAAGGTGCAGCGCGGTATGCGTACATCTTACTTTATTCAATGAACACCAAAAAAACAACAAATACAAACAAAATGAAAAGTTTAGTAAACGGCACGGTCCCAAAACAAAATCCCACAAACTACAGGTGGGAAAAAGCTGTCTAAGTATGATCCCCAATCAGAGACAACGATAGACAGCTGACTCTGATTGGGAACCATACCAGGCTAACAAAGAAATAGAAAACATAGATTGCCTACCCTAGTTACACCCTGACCTAACCAACTATAGTTTCAAAGGGATCTCTAAGGTCAGGATGTGACACCCAAACTGTTACAGATCTACAGTTGAATTCGGAATGCTTTCGCCGAAAAGCATTTTACAAATCTGACTTGGTGGCTAGATTCACAACGAGTGTAGCTTTAATTCAGTACCTTGCATGTGTATTTTTATGAAAGTTTGAGATTTATCGAGTACTATACTCGAGTACTATAGGTGGCGCTCTGAAATTTCCGTTGAGCTGTCCCTGTGCAGGGACCACCTGGATGTGAAATGTCAGAATAATAGTAGAGAGAATTATTTATTTCAGCTTTTATTTCTTTCATCACATTCCCAGTGGGTCAGAAGCTAACATACACTCAATTTGTATTGAACATACTTCTTTCTGAAATAAATATTATAGTTTGATTACATTTTACGGTATCTTAGGAGTAAAAATAAACATATTTTGAATTGATGAAACAAAGTTTAGGAGTAGATTGTCAGATTCCTTTCTCTGCATGTTGAACGAGTGGATTACTCAAATCGATGGCGCCAACTAAACTGTCTTTTTGGGATATAAAGAAGGATTTTATCTAACAAAACGACCCTACATGTTATAGCTGGGACCCTTTGGATGACAAATCAGAGGAAGATTTTCAAAAAAGTAAGTGAATATTTAATCGCTATTTCGCTATTTGTGAATTTATGATACCTATGCGGGTGGAAAAATATTTTAATGCGGGGCGCCGTCTTAAAACAATCGCATGGCATGCTTTCTCTGTAATAGCTACGGTAAATCGGACAGTGCAGTTAGAATATAAGCTTTCAACCGAAATAAGACACATACTGTATGTACCTAAATGTTTCATATCCGTATTGTTTATGATTATTTATTGGAATTGCCCGCCCTCCAGTTTCACCGGAAGTTGTCTCGCATGTGGGATGCCTAGCCCTAAAAGGAACCGTCTTGCCAAAACTGTAGTTTGTAACAAGAAATTTTAGGAGTGGTTGAAAAGTTGGAGTGGTTGCAGTTAAGGAGTGGTTGTAGTTTTAATGACTCCAACCTAAGTGTATTTTATCTTCCGACTTTTATCTTCCGATCTTCCGACACTAGCATATCACCCTGTTCTATAGACCTATGATACAGTAGGAGATCACCCTGGTCTATAGACCTATGATGCAGTAGGAGATCACCCTGGTCTATAGACCTATGATACAGTAGTAGATCACCCTGGTCTATAGACCTATGATACAGTAGTAGACCACCCTGTTCTATAGACCTATGATACAGTAGGAGATCACCATGGTCAATAGACCTATAGTACAGTAGGAGATCACCCTGGTCTATAGACCTATGATGCAGTAGGAGATCACCCTGGTCTATACCCTATGATACAGTAGGAGATAACCCTGGTCTATAGACCTATGATGCAGTAGTAGATCACCCTGGTCTATAGACCTATGATGCAGTAGGAGATCACCCTGGTCTATAGACCTATGATGCAGTAGGAGATCACCCTGGTCCATAGACCTATGATACAGTAGGAGATCACCCTGGTCTATAGGCCTATGATACAGTAGGATATCACCCTGGTCAATAGACCTATAGTACAGTAGGAGATCACCCTGGTCTATAGACCTATGATGCAGTAGGAGATCACCCTGGTCTATACCCTATGATACAGTAGGAGATCACCCTGGTCTATAGACCTATGATGCAGTAGTAGATCACCCTGGTCTATAGACCTATGATGCAGTAGGAGATCACCCTGGTCTATAGACCTATGATGCAGTAGGAGATCACCCTGGTCCATAGACCTATGATACAGTAGGAGATCACCCTGGTCTATAGGCCTATGATACAGTAGGAGATCACCCTGGTCTATAGACCTATGATACAGTAGGAGATCACCCTGGTATATAGACCTATGATACAGTAGGAGATCACCCTGGTCTATATACCTATGATACAGTAGGAGATCACCCTGGTCTATAGACCTATGATACAGTAGGAGATCCCCCTGGTCTATAGACCTATGATGCAGGAGGAGATCATCCTGGTCTATAGGCCTATGATACAGTAGGAGATCACCCTGGCCTATAGACCTGTGCTACACTAGCATATCACTCTGTTCTATAGACCTATGATACAGTAGGAGATCACCCTGGTCTATAGACCTATGATGCAGTAGGAGATCACCCTGGTCTATAGACATATGATACAGTAGTAGATCACCCTGGTCTATAGACCTATGATACAGTAGTAGACCACCCTGTTCTATAGATCTATGATACAGTAGGAGATCACCATGGTCAATAGACCTATAGTACAGTAGGAGATCACCCTGGTCTATAGACCTATGATGCAGTAGGAGATCACCCTGGTCTATACCCTATGATACAGTAGGAGATCACCCTGGTCTATAGACCTATGATGCAGTAGTAGATCACCCTGGTCTATAGACATATGATGCAGTAGGAGATCACCCTGGTCTATAGACCTATGATGCAGTAGGAGATCACCCTGGTCCATAGACCTATGATACAGTAGGAGATCACCCTGGTCTATAGGCCTATGATACAGTAGGAGATCACCTTGGTCAATTGACCTATAGTACAGTAGGAGATCACCCTGGTCTATAGACCTATGATGCAGTAGGAGATCACCCTGGTCTATACCCTATGATACAGTAGGAGATCACCCTGGTCTATAGACCTATGATGCAATAGTAGATCACCCTGGTCTATAGACCTATGATGCAGTAGGAGATCACCCTGGTCCATAGACCTATGATACAGTAGGAGATCACCCTGGTCTATAGGCCTATGATAGAGTAGGAGATCACCCTGGTCTATAGACCTATGATACAGTAGGAGATCACCCTGGTCTATAGGCCTATGATACAGTAGGAGATCACCCTGGTCTATATACCTATGATACAGTAGGAGATCACCCTGGTCTATATACCTATGATACAGTAGGAGATCACCCTGGTCTATAGACCTATGATACAGTAGGAGATCCCCCTGGTCTATAGACCTATGATGCAGTAGGAGATCATCCTGGTCTATAGGCCTATGATACAGTAGGAGATCACCCTGGTCTATAGACCTATGCTACACTAGCAGATCACCCTGGTCTATAGACCTATGCTAGACTAGCAGATCACCCTGGTCTATAGACCTATGATACAGTAACAGGTCACCCTGGTCCATAGACCTATGATACAGTAGGAGATCACCCTGGTCTATAGGCCTATGATACAGTAGGAGATCACCCTGGTCTAAAGACCTATGATACAGTAGGAGATCACCCTGGTCTATATACCTATGATACAATAGGAGATCACCCTGGTCTATAGACCTATGATACAGTAGGAGATCCCCCTGGTCTATAGACCTATGATACAGGAGGAGATCACCCTGGTCCATAGACCTCTGATACAGTAGGAGATCACCCTGGTCTATAGGCCTATGATACAGTAGGAGATCACCCTTGGTCTATAGACCTATGCAACACTAGCAGATCACCCTGGTCTAAAGACCTATGATACAGTAGGAGATCACCCTGGTACATAGACCTATGCTACAATATCAGATCACCCTGGTCTATAGACCTATGATGCAGTAGGAGATCACCCTAGTCTATAGACCTATGATGCAGTAGGAGATCACCCTGGTCCATAGACCTATGATACAGTAGGAGATCACCCTGGTCTATAGGCCTATGATACAGTAGGAGATCACCCTGGTCAATAGACCTATAGTACAGTAGGAGATCACCCTGGTCTATAGACCTATGATGCAGTAGGAGATCACCCTGGTCTATACCCCATGATACAGTAGGAGATCACCCTGGTCTATAGACCTATGATGCAGTAGTAGATCACCCTGGTCTATAGACATATGATGCAGTAGGAGATCACCCTGGTCTATAGACCTATGATGCAGTAGGAGATCACCCTGGTCCATAGACATATGATACAGTAGGAGATCACCCTGGTCTATAGGCCTATGATACAGTAGGAGATCACCCTGGTCAATAGACCTATAGTACAGTAGGAGATCACCCTGGTCTATAGACCTATGATGCAGTAGGAGATCACCCTGGTCTATACCCTATGATACAGTAGGAGATCACCCTGGTCTATAGACCTATGATGCAATAGTAGATCACCCTGGTCTATAGACCTATGATGCAGTAGGAGATCACCCTGGTCCATAGACCTATGATACAGTAGGAGATCACCCTGGTCTATATACCTATGATACAGTAGGAGATCACCCTGGTCTATATACCTATGATACAGTAGGAGATCACCCTGGTCTATAGACCTATGATACAGTAGGAGATCCCCCTGGTCTATAGACCTATGATGCAGTAGGAGATCATCCTGGTCTATAGGCCTATGATACAGTAGGAGATCACCCTGGTCAATAGACCTATGATACAGTAGGAGATCACCCTGGTCTATAGACCTATGCTACACTAGCAGATCACCCTGGTCTATAGACCTATGCTAGACTAGCAGATCACCCTGGACTATAGACCTATGATACAGTAACAGGTCACCCTGGTCCATAGACCTATGATACAGTAGGAGATCACCCTGGTCTATAGGCCTATGATACAGTAGGAGATCACCCTGGTCTAAAGACCTATGATACAGTAGGAGATCACCCTGGTCTATATACCTATGATACAGTAGGAGATCACCCTGGTCTATAGACCTATGATACTGTAGGAGATCCCCCTGGTCTATAGACCTATGATACAGGAGGAGATCACCCTGGTCCATAGACCTCTGATACAGTAGGAGATCACCCTGGTCTATAGGCCTATGATACAGTAGGAGATCACCCTTGGTCTATAGACCTATGCTACACTAGCAGATCACCCTGGTCTAAAGACCTATGATACAGTAGGAGATCACCCTGGTACATAGACCTATGCTACACTATCAGATCACCCTGGTCTATAGACCTATGATGCAGTAGGAGATCACCCTAGTCTATAGACCTATGATGCAGTAGGATATCACCCTGGTCTATAGACCTATGATAGAGTAGGAGATCACCCTGGTCTATAGACCTATGATACAGTAGGAGATCACCCTGGTCCATAGACCTATGATACAGTAGGAGATCACCCTGGTCTATAGACCTATGATACAGTAGGAGATCATCCTGTTCCATAGACCTATGATACAGTAGGAGATAACCCTGGTCTATAGACCTATGACACAGTAGGAGATAACCCTGGTCTATAGACCTATGATACAGTAGGAGATCACCCTGGTCTATATACCTATGATACAGTAGGAGATCACCCTGGTCTATAGACCTATGATACAGTAGGAGATCACCCTGGTCTATAGACCTATGATGCAGTAGGAGATCATCCTGGTCTATAGGCCTATGATACAGTAGGAGATCACCCTGGTCTACAGACCAATGAAACAGTAGGAGATCACCCTGGTCTATAGACCTATGATACAGTAGGAGATCGCCCTGGTCTATAGACCTATGATACAGTAGGAGATCACCCTGGTCTATAGACCTATGCTACACTAGCATATCACCCTGTTCTATAGACCTATGATACAGTAGGAGATCACCCTGGTCTATAGACCTATGATGCAGTAGGAGATCACCCTGGTCTATAGACCTATGATACAGTAGTAGATCACCCTGGTCTATAGACCTATGATACAGTAGTAGACCACCCTGTTCTATAGACCTATGATACAGTAGGAGATCACCATGGTCAATAGACCTATAGTACAGTAGGAGATCACCCTGGTCTATAGACCTATGATGCAGTAGGAGATCACCCTGGTCTATACCCTATGATACAGTAGGAGATAACCCTGGTCTATAGACCTATGATGCAGTAGTAGATCACCCTGGTCTATAGACCTATGATGCAGTAGGAGATCACCCTGGTCTATAGACCTATGATGCAGTAGGAGATCACCCTGGTCCATAGACCTATGATACAGTAGGATATCACCCTGGTCTATAGGCCTATGATACAGTAGGATATCACCCTGGTCAATAGACCTATAGTACAGTAGGAGATCACCCTGGTCTATAGACCTATGATGCAGTAGGAGATCACCCTGGTCTATACCCTATGATACAGTAGGAGATCACCCTGGTCTATAGACCTATGATGCAGTAGTAGATCACCCTGGTCTATAGACCTATGATGCAGTAGGAGATCACCCTGGTCTATAGACCTATGATGCAGTAGGAGATCACCCTGGTCCATAGACCTATGATACAGTAGGAGATCACCCTGGTCCATAGGCCTATGATACAGTAGGAGATCACCCTGGTCTATAGACCTATGATACAGTAGGAGATCACCCTGGTATATAGACCTATGATACAGTAGGAGATCACCCTGGTCTATATACCTATGATACAGTAGGAGATCACCCTGGTCTATAGACCTATGATACAGTAGGAGATCCCCCTGGTCTATAGACCTATGATGCAGGAGGAGATCATCCTGGTCTATAGGCCTATGATACAGTAGGAGATCACCCTGGTCTATAGACCTGTGCTACACTAGCATATCACTCTGTTCTATAGACCTATGATACAGTAGGAGATCACCCTGGTCTATAGACCTATGATGCAGTAGGAGATCACCCTGGTCTATAGACATATGATACAGTAGGAGATCACCCTGGTCTATAGACCTATGATACAGTAGGAGATCATCCTGTTCCATAGACCTATGATACAGTAGGAGATAACCCTGGTCTATAGACCTATGATACAGTAGGAGATAACCCTGGTCTATAGACCTATGATACAGTAGGAGATCACCCTGGTCTATATACCTATGATACAGTAGGAGATCACCCTGGTCTATAGACATATGATACAGTAGGAGATCACCCTGGTCTATAGACCTATGATGCAGTAGGAGATCATCCTGGTCTATAGGCCTATGATACAGTAGGAGATCACCCTGGTCTACAGACCAATGAAACAGTAGGAGATCACCCTGGTCTATAGACCTATGATACAGTAGGAGATCGCCCTGGTCTATAGACCTATGATACAGTAGGAGATCACCCTGGTCTATAGACCTATGATGCAGTAGGAGATCACCCTGGTCTATAGACCTATGATGCAGTAGGAGATCACCCTGGTCTATACCCTATGATACAGTAGGAGATAACCCTGGTCTATAGACCTATGATGCAGTAGTAGATCACCCTGGTCTATAGACCTATGATGCAGTAGGAGATCACCCTGGTCTATAGACCTATGATGCAGTAGGAGATCACCCTGGTCCATAGACCTATGATACAGTAGGAGATCACCCTGGTCTATAGGCCTATGATACAGTAGGATATCACCCTGGTCAATAGACCTATAGTACAGTAGGAGATCACCCTGGTCTATAGACCTATGATGCAGTAGGATATCACCCTGGTCTATACCCTATGATACAGTAGGAGATCACCCTGGTCTATAGACCTATGATGCAGTAGTAGATCACCCTGGTCTATAGACCTATGATGCAGTAGGAGATCACCCTGGTCTATAGACCTATGATGCAGTAGGAGATCACCCTGGTCTATAGGCCTATGATACAGTAGGAGATCACCCTGGTCTATAGACCTATGATACAGTAGGAGATCACCCTGGTATATAGACCTATGATACAGTAGGAGATCACCCTGGTCTATATACCTATGATACAGTAGGAGATCACCCTGGTCTATAGACCTATGATACAGTAGGAGATCCCCCTGGTCTATAGACCTATGATGCAGGAGGAGATCATCCTGGTCTATAGGCCTATGATACAGTAGGAGATCACCCTGGTCTATAGACCTGTGCTACACTAGCATATCACTCTGTTCTATAGACCTATGATACAGTAGGAGATCACCCTGGTCTATAGACCTATGATGCAGTAGGAGATCACCCTGGTCTATAGACATATGATACAGTAGTAGATCACCCTGGTCTATAGACCTATGATACAGTAGTAGACCACCCTGTTCTATAGACCTATGATACAGTAGGAGATCACCATGGTCAATAGACCTATAGTACAGTAGGAGATCACCCTGGTCTATAGACCTATGATGCAGTAGGAGATCACCCTGGTCTATACCCTATGATACAGTAGGAGATCACCCTGGTCTATAGACCTATGATGCAGTAGTAGATCACCCTGGTCTATAGACATATGATGCAGTAGGAGATCACCCTGGTCTATAGACCTATGATGCAGTAGGAGATCACCCTGGTCCATAGACCTATGATACAGTAGGAGATCACCCTGGTCTATAGGCCTATGATACAGTAGGAGATCACCTTGGTCAATTGACCTATAGTACAGTAGGAGATCACCCTGGTCTATAGACCTATGATGCAGTAGGAGATCACCCTGGTCTATACCCTATGATACAGTAGGAGATCACCCTGGTCCATAGACCTATGATGCAATAGTATATCACCCTGGTCTATAGACCTATGATGCAGTAGGAGATCACCCTGGTCTATAGACCTATGATACAGTAGGAGATCACCCTGGTCTATAGGCCTATGATACAGTAGGAGATCACCCTGGTCTATATACCTATGATACAGTAGGAGATCACCCTGGTCTATATACCTATGATACAGTAGGAGATCACCCTGGTCTATAGACCTATGATACAGTAGGAGATCCCCCTGGTCTATAGACCTATGATGCAGTAGGAGATCATCCTGGTCTATAGGCCTATGATACAGTAGGAGATCACCCTGGTCTATAGACCTATGCTACACTAGCAGATCACCCTGGTCTATAGACCTATGCTAGACTAGCAGATCACCCTGGTCTATAGACCTATGATACAGTAACAGGTCACCCTGGTCCATAGACCTATGATACAGTAGGAGATCACCCTGGTCTATAGGCCTATGATACAGTAGGAGATCACCCTGGTCTAAAGACCTATGATACAGTAGGAGATCACCCTGGTCTATATACCTATGATACAGTAGGAGATCACCCTGGTCTATATACCTATGATACAATAGGAGATCACCCTGGTCTATAGACCTATGATACAGTAGGAGATCCCCCTGGTCTATAGACCTATGATACAGGAGGAGATCACCCTGGTCCATTAACCTCTGATACAGTAGGAGATCACCCTGGTCTATAGGCCTATGATACAGTAGGAGATCACCCTTGGTCTATAGACCTATGCTACACTAGCAGATCACCCTGGTCTATAGACCTATGATACAGTAGGAGATCCCCCTGGTCTATAGACCTATGATGCAGTAGGAGATCATCCTGGTCTATAGGCCTATGATACAGTAGGCCTATGATACCCTGGTCAATAGACCTATGATACAGTAGGAGATCACCCTGGTCTATAGACCTATGCTACACTAGCAGATCACCCTGGTCTATAGACCTATGCCACCCGAGCCACTGCCTGTTCACCCCGCTATCATCCAGAAGGCGAGGTCAGTACAGGTGCATCAAAGCTGGGACCGAGAGACTGAAAAACAGCTTCTATCTCAAGGCCATCAGACTGTTAAACAGCCACCACTAACACTGAGTGGCTGCTGCCAACACACTGACACTGACTCAACTCCAGCCACTTTAATAATGGGAATTGATGGGAAATGATGTAAATATATCACTAGCCACTTTAAACAATGCTACCTTATATAAATGTTACTTACCCTACATTATTCATCTCATATGCATACGTATATACTGTACTCTATATCTTCAACGGTATCCTTATGTAATACATGTATCACTAGCCACTTTATACTATACTATGCCACTTTGTTTACATACTCATCTCATTTGTACATACTGTACCCGATACCATCTACTGTATCTTGCCTATGCTGCTCTGTACCATCACTCATTCATATATCCTTATGTACATATTCTTTATCCCCTTACACTGTGTACAAGACAGTAGTTTTGGAATTGTTAGTTAGATTACTTGTTATTACTGCATTGTCGGAACTAGAAGCACAAGCATTTCGCTACACTCGCATTAACATCTGCTAACCATGTGTATGTGACAAATAAAATTTGATTTGATTTGATTTGACTAGCAGATCACCCTGGACTATAGACCTATGATGCAGTAGGAGATCACCCTGGTCTATACCCCATGATACAGTAGGAGATCACCCTGGTCTATAGACCTATGATGCAGTAGGAGATCACCCTGGTCCATAGACATATGATACAGTAGGAGATCACCCTGGTCTATAGGCCTATGATACAGTAGGAGATCACCCTGGTCAATAGACCTATGATGCAGTAGGAGATCACCCTGGTCTATACCCCATGATACAGTAGGAGATCACCCTGGTCTATAGACCTATGATGCAGTAGTAGATCACCCTGGTCTATAGACATATGATGCAGTAGGAGATCACCCTGGTCTATAGACCTATGATGCAGTAGGAGATCACCCTGGTCCATAGACATATGATACAGTAGGAGATCACCCTGGTCTATAGGCCTATGATACAGTAGGAGATCACCCTGGTCAATAGACCTATAGTACAGTAGGAGATCACCCTGGTCTATAGACCTATGATGCAGTAGGAGATCACCCTGGTCTATACCCTATGATACAATAGGAGATCACCCTGGTCTATAGACCTATGATGCAATAGTAGATCACCCTGGTCTATAGACCTATGATGCAGTAGGAGATCACCCTGGTCCATAGACCTATGATACAGTAGGAGATCACCCTGGTCTATATACCTATGATACAGTAGGAGATCACCCTGGTCTATATACCTATGATACAGTAGGAGATCACCCTGGTCTATAGACCTATGATACAGTAGGAGATCACCCTGGTCTATAGACCTGTGCTACACTAGCATATCACTCTGTTCTATAGACCTATGATACAGTAGGAGATCACCCTGGTACATAGACCTATGCTACACTATCAGATCACCCTGGTCTATAGACCTATGATGCAGTAGGAGATCACCCTGGTCTATAGACCTATGATGCAGTAGGAGATCACCCTGGTCCATAGACCTATGATACAGTAGGATATCACCCTGGTCTATAGGCCTATGATACAGTAGGAGATCACCCTGGTCTATAGACCTATGATACAGTAGGAGATCACCCTGGTCTATAGACCTATGATACAGTAGGAGATCACCCTGGTCTATAGACCTATGATACAGTAGGAGATCCCCCTGGTCTATAGACCTATGATACAGGAGGAGATCACCCTGGTCCATAGACCTCTGATACAGTAGGAGATCACCCTGGTCTATAGGCCTATGATACAGTAGGAGATCACCCTTGGTCTATAGACCTATGCTACACTAGCAGATCACCCTGGTCTATAGACCTATGATACAGTAGGAGATCACCCTGGTACATAGACCTATGCTACACTATCAGATCACCCTGGTCTATAGACCTATGATACAGTAGGAGATCACCCTGGTCTATATACCTATGGTACAGTAGGAGATCAACCTGGTCTATAGACCTATGATACAGTAGGAGATCACCCTCGTCTATAGACCTATGATACAGTAGGAGATCACCCTGGTCTATAGACCTATGATGCAGTAGGAGATCACCCTGGTCTATAGGCCTATGATACAAAAGGAGATCACCCTGGTCTATAGACCTATGATACAGTAGGAGATCACCCTGGTCTATAGACCTTTGCTACACTAGCAGATCACCCTGGTCTATAGACCTATGCTACACTAGCAGATCACCCTGGTCTATAGACCTATGCTACACTATCAGATCACCCTGGTCTATAGACCTATGATACAGGAGGAGATCACCCTGGTCCATAGACCTCTGATACAGTAGGAGATCACCCTGGTCTATAGGCCTATGCTACACTTGCAGATCACCCTGGTCTATAGACCTATGCTACACTATCAGATCACCCTGGTCTATAGACCTATGATACAGTAGGAGATCACCTTGGTACATAGACCTATGATACAGTAGGAGATCACCCTGGTCTATAGGCCTATGATACAGTAGGAGATCACCCTGGTCTATAGACCTATGATACAGTAGGAGATCACCCTGGTCTATAGACCTATGATACAGTAGGAGATCACCCTGGTCTATAGACCTATGATACAGTAGGAGATCACCCTGGTCTATAGACCTATGATACAGTAGGAGATCACCCTGGTCTATAGACCTATGATGCAGTAGGAGATCACCTTGGTTTATAGGCCTATGATACAAAAGGAGATCACCCTGGTCTATAGACCTATGATACAGTAGGAGATCACCCTGGTCTATAGACCTATGCTACACTAGCAGATCACCCTGGTCTATAGACCTATGCTACACTAGCAGATCACCCTGGTCTATAGACCTATGCTACAGTAGGAGATCACCCTGGTCCATAGACCTATGATACAGTAGGAGATCACCCTGGTCTATAGGCCTATGATACAGTAGGAGATCACCCTGGTCTATAGACATATGATACAGTAGGCGATCACCCTGGTCTATAGACCTATGCTACACTAGCATAGCACCCTGGTCTATAGACCTATGCTACACTATCAGATCACCCTGGTCTATAGACCTATGATACAGTAGGAGATCACCCTGGTCTATAGGCCTATGATACAGTAGGAGATCACCCTGGTCTATAGACATATGATACAGTAGGCGATCACCCTGGTCTATAGACCTATGCTACACTAGCATAGCACCCTGGTCTATAGACCTATGCTACACTATCAGATCACCCTGGTCTATAGACCTATGATACAGGAGGAGATCACCCTCGTCCATAGTCCTCTGATACAGTAGGAGATCACCCTGGTCTATAGGCCTATGATACAGTAGGAGATCACCCTTGGTCTATAGACCTATGCTACACTAGCAGATCACCCTGGTCTATAGACCTATGATAAAGTAGGAGCTCCCCCTGGTCTATAGACCTATGATACAGTAGGAGATCACCCTGGTCTATAAACCTATGATACAGTAGGAGATCACCCTGGTCTATAGACCTATGATGCAGTAGGAGATCACCCTGGTTTATAGGCCTATGATACAAAAGGAGATCACCCTGGTCTATAGACCTATGATACAGTAGGAGATCACCCTGGTCTATAGACCTATGCTACACTAGCAGATCACCCTGGTCTATAGACCTATGCTACACTAGCAGATCACCCTGGTCTATAGACCTATGATACAGTAGGAGATCACCCTGGTCTATAGACCTATGCTACACTAGCAGATCACCCTGGTCCATAGACCTATGATACAGTAGGAGATCACCCTGGTCTATAGGCCTATGATACAGTAGGAGATCACCCTTGGTCTATAGACCTATGCTACACTAGCAGATCACCCTGGTCTATAGACCTATGATACAGTAGGAGATCACCCTGGTACATAGACCTATGCTACACTATCAGATCACCCTGGTCTATAGACCTATGATGCAGTAGGAGATCACCCTAGTCTATAGACCTATGATGCAGTAGGAGATCACCCTGGTCCATAGACCTACGATACAGTAGGAGATCACCCTGGTCTATAGGCCTATGAAACAGTAGGAGATCACCCTGGTCTATAGACCTATGATACAGTAGGATATCACCCTGGTCTATAGACCTATTATACAGTAGGAGATCACCCTGGTCTATAGACCTGTGCTACACTTGCATATCACTCTGTTCTATAGACCTATGATACAGTAGGAGATCACCCTGGTCTATAGACCTATGATGCAGTAGGAGATCACCCTGGTCTATAGACATATGATACAGTAGTAGATCACCCTGGTCTATAGACCTATTATACAGTAGGAGATCACCCTGGTCTATAGACCTGTGCTACACTTGCATATCACTCTGTTCTATAGACCTATGATACAGTAGGAGATCACCCTGGTCTATAGACCTATGATGCAGTAGGAGATCACCCTGGTCTATAGACCTATGATACAGTAGTAGACCACCCTGTTCTATAGACCTATGATACAGTAGGAGATCACCATGGTCAATAGACCTATAGTAGAGTAGGAGATCACCCTGGTCTATAGACCTATGATGCAGTAGGAGATCACCCTGGTCTATACCCTATGATACAGTAGGAGATCACCCTGGTCTATAGACCTATGATGCAGTAGTAGATCACCCTGGTCTATAGACCTATGATGCAGTAGGAGATCACCCTGGTCTATAGACCTATGATGCAGTAGGAGATCACCCTGGTCCATAGACCTATGATACAGTAGGAGATCACCCTGGTCTATAGGCCTATGATACAGTAGGAGATCACCCTGGTCAATATACCTATAGTACAGTAGGAGATCACCCTGGTCTATAGACCTATGATGCAGTAGGAGATCACCCTGGTCTATACCCTATGATACAGTAGGAGATCACCCTGGTCTATAGACCTATGATGCAATAGTAGATCACCCTGGTCTATAGACCTATGATGCAGTAGGAGATCACCCTGGTCCATAGACCTATGATACAATAGGAGATCACCCTGGTCTATAGGCCTATGATACAGTAGGAGATCACCCTGGTCTATAGACCTATGATACAGTAGGAGATCACCCTGGTCTATATACCTATGATACAGTAGGAGATCACCCTGGTCTATATACCTATGATACAGTAGGAGATCACCCTGGTCTATAGACCTATGATACAGTAGGAGATCCCCCTGGTCTATAGACCTATGATGCAGTAGGAGATCATCCTTGTCTATAGGCCTATGATACAGTAGGAGATCACCCTGGTCAATAGACCTATGATACAGTAGGAGATCACCCTGGTCTATAGACCTATGCTACACTAGCAGATCACCCTGGTCTATAGACCTATGCTAGACTAGCAGATCACCCTGGTCTATAGACCTATGATACAGTAACAGGTCACCCTGGTCCATAGACCTATGATACAGTAGGAGATCACCCTGGTCTATAGACATATGATACAGTAGGCGATCACCCTGGTCTATATTCCTATGATACAGTAGGAGATCATCCTGGTCTATAGACCTATGATACAGTAGGAGATCACCCTGGTCTATAGACCTATGATGCAGTAGGAGATCACCCTGGTCTATAGACCTATGATGCAGTAGGAGATCACCCTGGTCTATAGGCCTATGATACAAAAGGAGATCACCCTGGTCTATAGACCTTTGCTACACTAGCAGATCACCCTGGTCTATAGACCTATGCTACACTAGCAGATCACCCTGGTCTATAGACCTATGCTACACTATCAGATCACCCTGGTCTATAGACCTATGATGCAGGAGGAGATCACCCTGGTCCATAGACCTCTGATACAGTAGGAGATCACCCTGGTCTATAGGCCTATGATACAGTAGGAGATCACCCTTGGTCTATAGACCTATGCTACACTTGCAGATCACCCTGGTCTATAGACCTATGTTACAGTAGGATATCACCTTGGTACATAGACCTATGATACAGTAGGAGATCACCCTGGTCTATAGGCCTATGATACAGTAGGAGATCACCCTGGTCTATAGACATATGATACAGTAGGCGATCACCCTGGTCTATATTCCTATGATGCAGTAGGAGATCACCCTGGTCTATAGACCTATGATACAGTAGCACCCTGATCTATAGACCTATGCTACACTAGCATAGCACCCTGGTCTATAGACCTATGCTACACTATCAGATCACCCTGGTCTATAGACCTATGATACAGTAGGAGATCACCCTGGTCTATAGGCCTATGATACAGTAGGAGATCACCCTGGTCTATAGACATATGATACAGTAGGCGATCACCCTGGTCTATAGACCTATGCTACACTAGCATAGCACCCTGGTCTATAGACCTATGCTACACTATCAGATCACCCTGGTCTATAGACCTATGATACAGGAGGAGATCACCCTCGTCCATAGTCCTCTGATACAGTAGGAGATCACCCTGGTCTATAGGCCTATGATACAGTAGGAGATCACCCTTGGTCTATAGACCTATGCTACACTAGCAGATCACCCTGGTCTATAGACCTATGATAAAGTAGGAGCTCCCCCTGGTCTATAGACCTATGATACAGTAGGAGATCACCCTGGTCTATAAACCTATGATACAGTAGGAGATCACCCTGGTCTATAGACCTATGATGCAGTAGGAGATCACACTGGTTTATAGGCCTATGATACAAAAGGAGATCACCCTGGTCTATAGACCTATGATACAGTAGGATATCACCCTGGTCTATAGACCTATGCTACACTAGCAGATCACCCTGGTCTATAGACCTATGCTACACTAGCAGATCACCCTGGTCTATAGGCCTATGATACAGTAGGAGATCACCCTGGTCTATATACCTATGATACAGTAGGAGATCACCCTGGTCAATAGACCTATAGTACAGCAGGAGATCACCCTGGTCTATAGACCTATGATGCAGTAGGAGATCACCCTGGTCTATACCCTATGATACAGTAGGAGATCACCCTGGTCTATGGACATGTGATACAGTAGGAGATCACCCTGGTCAATAGACCTATAGTACAGTAGGAGATCACCCTGGTCTATAGACCTATGATGCAGTAGGATATCACCCTGGTCTATACCCTATGATATAGTAGGAGATCACCCTGGTCTATAGACCTATGATGCAGTAGTAGATCACCCTGGTCTATAGACCTATGATGCAGTAGGAGATCACCCTGGTCTATAGACCTATGATGCAGTAGGAGATCACCCTGGTCCATAGACCTATGATACAGTAGGAGATCACCCTGGTCTATAGGCCTATGATACAGTAGGAGATCACCCTGGTCTATAGACCTATGATACAGTAGGAGATCACCCTGGTCTATATACCTATGATACAGTAGGAGATCACCCTGGTCTATAGACCTATGATGCAGTAGGAGATCACCCTGGTCCATAGACCTATGATACAGTAGGAGATCACCCTGGTCTATAGGCCTATGATACAGTAGGGGATCCCCCTGGTCTATAGACCTATGATGCAGTAGGAGATCATCCTGGTCTATAGGCCTATGATACAGTAGGAGATCACCCTGGTCAATAGACCTATGATACAGTAGGAGATCACCCTGGTCTATAGACCTATGCTACACTAGCAGATCACCCTGGTATATAGACCTATGCTAGACTAGCAGATCACCCTGGTCTATAGACCTATGATACAGTAACAGGTCACCCTGGTCCATAGACCTATGATACAGTAGGAGATCACCCTGGTCTATAGGCCTATGATACAGTAGGATATCACCCTGGTCTATAGACCTATGATACAGTAGGAGATCACCCTGGTCTATATACCTATGATACAGTAGGAGATCACCCTGGTCTATATACCTATGATACAGTAGGAGATCACCCTGGTCTATAGACCTATGATACAGTAGTAGATCCCCCTGGGCTATAGACCTATGATACAGGAGGAGATCACCCTGGTCCATAGACCTCTGATACAGTAGGAGATCACCCTGGTCTACAGGCCTATGATACAGTAGGAGATCACCCTTGGTCTATAGACCTATGCTACACTAGCAGATCACCCTGGTCTATAGACCTATGATACATTAGGAGATCACAATGGTACATAGACCTATGCTACACTATCAGATCACCCCGGTCTATAGACCTATGATTCAGTAGGAGATCACCCTGGTCTATAGACCTATGCTACACTAGCAGATCACCCTGGTATATAGACCTATGATACAGTAGGAGATCACCCTGGTCCATAGACCTATGATACAGTAGGAGGTCACCCTCGTCTATAGACCTATGATACAGTAGGAGATCACCCTGGTCTATAGACCTATGATACAGTAGGAGATCACCCTGGCCTATAGACCTATGATACAGTAGGAGATCACCCTGGTCTATAGACCCATGATACAGTAGGAGATCACCCTGGCCTATAGACCTATGATACAGTAGGAGTTCACCCTGGTCTATAGACCTATGATACAGTAGGAGATCACCCTGGTCTATAGACCTATGATACAGTAGGAGATCACCCTGGTCTATAGACCTATGATACAGTAGGAGATCACCCTGGTCAATAGACCTATAGTACAGCAGGAGATCACCCTGGTCTATAGACCTATGATGCAGTAGGAGATCACCCTGGTCTATACCCTATGATACAGTAGGAGATCACCCTGGTCTATAGACATGTGATACAGTAGGAGATCACCCTGGTCAATAGACCTATAGTACAGTAGGAGATCACCCTGGTCTATAGACCTATGATGCAGTAGGAGATCACCCTGGTCTATAGACCTATGATGCAGTAGGAGATCACCCTGGTCCATAGACCTATGATACAGTAGGAGATCACCCTGGTCTATAGGCCTATGATACAGTAGGAGATCACCCTGGTCTATAGACCTATGATACAGTAGGAGATCACCCTGGTCTATATACCTATGATACAGTAGGAGATCACCCTGGTCTATATACCTATGATACAGTAGGAGATCACCCTGGTCTATAGACCTATGATACAGTAGGAGATCCCCCTGGTCTATAGACCTATGATGCAGTAGGAGATCATCCTGGTCTATAGGCCTATGATACAGTAGGAGATCACCCTGGTCAATAGACCTATGATACAGTAGCAGATCACCCTGGTCTATAGACCTATGCTACACTAGCAGATCACCCTGGTCTATAGACCTATGATACAGTAGGAGATCACTCTGGTCCATAGACCTCTGATACAGTAGGAGATCACCCTGGTCTATAGGCCTATGATAAAGTAGGAGATCACCCTTGGTCTATAGACCTATGCTACACTAGCAGATCACCCTGGTCTATAGACCTATGATACAGTAGGAGATCACAATGGTACATAGACCTATGCTACACTATCAGATCACCCTGGTCTATAGACCTATGATACAGTAGGAGATCACCCTGGTCTATATACCTATGATACAGTAGGAGATCACCCTGGTCTATAGACCTATGATACAGTAGGATATCACCCTGGTCTATAGACCTATGATACAGTAGGAGATCACCCTGGTCTATAGACCTATGATACAGTAGGAGATCACCCTGGTCTATATACCTATGATACAGTAGGAGATCACCCTGGTCTATATACCTATGATACAGTAGGAGATCACTCTGGTCTATAGACCTATGATACAGTAGGAGATCACCCTGGTCTATAGACCTATGATACAGTAGGAGATCACCCTGGTCTATATACCTATGATACAGTAGGAGATCACCCTGGTCTATATACCTATGATACAGTAGGAGATCACCCTGGTCTATAGACCTATGATACAGTAGGAGATCACCCTGGTCTATAAACCTATGATACAGTAGGAGATCCCCCTGGGCTATAGACCTATGATACAGGAGGAGATCACCCTGGTCCATAGACCTCTGATACAGTAGGAGATCACTCTAGTCTATAGGCCTATGATACAGTAGGAGATCACCCTTGGTCTATAGACCTATGCTACACTAGCAGATCACAATGGTACATAGACCTATGCTACACTATCAGATCACCCTGGTCTATAGACCTATGATACAGTAGGAGATCACCCTGGTCTATATACCTATGATTCAGTAGGAGATCACCCTGGTCTATAGACCTATGCTACACTAGCAGATCACCCTGGTCTATAGACCTATGATACAGTAGGAGATCACCCTGGTCCATAGACCTATGATACAGTAGGAGGTCACCCTCGTCTATAGACCTATGATACAGTAGGAGATCACCCTGGTCTATAGACCTATGATACAGTAGGAGATCACCCTGGTCTATAGACCTATGATACAGTAGGAGATCACCCTGGTCTATAGACCTATGATACAGTAGGAGATCACCCTGGTCAATAGACCTATAGTACAGCAGGAGATCACCCTGGTCTATAGACCTATGATGCAGTAGGAGATCACCCTGGTCTATACCCTATGATACAGTAGGAGATCACCCTGGTCTATAGACATGTGATACAGTAGGAGATCACCATGGTCAATAGACCTATAGTACAGTAGGAGATCACCCTGGTCTATAGACCTATGATGCAGTAGGAGATCACCCTGGTCTATAGACCTATGATGCAGTAGGAGATCACCCTGGTCCATAGACCTATGATACAGTAGGAGATCACCCTGGTCTATAGGCCTATGATACAGTAGGAGATCACCCTGGTCTATAGACATATGATACAGTAGGAGATCACCCTGGTCTATATACCTATGATACAGTAGGAGATCACCCTGGTCTATAGACCTATGATACAGTAGGAGATCCCCCTGGTCTATAGACCTATGATGCAGTAGGAGATCATCCTGGTCTATAGGCCTATGATACAGTAGGAGATCACCCTGGTCAATAGACCTATGATACAGTAGCAGATCACCCTGGTCTATAGACCTATGCTACACTAGCAGATCACCCTGGTCTATAGACCTATGCTAGACTAGCAGATCACCCTGGTCTATAGACCTATGATACAGTAACAGGTCACCCTGGTCCATAGACCTATGATACAGTAGGAGATCACCCTGGTCTATAGGCCTATGATACAGGAGGATATCACCCTGGTCTATAGACCTATGATACAGTAGGAGATCACCCTGGTCTATATACCTATGATACAGTAGGAGATCACCCTGGTCTATAGACCTATGATACAGTAGGAGATCCCCCTGGTCTATAGACCTATGATACAGGAGGAGATCACCCTGGTCCATAGACCTCTGATACAGTAGGAGATCACCCTGGTCTATAGGCCTATGATACAGTAGGAGATCACCCTTGGTCTATAGACCTATGCTACACTAGCAGATCACCCTGGTCTATAGACCTATGATACAGTAGGAGATCACAATGGTACATAGATCTATGCTACACTATCAGATCACCCTGGTCTATAGACCTATGATACAGTAGGAGATCACCCTGGTCTATATACCTATGATACAGTAGGAGATCACCCTGGTCTATAGACCTATGATACAGTAGGATATCACCCTGGTCTATAGACCTATGATACAGTAGGAGATCACCCTGGTCTATAGACCTATGATACAGTAGGAGATCACCCTGGCCTATAGACCTATGATACAGTAGGAGTTCACCCTGGTCTATAGACCTATGATACAGTAGGAGATCACCCTGGTCTATAGACCTATGATACAGTAGGAGATCACCCTGGTCTATAGACCTATGATACAGTAGGAGATCACCCTGGTCAATAGACCTATAGTACAGCAGGAGATCACCCTGGTCTATAGACCTATGATGCAGTAGGAGATCACCCTGGTCTATACCCTATGATACAGTAGGAGATCACCCTGGTCTATAGACATGTGATACAGTAGGAGATCACCCTGGTCAATAGACCTATAGTACAGTAGGAGATCACCCTGGTCTATAGACCTATGATGCAGTAGGAGATCACCCTGGTCTATAGACCTATGATGCAGTAGGAGATCACCCTGGTCCATAGACCTATGATACAGTAGGAGATCACCCTGGTCTATAGGCCTATGATACAGTAGGAGATCACCCTGGTCTATAGACCTATGATACAGTAGGAGATCACCCTGGTCTATATACCTATGATACAGTAGGAGATCACCCTGGTCTATAGACCTATGATACAGTAGGAGATCACCCTGGTCAATAGACCTATAGTACAGCAGGAGATCACCCTGGTCTATAGACCTATGATGCAGTAGGAGATCACCCTGGTCTATACCCTATGATACAGTAGGAGATCACCCTGGTCTATAGACATGTGATACAGTAGGAGATCACCATGGTCAATAGACCTATAGTACAGTAGGAGATCACCCTGGTCTATAGACCTATGATGCAGTAGGAGATCACCCTGGTCTATAGACCTATGATGCAGTAGGAGATCACCCTGGTCCATAGACCTATGATACAGTAGGAGATCACCCTGGTCTATAGGCCTATGATACAGTAGGAGATCACCCTGGTCTATAGACATATGATACAGTAGGAGATCACCCTGGTCTATATACCTATGATACAGTAGGAGATCACCCTGGTCTATAGACCTATGATACAGTAGGAGATCCCCCTGGTCTATAGACCTATGATGCAGTAGGAGATCATCCTGGTCTATAGGCCTATGATACAGTAGGAGATCACCCTGGTCAATAGACCTATGATACAGTAGCAGATCACCCTGGTCTATAGACCTATGCTACACTAGCAGATCACCCTGGTCTATAGACCTATGCTAGACTAGCAGATCACCCTGGTCTATAGACCTATGATACAGTAACAGGTCACCCTGGTCCATAGACCTATGATACAGTAGGAGATCACCCTGGTCTATAGGCCTATGATACAGGAGGATATCACCCTGGTCTATAGACCTATGATACAGTAGGAGATCACCCTGGTCTATATACCTATGATACAGTAGGAGATCACCCTGGTCTATAGACCTATGATACAGTAGGAGATCCCCCTGGTCTATAGACCTATGATACAGGAGGAGATCACCCTGGTCCATAGACCTCTGATACAGTAGGAGATCACCCTGGTCTATAGGCCTATGATACAGTAGGAGATCACCCTTGGTCTATAGACCTATGCTACACTAGCAGATCACCCTGGTCTATAGACCTATGATACAGTAGGAGATCACAATGGTACATAGATCTATGCTACACTATCAGATCACCCTGGTCTATAGACCTATGATACAGTAGGAGATCACCCTGGTCTATATACCTATGATACAGTAGGAGATCACCCTGGTCTATAGACCTATGATACAGTAGGATATCACCCTGGTCTATAGACCTATGATACAGTAGGAGATCACCCTGGTCTATAGACCTATGATACAGTAGGAGATCACCCTGGCCTATAGACCTATGATACAGTAGGAGTTCACCCTGGTCTATAGACCTATGATACAGTAGGAGATCACCCTGGTCTATAGACCTATGATACAGTAGGAGATCACCCTGGTCTATAGACCTATGATACAGTAGGAGATCACCCTGGTCAATAGACCTATAGTACAGCAGGAGATCACCCTGGTCTATAGACCTATGATGCAGTAGGAGATCACCCTGGTCTATACCCTATGATACAGTAGGAGATCACCCTGGTCTATAGACATGTGATACAGTAGGAGATCACCCTGGTCAATAGACCTATAGTACAGTAGGAGATCACCCTGGTCTATAGACCTATGATGCAGTAGGAGATCACCCTGGTCTATAGACCTATGATGCAGTAGGAGATCACCCTGGTCCATAGACCTATGATACAGTAGGAGATCACCCTGGTCTATAGGCCTATGATACAGTAGGAGATCACCCTGGTCTATAGACCTATGATACAGTAGGAGATCACCCTGGTCTATATACCTATGATACAGTAGGAGATCACCCTGGTCTATAGACCTATGATACAGTAGGAGATCCCCCTGGTCTATAGACCTATGATGCAGTAGGAGATCATCCTGGTCTATAGGCCTATGATACAGTAGGAGATCACCCTGGTCAATAGACCTATGATACAGTAGGAGATCACCCTGGTCTATAGACCTATGCTACACTAGCAGATCACCCTGGTCTATAGACCTATGCTAGACTAGCAGATCACCCTGGTCTATAGACCTATGATACAGTAACAGGTCACCCTGGTCCATAGACCTATGATACAGTAGGAGATCACCCTGGTCTATAGGCCTATGATACAGTAGGATATCACCCTGGTCTATAGACCTATGATACAGTAGGAGATCACCCTGGTCTATATACCTATGATACAGTAGGAGATCACCCTGGTCTATATACCTATGATACAGTAGGAGATCACCCTGGTCTATAGACCTATGATACAGTAGGAGATCCCCCTGGTCTATAGACCTATGATACAGGAGGAGATCACCCTGGTCCATAGACCTCTGATACAGTAGGAGATCACCCTGGTCTATAGGCCTATGATACAGTAGGAGATCACCCTTGGTCTATAGACCTATGCTACACTAGCAGATCACCCTGGTCTATAGACCTATGATACAGTAGGAGATCACAATGGTACATAGACCTATGCTACACTATCAGATCACCCTGGTCTATAGACCTATGATACAGTAGGAGATCACCCTGGTCTAAATACCTATGATACAGTAGGAGATCACCCTGGTCTATAGACCTATGATACAGTAGGATATCACCCTGGTCTATAGACCTATGATACAGTAGGAGATCACCCTGGTCTATAGACCTATGATACAGTAGGAGATCACCCTGGTCTATATACCTATGATACAGTAGGAGATCACCCTGGTCTATATACCTATGATACAGTAGGAGATCACTCTGGTCTATAGACCTACGATACAGTAGGAGATCACCCTGGTCTATAGACCTATGATACAGTAGGAGATCACCCTGGTCTATATACCTATGATACAGTAGGAGATCACCCTGGTCTATAGACCTATGATACAGTAGGAGATCACCCTGGTCTATAAACCTATGATACAGTAGGAGATCACCGTGGTCTATAGACCTATGATGCAGTAGGAGATCACCCTGGTTTATAGGCCTATGATACAAAAGGAGATCACCCTGGTCTATAGACCTATGATACAGTAGGAGATCACCCTGGTCTATAGACCTATGCTACACTAGCAGATCACCCTGGTCTATAGACCTATGCTACACTAGCAGATCACCCTGGTCTATAGGCCTATGATACAGTAGGAGATCACCCTGGTCTATAGACATGTGATACAGTAGGAGATCACCCTGGTCTATATACCTATGATACAGTAGGAGATCACCCTGGTCTATATACCTATGATACAGTAGGAGGTCACCCTGGTCTATAGACCTATGATGCAGTAGGAGATCACCCTAATCTATAGACATGTGATAAAGTAGGAGATCACCCTGGTCAATAGACCTATAGTACAGCAGGAGATCACCCTGGTCTATAGACCTATGATGCAGTAGGAGATCACCCTGGTCTATACCCTATGATACAGTAGGAGATCACCCTGGTCTATAGACATGTGATACAGTAGGAGATCACCCTGGTCAATAGACCTATAGTACAGTAGGAGATCACCCTGGTCTATAGACCTATGATGCAGTAGGAGATCACCCTGGTCTATAGACCTATGATGCAGTAGGAGATCACCCTGGTCCATAGACCTATGATACAGTAGGAGATCACCCTGGTCTATAGGCCTATGATACAGTAGGAGATCACCCTGGTCTATAGACCTATGATACAGTAGGAGATCACCCTGGTCTATATACCTATGATACAGTAGGAGATCACCCTGGTCTATATACCTATGATACAGTAGGAGATCACCCTGGTCTATAGACCCATGATACAGTAGGAGATCCCCCTGGTCTATAGACCTATGATGCAGTAGGAGATCATCCTGGTCTATAGGCCTATGATACAGTAGGAGATCACCCTGGTCAATAGACCTATGATACAGTAGGAGATCACCCTGGTCTATAGACCTATGCTACACTAGCAGATCACCCTGGTATATAGACCTATGCTAGACTAGCAGATCACCCTGGTCTATAGACCTATGATACAGTAACAGTTCACCCTGGTCCATAGACCTATGATACAGTAGGAGATCGCCCTGGTCTATAGGCCTATGATACAGTAGGAGATCACCCTGATCTATAGACATGTGATAAAGTAGGAGATCACCCTGGTTAATAGACCTATAGTACAGCAGGAGATCACCCTGGTCTATAGACCTATGATGCAGTAGGAGATCACCCTGGTCTATACCCTATGATACAGTAGGAGATCACCCTGGTCTATAGACATGTGATACAGTAGGAGATCACCCTGGTCAATAGACCTATAGTACAGTAGGAGATCACCCTGGTCTATAGACCTATGATGCAGTAGGAGATCACCCTGGTCTATAGACCTATGATGCAGTAGGAGATCACCCTGGTCCATAGACCTATGATACAGTAGGAGATCACCCTGGTCTATAGGCCTATGATACAGTAGGAGATCACCCTGGTCTATAGACCTATGATACAGTAGGAGATCACCCTGGTCTATATACCTATGATACAGTAGGAGTTCACCCTGGTCTATATACCTATGATACAGTAGGAGATCACCCTGGTCTATAGACCCATGATACAGTAGGAGATCCCCCTGGTCTATAGACCTATGATGCAGTAGGAGATCATCCTGGTCTATAGGCCTATGATACAGTAGGAGATCACCCTGGTCAATAGACCTATGATACAGTAGGAGATCACCCTGGTCTATAGACCTATGCTACACTAGCAGATCACCCTGGTATATAGACCTATGCTAGACTAGCAGATCACCCTGGTCTATAGACCTATGATACAGTAGGAGATCCCCCTGGGCTATAGACCTATGATACAGGAGGAGATCACCCTGGTCCATAGACCTCTGATACAGTAGGAGATCACCCTGGTCTATAGGCCTATGATACAGTAGGAGATCACCCTTGGTCTATAGACCTATGCTACACTAGCAGATCACCCTGGTCTATAGACCTATGATACAGTAGGAGATCACCCTGGTCTATAGACCTATGATACAGTAGGAGATCACCCTGGCCTATAGACCTATGATACAGTAGGAGATCACCCTGGTCTATAGACCTATGATACAGTAGGAGATCACCCTGGCCTATAGACCTATGATACAGTAGGAGTTCACCCTGGTCTATAGACCTATGATACAGTAGGAGATCACCCTGGTCTATAGACCTATGATACAGTAGGAGATCACCCTGGTCTATAGACCTATGATACAGTAGGAGATCACCCTGGTCAATAGACCTATAGTACAGCAGGAGATCACCCTGGTCTATAGACCTATGATGCAGTAGGAGATCACCCTGGTCTATACCCTATGATACAGTAGGAGATCACCCTGGTCTATAGACATGTGATACAGTAGGAGATCGCCCTGGTCAATAGACCTATAGTACAGTAGGAGATCACCCTGGTCTATAGACCTATGATGCAGTAGGAGATCACCCTGGTCTATAGACCTATGATGCAGTAGGAGACCACCCTGGTCCATAGACCTATGATACAGTAGGAGATCACCCTGGTCTATAGGCCTATGATACAGAAGGAGATCACCCTGGTCTATAGACCTATGATACAGTAGGAGATCACCCTGGTCTATATACCTATGATACAGTAGGAGATCACCCTGGTCTATATACCTATGATACAGTAGGAGATCACCCTGGTCTATAGACCTATGATACAGTAGGAGATCCCCCTGGTCTATAGACCTATGATGCAGTAGGAGATCATCCTGGTCTATAGGCCTATGATACAGTAGGAGATCACCCTGGTCAATAGACCTATGATACAGTAGGAGATCACCCTGGTCTATAGACCTATGCTACACTAGCAGATCACCCTGGTCTATAGACCTATGCTAGACTAGCAGATCACCCTGGTCTATAGACCTATGATACAGTAACAGGTCACCCTGGTCCATAGACCTATGATACAGTAGGAGATCACCCTGGTCTATAGGCCTATGATACAGTAGGATATCACCCTGGTCTATAGACCTATGATACAGTAGGAGATCACCCTGGTCTATATACCTATGATACAGTAGGAGATCACCCTGGTCTATATACCTATGATACAGTAGGAGATCACCCTGGTCTATAGACCTATGATACAGTAGGAGATCCCCCTGGTCTATAGGCCTATGATACAGTAGGATATCACCCTGGTCTATAGACCTATGATACAGTAGGAGATCACCCTGGTCTATATACCTATGATACAGTAGGAGATCACCCTGGTCTATATACCTATGATACAGTAGGAGATCACCCTGGTCTATAGACCTATGATACAGTAGGAGATCCCCCTGGTCTATAGACCTATGATACAGGAGGAGATCACCCTGGTCCATAGACCTCTGATACAGTAGGAGATCACCCTGGTCTATAGGCCTATGATACAGTAGGAGATCACCCTTGGTCTATAGACCTATGCTACACTAGCAGATCACCCTGGTCTATAGACCTATGATACAGTAGGAGATCACAATGGTACATAGACCTATGCTACACTATCAGATCACCCTGGTCTATAGACCTATGATACAGTAGGAGATCACCCTGGTCTATATACCTATGATACAGTAGGAGATCACCCTGGTCTATAGACCTATGATACAGTAGGAGATCACCCTCGTCTATAGACCTATGATACAGTAGGAGATCACCCTGGTCTATAGACCTATGATGCAGTAGGAGATCACCCTGGTCTATAGGCCTATGATACAAAAGGAGATCACCCTGGTCTATAGACCTATGATACAGTAGGAGATCACCCTGGTCTATAGACCTTTGCTACACTAGCAGATCACCCTGGTCTATAGACCTATGCTACACTAGCAGATCACCCTGGTCTATAGACCTATGCTACACTATCAGATCACCCTGGTCTATAGACCTATGATACAGTAGGATATCACCTTGGTCTATAGACCTATGATACAGTAGGAGATCACCCTGGTCTATAGACCTATGATACAGTAGGAGATCACCCTGGTCTATAGACCTGTGATGCAGTAGGAGATCACCCTGGTTTATAGGCCTATGATACAAAAGGAGATCACCCTGGTCTATAGACCTATGATACAGTAGGAGATCACCCTGGTCTATAGACCTATGCTACACTAGCAGATCACCCTGGTCTATAGACCTATGCTACACTAGCAGATCACCCTGGTCTATAGACCTATGATACAGTAGGAGATCACCCTGGTCCATAGACCTATGATACAGTAGGAGGTCACCCTCGTCTATAGACCTATGATACAGTAGGAGATCACCCTGGTCTATAGACCTATGATACAGTAGGAGATCACCCTGGCCTATAGACCTATGATACAGTAGGAGATCACCGTGGTCTATAGACCTATGATACAGTAGGAGATCACTCTGGCCTATAGACCTATGATACAGTAGGAGTTCACCCTGGTCTATAGACCTATGATACAGTAGGAGATCACCCTGGTCTATAGACCTATGATACAGTAGGAGATCACCCTGGTCTATAGACCTATGATACAGTAGGAGATCACCCTGATCCATAGACCTATGATACAGTAGGAGATCACTCTGGTCTATAGACCTATGATACAGTAGGAGATCACCCTGGTCTATAGACCTATGATGCAGTAGGAGATCACCCTGGTCTATAGACCTATGATACAGTAGCACCCTGATCTATAGACCTATGCTACACTAGCATATCACCCTGGTCTATAGATCTATGCTACACTATCAGATCACCCTGGTCTATAGACCTATGATACAGGAGGAGATCACCCTGGTCCATTGTCCTCTGATACAGTAGGAGATCACCCTGGTCTATAGGCCTATGATACAGTAGGAGATCACCCTTGGTCTATAGACCTATGCTACACTAGCAGATCACCCTGGTCTATAGACCTATGATAAAGTAGGAGCTCCCCCTGGTCTATAGACCTATGATACAGTAGGATATCACCCTGGTCTATAGACCTATGCTACACTATCAGATCACCCTGGTCTATAGACCTATGATACAGGAGGAGATCACCCTGGTCCATAGTCCTCTTATACAGTAGGAGATCACCCTGGTCTATAGACCTATGATGCAGTAGTATATCACCCTGCTCTTTAGACCTATTATGCAGTAGGAGATCACCCTGTTCTATAGACCTATGCTACACTAGCAGATCACCCTGGCCTATAAACCTATGATAAAGTAGGAGCTCCCCCTGGTACATAGACCTATGATACAGTAGGAGATCACCCTGGTCTATAGGCCTATGATACAGTAGGAGATCACCCTGGTCTATAGACCTATGATACAGTAGGAGATCACCCTGGCCTATAGACCTATGATGCAGTAGGAGATCACCCTGGTCTATAGACCTATGATACAGTAGGAGATCACCCTGGTCTATAGACCTATGATACAGTAGGAGATCACCCTGGTCTATAGACCTATGATACAGTAGGAGATCATCCAAGTCTATAGACCTATGATACAGTAGGAGATCACCCTGGTCTATAGACCTATGATACAGTAGGATATCACCCTGGCCTATAAACCTATGATACAGTAGGAGATCACCCTGGTCTATAGACCTATGATACAGTAGGAGATCAACCTGGTCTATAGACCTATTATACAGAAGGACATCACCCTGGTCTATAGACCTATGATACAGTATGAGAACACCCTGGTCTATAGACCTATGGTACAGTAGGAGATCACCCTGGTCTATAGACCTATGATACATTATGAGATCACACTGCTCTATAGACCTATGATACAGTAGGAGATCATCCTGGTCTATAGACCTATGATACAGTAGGATATCACCCTGGTCCATAGACCTATGATACAGTAGGAGATCACCCTGGCCTATAGTTCTATGATACAGAAGGAGATCACCCTGGTCTATAGACCTATGCTACACTAGCAGATCACCCTGGTCTATAGACCGATGATACAGTAGGAGATCACCCTGGTCTATAGAACTATGATACAGTAGGAGATCACCCTGGTCTATAGACCTATGCTACACTAGCAGATCACCCTGGCCTATAAACCTATGATACAGTAGGAGATCACCCTGGTCTATAGACCTATGATACAGTAGGAGATCACCCTGGTCTATAGACCTATGATGCAGTAGTAGATCACCCTGCTCTTTAGACCTATGATGCAGTAGGAGATCACCCTGTTCTATAGACCTATGATACAGTAGGAGATCACCCTGGCCTATAAACCTATGATGCAGTAGGAGATCACCCTGGTCTATAGACCTATGATGCAGTAGGAGATCACCCTGTTCTATAGACCTATGATACAGTAGGAGATCACCCTGGTCCATAGACCTATGATGCAGTAGTAGATCACCCTGTTCTATAGACCTATGATACAGTAGGAGATCACCCTGGTCAATATACCTATGATACAGTAGGAGATTACCCTGGTCTATAGACCTATGATGCAGTAGTTGATCACCCTGGTCTATAGACCTATGATACAGTAGTAGATCTCCCTGGTCTATAGTCATATGATGCAGTAGTAGATCACCTTGGTCTATAGACCTATTATGCAGTAGGAGATCCCCCTGATCTATAGACCTATGATACAGTAGGAGATCACCCTGGTCTATAGTTCTATGATACAGAAGGAGATCAACCTTGTCTATAGACCTATGCTACACTAGCAGATCACCCTGGTCTATAGACCTATGATACAGTAGGAGATCACCCTGGTCTATAGAACTATGATACAGTAGGAGATCACCCTGGCCTATAAACCTATGATACAGTAGGAGATCACCCTGGTCTATAGACCTATGATACAGTAGGAGATCAACCTGGTCTATAGACCTATTATACAGTAGGACATCACCCTGGTCTATAGACCTATGATACAGTATGAGAACACCCTGGTCTATAGACCTATGGTACAGTAGGAGATCACCCTGGTCTATAGACCTATGATACAGTAGGAGATCACCCTGGTCTATAGACCTATGATACAGTATGAGATCACCCTGCTCTATAGACCTATGATACAGTAGGAGATCATCCTGGTCTATAGACCTATGATACAGTAGGATATCACCCTGGTCCATAGACCTATGATACAGTAGGAGATCACCCTGGTCTATAGTTCTATGATACAGAAGGAGATCACCCTGGTCTATAGACCTATGCTACACTAGCAGATCACCCTGGTCTATAGACCTATGATACAGTAGGAGATCACCCTGGTCTATAGACCTATGCTACACTAGCAGATCACCCTGGTCTATAGACCTATGCTACACTAGCAGATCACCCTGGTCTATAGACCTATGATACAGTAGGAGATCACCCTGGTCCATAGACCTATGATACAGTAGGAGGTCACCCTCGTCTATAGACCTATGATACAGTAGGAGATCACCCTGGTCTATAGATCTATGATACAGTAGGAGATCACCCTGGCCTATAGACCTATGATACAGTAGGAGATCACCGTGGTCTATAGACCTATGATACAGTAGGAGATCACCCTGGCCTATAGACCTATGATACAGTAGGAGTTCACCCTGGTCTATAGACCTATGATACAGTAGGAGATCACCCTGGTCTATAGACCTATGATACAGTAGGAGATCACCCTGGTCTATAGACCTATGATACAGTAGGAGATCACCCTGGTCCATAGACCTATGATACAGTAGGAGATCACTCTGGTCTATAGACCTATGATACAGTAGGAGATCACCCTGGTCTATAGACCTATGATACAGTAGGATATCACCCTGGTCCATAGACCTATGATACAGTAGGAGATCACCCTGGTCTATAGTTCTATGATACAGAAGGAGATCACCCTGGTCTATAGACCTATGCTACACTAGCAGATCACCCTGGTCTATAGACCTATGATACAGTAGGAGATCACCCTGGTCTATAGACCTATGCTACACTAGCAGATCACCCTGGTCTATAGACCTATGCTACACTAGCAGATCACCCTGGTCTATAGACCTATGATACAGTAGGAGATCACCCTGGTCCATAGACCTATGATACAGTAGGAGGTCACCCTCGTCTATAGACCTATGATACAGTAGGAGATCACCCTGGTCTATAGATCTATGATACAGTAGGAGATCACCCTGGCCTATAGACCTATGATACAGTAGGAGATCACCGTGGTCTATAGACCTATGATACAGTAGGAGATCACCCTGGCCTATAGACCTATGATACAGTAGGAGTTCACCCTGGTCTATAGACCTATGATACAGTAGGAGATCACCCTGGTCTATAGACCTATGATACAGTAGGAGATCACCCTGGTCTATAGACCTATGATACAGTAGGAGATCACCCTGGTCCATAGACCTATGATACAGTAGGAGATCACTCTGGTCTATAGACCTATGATACAGTAGGAGATCACCCTGGTCTATAGACCTATGATGCAGTAGGAGATCACCCTGGTCTATAGACCTATGATACAGTAGCACCCTGATCTATAGACCTATGCTACATTAGCATATCACCCTGGTCTATAGATCTATGCTAAACTATCAGATCACCCTGGTCTATAGACCTATGATACAGGAGGAGATCACCCTGGTCCATTGTCCTCTGATACAGTAGGAGATCACCCTGGTCTATAGGCCTATGATACAGTAGGAGATCACCCTTGGTCTATAGACCTATGCTACACTAGCAGATCACCCTGGTCTATAGACCTATGATAAAGTAGGAGCTCCCCCTGGTCTATAGACCTATGATACAGTAGGAGATCACCCTGGTATATAGACCTATGATACAGTAGGAGATCACCCTGGTCTATAGACCTATGATGCAGTAGGATATCACCCTGCTTTATAGGCCTATGATACAAAAGGAGATCACCCTGGTCTATATACCTATGATACAGTAGGAGATCACCCTGGTCTATATACCTATGATACAATAGGAGATCCCCCTGGTCTATAGACCTATGATGCAGTAGGAGATCATCCTGGTCTATAGGCCTATGATACAGTAGGAGATCACCCTGGCTTATAGACCTATGATACAGTAGGAGGTCACCCTCGTCTATAGACCTATGATACAGTAGGAGATCACCCTGGTCTATAGACCTATGATACAGTAGGAGATCACCCTGGTCCATAGACCTATGATACAGTAGGAGATAACCCTGGTCTATAGACCTATGATACAGTATGAGATCACCCTGGTCTATAGACCTATGATGCAGTAGAAGATCACCCTGGTCTATAGGCCTATGATACAGTAGGAGATCACCCTGGTCTACAGACCTATGATACAGTAGGAGATCACCCTGATCTATAGACCTATGCTACACTAGCATATCACCCTGGTCTATAGACCTATGCTACACTATCAGATCACCCTGGTCTATAGACCTATGACACAGGAGGAGATCACCCTGGTCCATAGTCCTCTTATACAGTAGGAGATCACCTTGGTCTATAGACCTATGATGCAGTAGTATATCACCCTGCTCTTTAGACCTATGATGCAGTAGGAGATCACCCTGTTCTATAGACCTATGCTACACTAGCAGATCACCCTGGCCTATAAACCTATGATAAAGTAGGAGCTCCCCCTGGTACATAGACCTATGATACAGTAGGAGATCACCCTGGTCTATAGGCCTATGATACAGTAGGAGATCACCCTGGTCTATAGACCTATGATACAGTAGGAGATCACCCTGGCCTATAGACCTATGATACAGTAGTAGATAACCCTGGTCTATAGACCTATGATGCAGTAGGAGATCACCCTGGTCTATAGACCTATGATACAGTAGGAGATCACCCTGGTCTATAGACCTATGATACAGTAGGAGATCACCCTGGTCTATAGACCTATGATACAGTAGGAGATCATCCAAGTCTATAGACCTATGATACAGTAGGATATCACCCTGGTCCATAGACCTATGATACAGTAGGAGATCACCCTGGTCTATAGTTCTATGATACAGAAGGAGATCACCCTGGTCTATAGACCTATGCTACACTAGCAGATCACCCTGGTCTATAGACCTATGATACAGTAGGAGATCACCCTGGTCTATAGACCTATGCTACACTAGCAGATCACCCTGGTCTATAGACCTATGCTACACTAGCAGATCACCCTGGTCTATAGACCTATGATACAGTAGGAGATCACCCTGGTCCATAGACCTATGATACAGTAGGAGGTCACCCTCGTCTATAGACCTATGATACAGTAGGAGATCACCCTGGCCTATAGACCTATGATACAGTAGGAGATCACCGTGGTCTATAGACCTATGATACAGTAGGAGATCACCCTGGCCTATAGACCTATGATACAGTAGGAGTTCACCCTGGTCTATAGACCTATGATACAGTAGGAGATCACCCTGGTCTATAGACCTATGATACAGTAGGAGATCACCCTGGTCTATAGACCTATGATACAGTAGGAGATCACCCTGGTCCATAGACCTATGATACAGTAGGAGATCACTCTGGTCTATAGACCTATGATACAGTAGGAGATCACCCTGGTCTATAGACCTATGATGCAGTAGGAGATCACCCTGGTCTATAGACCTATGATACAGTAGCACCCTGATCTATAGACCTATGCTACATTAGCATATCACCCTGGTCTATAGATCTATGCTAAACTATCAGATCACCCTGGTCTATAGACCTATGATACAGGAGGAGATCACCCTGGTCCATTGTCCTCTGATACAGTAGGAGATCACCCTGGTCTATAGGCCTATGATACAGTAGGAGATCACCCTTGGTCTATAGACCTATGCTACACTAGCAGATCACCCTGGTCTATAGACCTATGATAAAGTAGGAGCTCCCCCTGGTCTATAGACCTATGATACAGTAGGAGATCACCCTGGTATATAGACCTATGATACAGTAGGAGATCACCCTGGTCTATAGACCTATGATGCAGTAGGATATCACCCTGGTTTATAGGCCTATGATACAAAACGAGATCACCCTGGTCTATATACCTATGATACAGTAGGAGATCACCCTGGTCTATATACCTATGATACAATAGGAGATCCCCCTGGTCTATAGACCTATGATGCAGTAGGAGATCATCCTGGTCTATAGGCCTATGATACAGTAGGAGATCACCCTGGCTTATAGACCTATGATACAGTAGGAGGTCACCCTCGTCTATAGACCTATGATACAGTAGGAGATCACCCTGGTCTATAGACCTATGATACAGTAGGAGATCACCCTGGTCCATAGACCTATGATACAGTAGGAGATAACCCTGGTCTATAGACCTATGATACAGTAGGAGATCACCCTGGTCTATAGACCTATGATGCAGTAGAAGATCACCCTGGTCTATAGGCCTATGATACAGTAGGAGATCACCCTGGCCTACAGACCTATGATACAGTAGGAGATCACCCTGATCTATAGACCTATGCTACACTAGCATATCACCCTGGTCTATAGACCTATGCTACACTATCAGATCACCCTGGTCTATAGACCTATGACACAGGAGGAGATCACCCTGGTCCATAGTCCTCTTATACAGTAGGAGATCACCTTGGTCTATAGACCTATGATGCAGTAGTATATCACCCTGCTCTTTAGACCTATGATGCAGTAGGAGATCACCCTGTTCTATAGACCTATGCTACACTAGCAGATCACCCTGGCCTATAAACCTATGATAAAGTAGGAGCTCCCCCTGGTACATAGACCTATGATACAGTAGGAGATCACCCTGGTCTATAGGCCTATGATACAGTAGGAGATCACCCTGGTCTATAGACCTATGATACAGTAGGAGATCACCCTGGCCTATAGACCTATGATACAGTAGTAGATAACCCTGGTCTATAGACCTATGATGCAGTAGGAGATCACCCTGGTCTATAGACCTATGATACAGTAGGAGATCACCCTGGTCTATAGACCTATGATACAGTAGGAGATCACCCTGGTCTATAGACCTATGATACAGTAGGAGATCATCCAAGTCTATAGACCTATGATACAGTAGGAGATCACCCTGGTCTATAGACCTATGATACAGTAGGAGATCACCCTGGCCTATAAACCTATGATACAGTAGGAGATCACCCTGGTCTATAGACCTATGATACAGTAGGAGATCAACCTGGTCTATAGACCTATTATACAGTAGGACATCACCCTGGTCTATAGACCTATGATACAGTATGAGAACACCCTGGTCTATAGACCTATGGTACAGTAGGAGATCACCCTGGTCTATAGACCTATGATACAGTAGGAGATCACCCTGGTCTATAGACCTATGATACAGTATGAGATCACCCTGCTCTATAGACCTATGATACAGTAGGAGATCATCCTGGTCTATAGACCTATGATACAGTAGGATATCACCCTGGTCCATAGACCTATGATCCAGAAGGAGATCACCCTGGTCTATAGTTCTATGATACAGAAGGAGATCACCCTGGTCTATAGACCTATGCTACACTAGCAGATCACCCTGGTCTATAGACCTATGATACAGTAGGAGATCACCCTGGTCTATAGAACTATGATACAGTAGGAGATCACCCTGGTCTATAGACCTATGCTACACTAGCAGATCACCCTGGACTAAAAACCTATGATACAGTAGGAGATCACCCTGGTCTATAGACCTATGATACAGTAGGAGTTCACCCTGGTCTATAGACCTATGATGCAGTAGTAGATCACCCTGCTCTTTAGACCTATGATGCAGTAGGAGATCACCCTGTTCTATAGACCTATGATACAGTAGGAGATCACCCTGGCCTATAAACCTATGATGCAGTAGGAGATCACCCTGGTCTATAGACCTATGATGCAGTAGGAGATCACCCTGTTCTATAGACCTATGATACAGTAGGAGATCACCCTGGTCCATAGACCTATGATGCAGTAGTAGATCACCCTGTTCTATAGACCTATGATACAGTAGGAGATCACCCTGGTCAATATACCTATGATACAGTAGGAGATTACCCTGGTCTATAGACCTATGATGACGTAGTTGATCACCCTGGTCTATAGACCTATGATACAGTAGTAGATCTCCCTGGTCTATAGTCATATGATGCAGTAGTAGATCACCCTGGTCTATAGACCTATTATGCAGTAGGAGATCCCCCTGGTCTATAGACCTATGATACAGTAGGAGATCACCCTGGTCTATAGTTCTATGATACAGTAGGAGATCACCCTGGTCTATAGTTCTATGATACAGAAGGAGATCACCCTGGTCTATAGACCTATGCTACACTAGCAGATCACCCTGGTCTATAGACCTATGATACAGTAGGAGATCACCCTGGTCTATAGAACTATGATACAGTAGGAGATCACCCTGGTCTATAGACCTATGCTACACTAGCAGATCACCCTGGCCTATAAACCTATGATACAGTAGGAGATCACCCTGGTCTATAGACCTATGATACAGTAGGAGATCACCCTGGTCTATAGACCTATGATGCAGTAGTAGATCACCCTGCTCTTTAGACCTATGGTGCAGTAGGAGATCACCCTGTTCTATAGACCTATGATACAGTAGGAGATCACCCTGAACTATAAACCTATGATGCAGTAGGAGATCACCCTGGTCTATAGACCTATGATGCAGTAGGAGATCACCCTGTTCTATAGACCTATGATACAGTAGGAGATCACCCTGGTCCATAGACCTATGATGCAGTAGTAGATCACCCTGTTCTATAGACCTATGATACAGTAGGAGATCACCCTGGTCAATATACCTATGATACAGTAGGAGATTACCCTGGTCTATAGACCTATGATGCAGTAGTTTATCACCCTGGTCTATAGACCTATGATACAGTAGTAGATCTCCCTGGTCTATAGTCATATGATGCAGTAGTAGATCACCTTGGTCTATAGACCTATTATGCAGTAGGAGATCCCCCTGGTCTATAGACCTATGATACAGTAGGAGATCACCTTGGTCTATAGACCTATGCTACACTAGCAGATCACCCTGGCCTATAAACCTATGATACAGTAGGAGATCACCCTGGTCTATAGACCTATGATACAGTAGGAGATCACCCTGGTCTATAGACCTATGATGCAGTAGTAGATCACCCTGCTCTTTAGACCTATGGTGCAGTAGGAGATCACCCTGTTCTATAGACCTATGATACAGTAGGAGATCACCCTGGTCTATAGACCTATAATACAGTAGGATATCACACTGGTCTACAGGACTATTATACAGTAGGAGATCACCCTGGTCTATAGGCCTATTATACAGTAGGAGATCACCCTGGACCATAGACCTATGATACAGTAGGAGATCACCCTGGTCTATAGACCTATGATACAGTAGGAGATCACCCTGGTCTATAGATCTATGCTAAACTATCAGATCACCCTGGTCTATAGACCTATGATACAGGAGGAGATCACCCTGGTCCATTGTCCTCTGATACAGTAGGAGATCACCCTGGTCTATAGGCCTATGATACAGTAGGAGATCACCCTTGGTCTATAGACCTATGCTACACTAGCAGATCACCCTGGTCTATAGACCTATGATAAAGTAGGAGCTCCCCCTGGTCTATAGACCTATGATACAGTAGGAGATCACCCTGGTCTATAGACCTATGATACAGTAGGAGATCACCCTGGTCTATAGACCTATGATGCAGTAGGATATCACCCTGGTTTATAGGCCTATGATACAAAAGGAGATCACCCTGGTCTATATACCTATGATACAGTAGGAGATCACCCTGGTCTATATACCTATGATACAATAGGAGATCCCCCTGGTCTATAGACCTATGATGCAGTAGGAGATCATCCTGGTCTATAGGCCTATGATACAGTAGGAGATCACCCTGGTCTATAGACCTATGATACAGTAGGAGATCAACCTGGTCTATAGACCTATTATACAGTAGGACATCACCCTGGTCTATAGACCTATGATACAGTATGAGAACACCCTGGTCTATAGACCTATGGTACAGTAGGAGATCACCCTGGTCTATAGACCTATGATACAGTAGGAGATCACCCTGGTCTATAGACCTATGATACAGTATGAGATCACCCTGCTCTATAGACCTATGATACAGTAGGAGATCATCCTGGTCTATAGACCTATGATACAGTAGGATATCACCCTGGTCCATAGACCTATGATCCAGTAGGAGATCACCCTGGTCTATAGTTCTATGATACAGAAGGAGATCACCCTGGTCTATAGACCTATGCTACACTAGCAGATCACCCTGGTCTATAGACCTATGATACAGTAGGAGATCACCCTGGTCTATAGAACTATGATACAGTAGGAGATCACCCTGGTCTATAGACCTATGCTACACTAGCAGATCACCCTGGCCTAAAAACCTATGATACAGTAGGAGATCACCCTGGTCTATAGACCTATGATACAGTAGGAGTTCACCCTGGTCTATAGACCTATGATGCAGTAGTAGATCACCCTGCTCTTTAGACCTATGATGCAGTAGGAGATCACCCTGTTCTATAGACCTATGATACAGTAGGAGATCACCCTGGCCTATAAACCTATGATGCAGTAGGAGATCACCCTGGTCTATAGACCTATGATGCAGTAGGAGATCACCCTGTTCTATAGACCTATGATACAGTAGGAGATCACCCTGGTCCATAGACCTATGATGCAGTAGTAGATCACCCTGTTCTATAGACCTATGATACAGTAGGAGATCACCCTGGTCAATATACCTATGATACAGTAGGAGATTACCCTGGTCTATAGACCTATGATGACGTAGTTGATCACCCTGGTCTATAGACCTATGATACAGTAGTAGATCTCCCTGGTCTATAGTCATATGATGCAGTAGTAGATCACCCTGGTCTATAGACCTATTATGCAGTAGGAGATCCCCCTGGTCTATAGACCTATGATACAGTAGGAGATCACCCTGGTCTATAGTTCTATGATACAGTAGGAGATCACCCTGGTCTATAGTTCTATGATACAGAAGGAGATCACCCTGGTCTATAGACCTATGCTACACTAGCAGATCACCCTGGTCTATAGACCTATGATACAGTAGGAGATCACCCTGGTCTATAGAACTATGATACAGTAGGAGATCACCCTGGTCTATAGACCTATGCTACACTAGCAGATCACCCTGGCCTATAAACCTATGATACAGTAGGAGATCACCCTGGTCTATAGACCTATGATACAGTAGGAGATCACCCTGGTCTATAGACCTATGATGCAGTAGTAGATCACCCTGCTCTTTAGACCTATGGTGCAGTAGGAGATCACCCTGTTCTATAGACCTATGATACAGTAGGAGATCACCCTGAACTATAAACCTATGATGCAGTAGGAGATCACCCTGGTCTATAGACCTATGATGCAGTAGGAGATCACCCTGTTCTATAGACCTATGATACAGTAGGAGATCACCCTGGTCCATAGACCTATGATGCAGTAGTAGATCACCCTGTTCTATAGACCTATGATACAGTAGGAGATCACCCTGGTCAATATACCTATGATACAGTAGGAGATTACCCTGGTCTATAGACCTATGATGCAGTAGTTTATCACCCTGGTCTATAGACCTATGATACAGTAGTAGATCTCCCTGGTCTATAGTCATATGATGCAGTAGTAGATCACCTTGGTCTATAGACCTATTATGCAGTAGGAGATCCCCCTGGTCTATAGACCTATGATACAGTAGGAGATCACCTTGGTCTATAGACCTATGCTACACTAGCAGATCACCCTGGCCTATAAACCTATGATACAGTAGGAGATCACCCTGGTCTATAGACCTATGATACAGTAGGAGATCACCCTGGTCTATAGACCTATGATGCAGTAGTAGATCACCCTGCTCTTTAGACCTATGGTGCAGTAGGAGATCACCCTGTTCTATAGACCTATGATACAGTAGGAGATCACCCTGGTCTATAGACCTATAATACAGTAGGATATCACACTGGTCTACAGGACTATTATACAGTAGGAGATCACCCTGGTCTATAGGCCTATTATACAGTAGGAGATCACCCTGGACCATAGACCTATGATACAGTAGGAGATCACCCTGGTCTATAGACCTATGATACAGTAGGAGATCACCCTGGTCTATAGATCTATGCTAAACTATCAGATCACCCTGGTCTATAGACCTATGATACAGGAGGAGATCACCCTGGTCCATTGTCCTCTGATACAGTAGGAGATCACCCTGGTCTATAGGCCTATGATACAGTAGGAGATCACCCTTGGTCTATAGACCTATGCTACACTAGCAGATCACCCTGGTCTATAGACCTATGATAAAGTAGGAGCTCCCCCTGGTCTATAGACCTATGATACAGTAGGAGATCACCCTGGTCTATAGACCTATGATACAGTAGGAGATCACCCTGGTCTATAGACCTATGATGCAGTAGGATATCACCCTGGTTTATAGGCCTATGATACAAAAGGAGATCACCCTGGTCTATATACCTATGATACAGTAGGAGATCACCCTGGTCTATATACCTATGATACAATAGGAGATCCCCCTGGTCTATAGACCTATGATGCAGTAGGAGATCATCCTGGTCTATAGGCCTATGATACAGTAGGAGATCACCCTGGCTTATAGACCTATGATACAGTAGGAGGTCACCCTCGTCTATAGACCTATGATACAGTAGGAGATCACCCTGGTCTATAGACCTATGATACAGTAGGAGATCACCCTGGTCCATAGACCTATGATACAGTAGGAGATAACCCTGGTCTATAGACCTATGATACAGTAGGAGATCACCCTGGTCTATAGACCTATGATGCAGTAGGAGATCACCCTGGTCTATAGGCCTATGATACAGTAGGAGATCACCCTGGTCTACAGACCTATGATACAGTAGGAGATCACCCTGATCTATAGACCTATGCTACACTAGCATATCACCCTGGTCTATAGACCTATGCTACACTATCAGATCACCCTGGTCTATAGACCTATGATACAGGAGGAGATCACCCTGGTCCATAGTCCTCTTATACAGTAGGAGATCACCTTGGTCTATAGACCTATGATACAGTAGTATATCACCCTGCTCTTTAGACCTATGATGCAGTAGGAGATCACCCTGTTCTATAGACCTATGCTACACTAGCAGATCACCCTGGCCTATAAACCTATGATAAAGTAGGAGCTCCCCCTGGTACATAGACCTATGATACAGTAGGAGATCACCCTGGTCTATAGGCCTATGATACAGTAGGAGATCACCCTGGTCTATAGACCTATGATACAGTAGGAGATCACCCTGGCCTATAGACCTATGATACAGTAGTAGATAACCCTGGTCTATAGACCTATGATGCAGTAGGAGATCACCCTGGTCTATAGACCTATGATACAGTAGGAGATCACCCTGGTCTATAGACCTATGATACAGTAGGAGATCACCCTGGTCTATAGACCTATGATACAGTAGGAGATCATCCAAGTCTATAGACCTATGATACAGTAGGAGATCACCCTGGTCTATAGACCTATGATACAGTAGGAGATCACCCTGGCCTATAAACCTATGATACAGTAGGAGATCACCCTGGTCTATAGACCTATGATACAGTAGGAGATCAACCTGGTCTATAGACCTATTATACAGTAGGACATCACCCTGGTCTATAGACCTATGATACAGTATGAGAACACCCTGGTCTATAGACCTATGGTACAGTAGGAGATCACCCTGGTCTATAGACCTATGATACAGTAGGAGATCACCCTGGTCTATAGACCTATGATACAGTATGAGATCACCCTGCTCTATAGACCTATGATACAGTAGGAGATCATCCTGGTCTATAGACCTATGATACAGTAGGATATCACCCTGGTCCATAGACCTATGATACAGTAGGAGATCACCCTGGTCTATAGTTCTATGATACAGAAGGAGATCACCCTGGTCTATAGACCTATGCTACACTAGCAGATCACCCTGGTCTATAGACCTATGATACAGTAGGAGATCACCCTGGTCTATAGAACTATGATACAGTAGGAGATCACCCTGGTCTATAGACCTATGCTACACTAGCAGATCACCCTGGCCTATAAACCTATGATACAGTAGGAGATCACCCTGGTCTATAGACCTATGATACAGTAGGAGATCACCCTGGTCTATAGACCTATGATGCAGTAGTAGATCACCCTGCTCTTTAGACCTATGATGCAGTAGGAGATCACCCTGTTCTATAGACCTATGATACAGTAGGAGATCACCCTGGCCTATAAACCTATGATGCAGTAGGAGATCACCCTGGTCTGTAGACCTATGATGCAGTAGGAGATCACCCTGTTCTATAGACCTATGATACAGTAGGAGATCACCCTGGTCAATATACCTATGATACAGTAGGAGATTACCCTGGTCTATAGACCTATGATGACGTAGTTGATCACCCTGGTCTATAGACCTATGATACAGTAGTAGATCTCCCTGGTCTATAGTCATATGATGCAGTAGTAGATCACCTTGGTCTATAGACCTATTATGCAGTAGGAGATCCCCCTGGTCTATAGACCTATGATACAGTAGGAGATCACCCTGGTCTATAGTTCTATGATACAGAAGGAGATCACCCTGGTCTATAGACCTATGCTACACTAGCAGATCACCCTGGTCTATAGACCTATGATACAGTAGGAGATCACCCTGGTCTATAGAACTATGATACAGTAGGAGATCACCCTGGCCTATAAACCTATGATACAGTAGGAGATCACCCTGGTCTATAGACCTATGATACAGTAGGACATCACCCTGGTCTATAGACCTATGATACAGTATGAGAACACCCTGGTCTATAGACCTATGGTACAGTAGGAGATCACCCTGGTCTATAGACCTATGATACAGTAGGAGATCACCCTGGTCTATAGACCTATGATACAGTATGAGATCACCCTGCTCTATAGACCTATGATACAGTAGGAGATCATCCTGGTCTATAGACCTATGATACAGTAGGATATCACCCTGGTCCATAGACCTATGATACAGTAGGAGATCACCCTGGTCTATAGTTCTATGATACAGAAGGAGATCACCCTGGTCTATAGACCTATGCTACACTAGCAGATCACCCTGGTCTATAGACCTATGATACAGTAGGAGATCACCCTGGTCTATAGAACTATGATACAGTAGGAGATCACCCTGGTCTATAGACCTATGCTACACTAGCAGATCACCCTGGCCTATAAACCTATGATACAGTAGGAGATCACCCAGGTCTATAGACCTATGATACAGTAGGAGATCACCCTGGTCTATAGACCTATGATGCAGTAGTAGATCACCCTGCTCTTTAGACCTATGGTGCAGTAGGAGATCACCCTGTTCTATAGACCTATGATACAGTAGGAGATCACCCTGGCCTATAAACCTATGATGCAGTAGGAGATCACCCTGGTCTATAGACCTATGATGCAGTAGGAGATCACCCTGTTCTATAGACCTATGATACAGTAGGAGATCACCCTGGTCCATAGACCTATGATGCAGTAGTAGATCACCCTGTTCTATAGACCTATGATACAGTAGGAGATCACCCTGGTCAATATACCTATGATACAGTAGGAGATTACCCTGGTCTATAGACCTATGATGCAGTAGTTGATCACCCTGGTCTATAGACCTATGATACAGTAGTAGATCTCCCTGGTCTATAGTCATATGATGCAGTAGTAGATCACCTTGGTCTATAGACCTATTATGCATTAGGAGATCCCCCTGGTCTATAGACCTATGATACAGTAGGAGATCACCTTGGTCTATAGACCTATGCTACACTAGCAGATCACCCTGGCCTATAAACCTATGATACAGTAGGAGATCACCCTGGTCTATAGACCTATGATACAGTAGGAGATCACCCTGGTCTATAGACCTATGATGCAGTAGTAGATCACCCTGCTCTTTAGACCTATGGTGCAGTAGGAGATCACCCTGTTCTATAGACCTATGATACAGTAGGAGATCACCCTGGTCTATAGACCTATAATACAGTAGGATATCACACTGGTCTACAGGACTATTATACAGTAGGAGATCACCCTGGTCTATAGGCCTATTATACAGTAGGAGATCACCCTGGACCATAGACCTATGATACAGTAGGAGATCACCCTGGTCTATAGACCTATGATACAGTAGGAGATCACGCTGGTCTATAGACCTATGATACAGTAGGAGATCACCCTGGTCTATAGACATATGCTACACTAGCAGGTCACCCTGGTCTATAGACCTATGATACAGTAGGAGATCACCCTGGTCTATAGACCTATGATGCAGTAGTAGATCACCCTGGTCTATAGACCTATGATAAAGTAGTAGATCACCCTGGTCTATAGTCCTATGATGCAGTAGTATTTAACCCTGGTCTATAGACCTATGATGCAGTAGGAGATCACCCTGGTCTATAGACCTATGATACAGTATGAGATCACCCTGGTCTATAGACCTATGATACAGTAGGAGATCACCCTGGTCTATAGAACTATGATGCAGTAGGAGATCACCCTGGTCTATAGGCCTATGATACAGTAGGAGATCACCCTGGTCTATATACCTAAAATGCAGTAGGAGATGACCCTGGTCTATAGACCTATGATACAGTAGTAGATCACCCTCTTCTATAGACCTATGATGCAGTAGTAGATCACCCTGGTCTATAGACCTATGATGCAGTAGGAGATCACCCTGGTCTACAGACTTATGATACAGTAGGAGATCACCCTGGCCTATAAACCTATGATACAGTAGGAGATCACCCTGGTCTATAGACCTATGATACAGTAGGAGATCACCCTGGCCTATAAACCTATGATACAGTAGGAGATCACTCTGGTCTATAAAAGCACCACTTATTTTTAAAATTAGGAATCCAATGTGCCATTTGTTTATTTCTGTGTTTACGTGACTAATGCTACTACTTTTTGGAAAATGTGTTGTATATGATACAGTAGGAGATCACCCTGGTCTATAGACCTATGATACAGTAGGAGATCACCCTGGTCTATAGACCTATGATACAGTAGGATATCACCCTGGTCTATAGACCTATGATACAGTAGGAGATCACCCTGGTCTATAGACCTATGCTACACTATCAGATCACCCTGGTCTATAGACCTATGATACAGTAGGAGATCACCCTGGTCCATAGACCTATGATACAGTAGGAGATCACCCTGGTCCATAGGCCTATGATACAGTAGGAGATCACCCTGGTCTATAGACCTATGATGCAGTAGGAGATCACCCTGCTCTATAGAACTATGATACAGTAGGAGATCACCCTAGTCCATAGACCTATGATGCAGTAGTAGATCACCCTGTTCTATAGACCTATGATACAGTAGGAGATCACCCTGTTCTATAGACCTATGATACAGTAGGAGATCACCCTGGTCTATAGACCTATGATACAGTAGTAGATCACCCTGGTCTATAGACCTATGATAAAGTAGGAGATCACCCTGGCCTATAGACCTATGATGCAGTAGGATATCACCCTGGTCTATAGGCCTATTATACAGTAGTAGATCACCCTGGTCTATAGACCTATGATACAGTAGTAGATCACCCTGGTCTATAGACCTATGATACAGTAGGAGATCACCCCGGTCTATAGACTAGACCTATAATACAGTAGGAGATCACCCTGGTCTATAGGCCTATTATACAGTAGGAGATCACCCTGGTCTATAGGCCTATTATACAGTAGGAGATCACCCTGGTCCATAGACCTATGATACAGTAGGAGATCACCCTGGTCTATTGGCCTATGATACAGTAGGAGATCACTCTGGTCTATAGACCTATGATACAGTAGGAGATCACCCTGGTCTATAGACCTATGATAGAGTAGGAGATCACCCTGGTCCATAGACCTATGATACAGTAGGAGATCACCCTAGTCCATAGGCCTATGATACAGTAGGAGATCACCCTGGTCTATAGGCCTATTAAACAGTAGGAGATCACCCTGGTCTATAGGCCTATTATACAGTAGTAGATCACCCTGGTCTATAGACCTATGATACAGTAGGAGATCACCCTGGTCTATAGACATATGCTACACTAGCAGTTCACCCTGGTCTATAGACCTATGATACAGTAGGAGATCACCCTGGTCTATAGACCTATGATGCAGTAGTAGATCACCCTGGTCTATAGACCTATGATACAGTAGTAGATCACCCTGGTCTATAGTCCTATGATGCAGTAGTATTTAACCCTGGTCTATAGACCTATGATGCAGTAGGAGATCACCCTGGTCTATAGACCTATGATACAGTATGAGATCACCCTGGTCTATAGACCTATGATACAGTAGGAGATCACCCTGGTCTATAGAACTATGATGCAGTAGGAGATCACCCTGGTCTATAGGCCTATGATACAGTAGGAGATCACCCTGGTCTATATACCTAAAATGCAGTAGGAGATGACCCTGGTCTATAGACCTATGATACAGTAGTAGATCACCCTCTTCTATAGACCTATGATGCAGTAGTAGATCACCCTGGTCTATAGACCTATCATGCAGTAGGAGATCACCCTGGTCTACAGACTTATGATACAGTAGGAGATCACCCTGGCCTATAAACCTATGATACAGTAGGAGATCACCCTGGTCTATAGACCTATGATACAGTAGGAGATCACCCTGGCCTATAAACCTATGATACAGTAGGAGATCACTCTGGTCTATAGACCTATGATACAGTAGGAGATCACCCTGGTCTATAGACCTATGATACAGTAGGAGATCACCCTGGTCTATAGACCTATGATACAGTAGGATATCACCCTGGTCTATAGACCTATGATACAGTAGGAGATCACCCTGGTCTATAGACCTATGATACAGTAGGAGATCACCCTGGTCCATAGACCTATGATACAGTAGGAGATCACCCTGGTCCATAGGCCTATGATACAGTAGGAGATCACCCTGGTCTATAGACCTATGATGCAGTAGGAGATCACCCTGCTCTATAGAACTATGATACAGTAGGAGATCACCCTAGTCCATAGACCTATGATGCAGTAGTAGATCACCCTGTTCTATAGACCTATGATACAGTAGGAGATAACCCTGTTCTATAGACCTATGATACAGTAGGAGATCACCCTGGTCTATAGACCTATGATACAGTAGTAGATCACCCTGGTCTATAGACCTATGATACAGTAGGAGATCACCCTGGCCTATAGACCTATGATGCAGTAGGATATCACCCTGGTCTATAGGCCTATTATACAGTAGTAGATCACCCTGGTCTATAGACCTATGATACAGTAGTAGATCACCCTGGTCTATAGACCTATGATACAGTAGGAGATCACCCCGGTCTATAGACCTATAATACAGTAGGAGATCACCCTGGTCTATAGGCCTATTATACAGTAGGAGATCACCCTGGTCTATAGGCCTATTATACAGTAGGAGATCACCCTGGTCCATAGACCTATGATACAGTAGGAGATCACCCTGGTCTATTGGCCTATGATACAGTAGGAGATCACTCTGGTCTATAGACCTATGATACAGTAGGAGATTACCCTGGTCTATAGACCTATGATAGAGTAGGAGATCACCCTGGTCCATAGACCTATGATACAGTAGGAGAACTCCCTAGTCCATAGGCCTATGATACAGTAGGAGATCACCCTGGTCTATAGGCCTATTAAACAGTAGGAGATCACCCTGGTCTATAGGCCTATTATACAGTAGTAGATCACCCTGGTCTATAGGCCTATTATACAGTAGGAGATCACCCGGTTCCATAGACATATGATACAGTAGGAGATCACCCTGGTCTATTGGCCTATTATACAGTAGGAGATCACTCTGGTCTATAGACCTATGATACAGTAGGAGATCACCCTGGTCTATAGACCTATGATACAGTAGTAGATCACCCTGGTCTATAGACCTATGATACAGTAGAAGATCACCCTGGTCTATAGAACTATGATGCAGTAGGAGATCACCCTGGTCTATAGGCCTATGATACAGTAGGAGATCACCCTGGTCTATATACCTAAAATGCAGTAGGAGATGACCCTGGTCTATAGACCTATGATACAGTAGTAGATCACCCTCTTCTATAGACCTATGATGCAGTAGTAGATCACCCTGGTCTATAGACCTATCATGCAGTAGGAGATCACCCTGGTCTACAGACTTATGATACAGTAGGAGATCACCCTGGCCTATAAACCTATGATACAGTAGGAGATCACCCTGGTCTATAGACCTATGATACAGTAGGAGATCACCCTGGCCTATAAACCTATGATACAGTAGGAGATCACTCTGGTCTATAGACCTATGATACAGTAGGAGATCACCCTGGTCTATAGACCTATGATACAGTAGGAGATCACCCTGGTCTATAGACCTATGATACAGTAGGATATCACCCTGGTCTATAGACCTATGATACAGTAGGAGATCACCCTGGTCTATAGACCTATGCTACACTAGCATATCACCCTGGTCTATAGACCTATGATACAGTAGGAGATCACCCTGGTCCATAGACCTATGATACAGTAGGAGATCACCCTGGTCTATAGACCTATGATGCAGTAGGAGATCACCCTGCTCTATAGAACTATGATACAGTAGGAGATCACCCTAGTCCATAGACCTATGATGCAGTAGTAGATCACCCTGTTCTATAGACCTATGATACAGTAGGAGATAACCCTGTTCTATAGACCTATGATACAGTAGGAGATCACCCTGGTCTATAGACCTATGATACAGTAGTAGATCACCCTGGTCTATAGACCTATGATGCAGTAGGAGATCACCCTGCTCTATAGAACTATGATACAGTAGGAGATCACCCTAGTCCATAGACCTATGATGCAGTAGTAGATCACCCTGTTCTATAGACCTATGATACAGTAGGAGATAACCCTGTTCTATAGACCTATGATACAGTAGGAGATCACCCTGGTCTATAGACCTATGATACAGTAGTAGATCACCCTGGTCTATAGACCTATGATACAGTAGGAGATCACCCTGGCCTATAGACCTATGATGCAGTAGGATATCACCCTGGTCTATAGGCCTATTATACAGTAGTAGATCACCCTGGTCTATAGACCTATGATACAGTAGTAGATCACCCTGGTCTATAGACCTATGATACAGTAGGAGATCACCCCGGTCTATAGACCTATAATACAGTAGGAGATCACCCTGGTCTATAGGCCTATTATACAGTAGGAGATCACCCTGGTCTATAGGCCTATTATACAGTAGGAGATCACCCTGGTCCATAGACCTATGATACAGTAGGAGATCACCCTGGTCTATTGGCCTATGATACAGTAGGAGATCACTCTGGTCTATAGACCTATGATACAGTAGGAGATTACCCTGGTCTATAGACCTATGATAGAGTAGGAGATCACCCTGGTCCATAGACCTATGATACAGTAGGAGAACTCCCTAGTCCATAGGCCTATGATACAGTAGGAGATCACCCTGGTCTATAGGCCTATTAAACAGTAGGAGATCACCCTGGTCTATAGGCCTATTATACAGTAGTAGATCACCCTGGTCTATAGGCCTATTATACAGTAGGAGATCACCCGGTTCCATAGACATATGATACAGTAGGAGATCACCCTGGTCTATTGGCCTATTATACAGTAGGAGATCACTCTGGTCTATAGACCTATGATACAGTAGGAGATCACCCTGGTCTATAGACCTATGATACAGTAGTAGATCACCCTGGTCTATAGACCTATGATACAGTAGAAGATCACCCTGGTCTATAGAACTATGATGCAGTAGGAGATCACCCTGGTCTATAGGCCTATGATACAGTAGGAGATCACCCTGGTCTATATACCTAAAATGCAGTAGGAGATGACCCTGGTCTATAGACCTATGATACAGTAGTAGATCACCCTCTTCTATAGACCTATGATGCAGTAGTAGATCACCCTGGTCTATAGACCTATCATGCAGTAGGAGATCACCCTGGTCTACAGACTTATGATACAGTAGGAGATCACCCTGGCCTATAAACCTATGATACAGTAGGAGATCACCCTGGTCTATAGACCTATGATACAGTAGGAGATCACCCTGGCCTATAAACCTATGATACAGTAGGAGATCACTCTGGTCTATAGACCTATGATACAGTAGGAGATCACCCTGGTCTATAGACCTATGATACAGTAGGAGATCACCCTGGTCTATAGACCTATGATACAGTAGGATATCACCCTGGTCTATAGACCTATGATACAGTAGGAGATCACCCTGGTCTATAGACCTATGCTACACTAGCATATCACCCTGGTCTATAGACCTATGATACAGTAGGAGATCACCCTGGTCCATAGACCTATGATACAGTAGGAGATCACCCTGGTCTATAGACCTATGATGCAGTAGGAGATCACCCTGCTCTATAGAACTATGATACAGTAGGAGATCACCCTAGTCCATAGACCTATGATGCAGTAGTAGATCACCCTGTTCTATAGACCTATGATACAGTAGGAGATAACCCTGTTCTATAGACCTATGATACAGTAGGAGATCACCCTGGTCTATAGACCTATGATACAGTAGTAGATCACCCTGGTCTATAGACCTATGATACAGTAGGAGATCACCCTGGCCTATAGACCTATGATGCAGTAGGATATCACCCTGGTCTATAGGCCTATTATACAGTAGTAGATCACCCTGGTCTATAGACCTATGATACAGTAGTAGATCACCCTGGTCTATAGACCTATGATACAGTAGGAGATCACCCCGGTCTATAGACCTATAATACAGTAGGAGATCACCCTGGTCTATAGGCCTATTATACAGTAGGAGATCACCCTGGTCTATAGGCCTATTATACAGTAGGAGATCACCCTGGTCCATAGACCTATGATACAGTAGGAGATCACCCTGGTCTATTGGCCTATGATACAGTAGGAGATCACTCTGGTCTATAGACCTATGATACAGTAGGAGATCACCCTGGTCTATAGACCTATGATAGAGTAGGAGATCACCCTGGTCCATAGACCTATGATACAGTAGGAGATCACCCTAGTCCATAGGCCTATGATACAGTAGGAGATCACCCTGGTCTATAGGCCTATTAAACAGTAGGAGATCACCCTGGTCTATAGGCCTATTATACAGTAGTAGATCACCCTGGTCTATAGGCCTATTATACAGTAGGAGATCACCCGGTTCCATAGACATATGATACAGTAGGAGATCACCCTGGTCTATTGGCCTATTATACAGTAGGAGATCACTCTGGTCTATAGACCTATGATACAGTAGGAGATCACCCTGGTCAATAGACCTATAGTACAGTAGGAGATCACCCTGGTCTATAGACCTATGATGCAGTAGGATATCACCCTGGTCTATAGACTTATGATACAGTAGGAGATCACCCTGGCCTATAAACCTATGATACAGTAGGAGAACACTCTGGTCTATAGACATATGATACAGTAGGAGATCACCCTGGTCTATAGATCTATGATACAGTAGGAGATAACCCTGGTCTATAGATCTATGATACAGTAGGAGATCACCCTGGTCTATAGACCTATGATAGAGTAGGAGATCACCCTGGTCCATAGACCTATGATACAGTAGGAGATCACCCTAGTCCATAGGCCTATGATACAGTAGGAGATCACCCTGGTCTATAGGCCTATTAAACAGTAGGAGATCACCCTGGTCTATAGGCCTATGATACAGTAGGAGATCACCCTGGTCTATAGACCTATGATACAGTAGTAGATCACCCTGGTCTATAGACCTATGATACAGTAGGAGATCACCCCGGTCTATAGACCTATAATACAGTAGGAGATCACCCTGGTCTATAGGCCTATTATACAGTAGGAGATCACCCTGGTCTATAGGCCTATTATACAGTAGGAGATCACCCTGGTCCATAAACCTATGATACAGTAGGAGATCACCCTGGTCTATTGGCCTATGATACAGTAGGAGATCACTCTGGTCTATAGACCTATGATACAGTAGGAGATCACCCTGGTCCATAGACCTACGATACAGTAGGAGATCACCCTAGTCCATAGGCCTATGATACAGTAGGAGATCACCCTGGTCTATAGGCCTATTAAATAGTAGGAGATCACCCTGGTCTATAGGCCTATTATACAGTAGTAGATCACCCTGGTCTATAGGCCTATTATACAGTAGGAGATCACCCGGTTCCATAGACATATGATACAGTAGGAGATCACCCTGGTCTATTGGCCTATTATACAGTAGGAGATCACTCTGGTCTATAGACCTATGATACAGTAGGAGATCACCCTAGTCTATAGACCTATGATACAGTAGTAGATCACCCTCTTCTATAGACCTATGATGCAGTAGTAGATCACCCTGGTCTATAGACCTATGATGCAGTAGGAGATCACCCTGGTCTATAGACTTATGATACAGTAGGAGATCACCCTGGCCTATAAACCTATGATACAGTAGGAGATCACTCTGGTCTATAGACATATGATACAGTAGGAGATCACCCTGGTCTATAGATCTATGATACAGTAGGAGATCACCCTGGTCTATAGATCTATGATACAGTAGGAGATCACCCTGGTCTATAGACCTATGATAGAGTAGGAGATCACCCTGGTCCATAGACCTATGATACAGTAGGAGATCACCCTAGTCCATAGGCCTTTGATACAGTAGGAGATCACCCTGGTCTATAGGCCTATTAAACAGTAGGAGATCACCCTGGTCTATAGGCCTATTATACAGTAGTAGATCACCCTGGTCTATAGGCCTATTATACAGTAGGAGATCACCCGGTTCCATAGACATATGATACAGTAGGAGATCACCCTGGTCTATTGGCCTATTATACAGTAGGAGATCCCTCTGGTCTATAGACCTATGATACAGTAGGAGATCACCCTGGTCTATAGACCTATGATACAGTAGTAGATCACCCTCTTCTATAGACCTATGATGCAGTAGTAGATCACCCTGGTCTATAGACCTATGATGCAGTAGGAGATCACCCTGGTCTACAGACTTATGATACAGTAGGAGATCACCCTGGCCTATAAACCTATGATACAGTAGGAGATCACTCTGGTCTATAGACATATGATACAGTAGGAGATCACCCTGGTCTATAGACCTATGATAGAGTAGGAGATCACCCTGGTCCATAGACCTATGATACAGTAGGAGATCACCCTAGTCCATAGGCCTATGATGCAGTAGGAGATCACCCTGGTCTATAGGCCTATGATACAGTAGGAGATCACCCTGGTCTATAGACCTATGATACAGTAGGAGATCACCCTGGTCTATAGGCCTATTAAACAGTAGGAGATCACTCTGGTCTATAGACCTGTGATGCAGTAGGAGATCACCCTGGTCTATAGACCTATGATACAGTAGGAAATCACCCTGGTCTATAGATCTATGATACAGTAGGAGATCACCCTGGTCTATAGACCTATGATAGAGTAGGAGATCACCCTGGTCCATAGACCTATGATACAGTAGGAGATCACCATGGTCTATAGGCCTATTAAACAGTAGGAGATCACTCTGGTCTATAGACCTATGATGCAGTAGGAGATCACCCTGGTCTATAGACCTATGATACAGTAGGAGATCACCCTGGTCTATAGACCTATGATACAGTAGGAGATCACCCTGGTCTATAGGCCTATTAAACAGTAGGAGATCACTCTGGTCTATAGACCTATGATGCAGTAGAAGATCACCCTGGTCTATAGACCTATGATACAGTAGGAGATAACCCTGGTCTATAGACCTATTATACAGTAGTAGATCACTCTGGTCTATAGACCTATGATACAGTAGGAGATCACCCTGGTCTATAGACCTATGATGCAGTAGTAGATCACCCTCTTCTATAGACCTTTGATGCAGTAGTAGATCACCCTTGTCTATAGACCTATGATACAGTATGAGATCACCCTGATCTATAGACCTATGATACAGTAGGAGATCACACTGGTCTATAGACCTATGATGCAGTAGTAGATCACCCTGTCTATAGACCTATGATACAGTAGGAGATGCCCTGGTCTATAGACCTAAAATGCAGTAGGAGATCACCCTGGTCTATAGACCTATGATACAGTAGGAGATTACCCTGGTCTATAGACATATGATGCAGTAGGAGATCACCCTGGTCTATAGGCCTATGATACAGTAGGAGATCACCCTGGTCAATAGACCTATGATACAGTAGGAGATCACCCTGGTCTATAGACCTATGATACAGTAGTAGATCACCCTGGTCTATAGACCTATGATACAGTAGGAGATCACCCTGGCCTATAGACCTATGATACAGTAGGAGATCACCCCGGTCTATAGACCTATAATACAGTAGGAGATCACCCTGGTCTATAGGCCTATTATACAGTAGGAGATCACCCTGGTCCATAGACCTATGATACAGTAGGAGATCACCCTGGTCTATTGGCCTATGATACAGTAGGAGATCACTCTGGTCTATAGACCTATTATACAGTAGGAGATCACCCTGGTCTATAGGCCTATTATACAGTAGGAGATCACCCTGGTCCATAGACCTATGATACAGTAGGAGATCACCCTGGTCTATTGGCCTATGATACAGTAGGAGATCACTCTGGTCTATAGACCTATGATACAGTAGGAGATCACCCTGGTCTATAGACCTATGATAGAGTGGGAGATCACCCTGGTCCATAGACCTATGATACAGTAGGAGCTCACCCTAGTCCATAGGCCTATGATAAAGTAGTAGATCACCCTGGTCTATAGACCTATGATACAGTAGGAGATCACCCTGGTCTATAGGCCTATTAAACAGTAGGAGATCACTCTGGTCTATAGACCTATGATGCAGTAGGAGATCACCCTGGTCTATAGACCTATGATGCAGTAGGAGATCACCCTGGTCTATAGACCTATGATACAGTAGGAGATCACCCTGGTCTATAGGCCTATTAAACAGTAGGAGATCACCCTGGTCTATAGGCCTATTATACAGTAGGAGATCACCCTGGTCTATAGGCCTATTATACAGTAGGAGATCACCCTGGTCCATAGACCTATGATACAGTAGGAGATCACCCTGGTCTATTGGCCTATTATACAGTAGGAGATCACTCTGGTCTATAGACCTATGATACAGTAGGAGATCACCCTGGTCTATAGACCTATGATACAGTAGGAGATCACCCTGGCCTATAAACCTATGATACAGTAAGAGATCACTCTGGTCTATAGACATATGATACAGTAGGAGATCACCCTCGTCTATAGACCTATGATACAGTAGGAGATCACCCTGGTCTATAGACCTATGATACAGTAGGAGATCACCCTGGTCTATAGACCTATGCTACACTAGCAGATCACCCTGGTCTATAGACCTATGATACAGTAGGAGATCACCCTGGTCCATAGACCTATGATACAGTAGGATATCACCCTGGTCCATAGGCCTATGATACAGTAGGAGATCACCTTGGTCTATAGACCTATGATACAGTAGTAGATCACCCTGGTCTATAGTCCTATGATGCAGTAGTAGATAACCCTGGTCTATAGACCTATGATGCAGTAGGAGAACACCCTGGTCTATAGACCTATGATACAGTAGGAGATCACCCTGGTCTATAGACCTATAATACAGTAGGCGATCACCCTGGTCTATAGGACTATAATACAGTAGGAGATCACCCTGGTCTATAGGCCTATTATACAGTACGAGATCACCCTGGTCCATAGACCTATGATACAGTAGGAGATCACCCTGGTCTATTGGCCTATTATACAGTAGGAGATCACTCTGGTCTATAAACCTATGATACAGTAGGAGATCACCCTGGTCTATAGACCTATGATACAGTAGGAGATCACTCTGGTCTATAGACCTATGATGCAGTAGGAGATCACCCTGGTCTATAGGCCTATGATACAGTAGGATATCACCCTGGTCTATAGACCTATGATACAGTAGGATATCACCCTGGTCTATAGACCTATGATACAGTAGGAGATCACCCTGGTCTATAGATCTATGATACAGTAGGAGATCACCCTGGTCTATAGACCTATGATAGAGTAGGAGATCACCCTGGTCCATAGACCTATGATACAGTAGGAGATCACCCTAGTCCATAGGCCTATGATGCAGTAGGAGATCATCCTGGTCTATAGGCCTATGATACAGTAGGAGATCACCCTGGTCTATAGACCTATGATACAGTAGGAGATCACCCTGGTCTATAGGCCTATTAAACAGTAGGAGATCACTCTGGTCTATAGACCTATGATGCAGTAGGAGATCACCCTGGTCTATAGACCTATGATACAGTAGGAGATCACCCTGGTCTATAGATCTATGATACAGTAGGAGATCACCCTGGTCTATAGACCTATGATAGAGTAGGAGATCACCCTGGTCCATAGACCTATGATACAGTAGGAGATCACCCTAGTCAATAGGCCTATGATACAGTAGGAGATCACCCTGGTCTATAGCCCTATGATACAGTAGGAGATCACCATGGTCTATAGGCCTATTAAACAGTAGGAGATCACTCTGGTCTATAGACCTATGATGCAGTAGGAGATCACCCTGGTCTATAGACCTATGATACAGTAGGAGATCACCCTGGTCTATAGACCTATGATACAGTAGGAGATCACCCTGGTCTATAGGCCTATTAAACAGTAGGAGATCACTCTGGTCTATAGACCTATGATGCAGTAGGAGATCACCCTGGTCCATAGACCTATGATACAGTAGGATATCACCCTGGTCCATAGGCCTATGATACAGTAGGAGATCACCTTGGTCTATAGACCTATGATACAGTAGTAGATCACCCTGGTCTATAGACATATGATACAGTAGGAGATCACCCTCGTCTATAGACCTATGATACAGTAGGAGATCACCCTGGTCTATAGACCTATGATACAGTAGGAGATCACCCTGGTCTATAGACCTATGCTACACTAGCAGATCACCCTGGTCTATAGACCTATGATACAGTAGGAGATCACCCTGGTCCATAGACCTATGATACAGTAGGATATCACCCTGGTCCATAGGCCTATGATACAGTAGGAGATCACCTTGGTCTATAGACCTATGATACAGTAGTAGATCACCCTGGTCTATAGTCCTATGATGCAGTAGTAGATAACCCTGGTCTATAGACCTATGATGCAGTAGGAGAACACCCTGGTCTATAGACCTATGATACAGTAGGAGATCACCCTGGCCTATAGACCTATGATACAGTAGGAGATCACCCTGGTCTATAGACCTATAATACAGTAGGCGATCACCCTGGTCTATAGGACTATAATACAGTAGGAGATCACCCTGGTCTATAGGCCTATTATACAGTAGGAGATCACCCTGGTCCATAGACCTATGATACAGTAGGAGATCACCCTGGTCTATTGGCCTATTATACAGTAGGAGATCACTCTGGTCTATAAACCTATGATACAGTAGGAGATCACCCTGGTCTATAGACCTATGATACAGTAGGAGATCACTCTGGTCTATAGACCTATGATGCAGTAGGAGATCACCCTGGTCTATAGGCCTATGATACAGTAGGATATCACCCTGGTCTATAGACCTATGATACAGTAGGATATCACCCTGGTCTATAGACCTATGATACAGTAGGAGATCACCCTGGTCTATAGATCTATGATACAGTAGGAGATCACCCTGGTCTATAGACCTATGATAGAGTAGGAGATCACCCTGGTCCATAGACCTATGATACAGTAGGAGATCACCCTAGTCCATAGGCCTATGATGCAGTAGGAGATCATCCTGGTCTATAGGCCTATGATACAGTAGGAGATCACCCTGGTCTATAGACCTATGATACAGTAGGAGATCACCCTGGTCTATAGGCCTATTAAACAGTAGGAGATCACTCTGGTCTATAGACCTATGATGCAGTAGGAGATCACCCTGGTCTATAGACCTATGATACAGTAGGAGATCACCCTGGTCTATAGATCTATGATACAGTAGGAGATCACCCTGGTCTATAGACCTATGATAGAGTAGGAGATCACCCTGGTCCATAGACCTATGATACAGTAGGAGATCACCCTAGTCAATAGGCCTATGATACAGTAGGAGATCACCCTGGTCTATAGCCCTATGATACAGTAGGAGATCACCATGGTCTATAGGCCTATTAAACAGTAGGAGATCACTCTGGTCTATAGACCTATGATGCAGTAGGAGATCACCCTGGTCTATAGACCTATGATACAGTAGGAGATCACCCTGGTCTATAGACCTATGATACAGTAGGAGATCACCCTGGTCTATAGGCCTATTAAACAGTAGGAGATCACTCTGGTCTATAGACCTATGATGCAGTAGAAGATCACCCTGGTCTATAGACCTATGATACAGTAGGAGATAACCCTGGTCTATAGACCTATTATACAGTAGTAGATCACTCTGGTCTATAGACCTATGATACAGTAGGAGATCACCCTGGTCTATAGACCTATGATACAGTAGTAGATCACCCTCTTCTATAGACCTTTGATGCAGTAGTAGATCACCCTGGTCTATAGACCTATGATACAGTAAATGATCAACCTGGTCTATAGACCTATGATACAGTAGGAGATAACACTGGTCTATAGACCTATGATGCAGTAGGAGATCACCCTGGTCTATAGACCTATGATACAGTAGGAGATGCCCTGGTCTATAGACATAAAATGCAGTAGGAGATCACCCTGGTCTATAGACCTATGATACAGTAGGAGATCACCCTGGTCAATAGACCTATGATACAGTAGGAGATCACCCTGGTCTATAGACCTATGATACAGTAGGAGATCACCCTGGTCTATAGACCTATGATACAGTAGTAGATCACCCTGGTCTATAGACCTATGATACAGTAGGAGATCACCCTGGCCTATAGACCTATTATACAGTAGGAGATCACCCTGGTCTATAGGCCTATTATACAGTAGGAGATCACCCTGGTCCATAGACCTATGATACAGTAGGAGATCACCCTGGTCTATTGGCCTATGATACAGTAGGAGATCACTCTGGTCTATAGACCTATGATACAGTAGGAGATCACCCTGGTCTATAGACCTATGATAGAGTAGGAGATCACCCTGGTCCATAGACCTATGATACAGTAGGAGCTCACCCTAGTCCATAGGCCTATGATAAAGTAGTAGATTACCCTGGTCTATAGACCTATGATACAGTAGGAGATCACCCTGGTCTATAGGCCTATTAAACAGTAGTAGATCACCCTGGTCTATAGACCTATGATGCAGTAGGAGATCACCCTGGTCTATAGACCTATGATACAGTAGGAGATGCCCTGGTCTATAGACCTAAAATGCAGTAGGAGATCACCCTGGTCTATAGACCTATGATACAGTAGGAGATCACCCTGGTCAATAGACCTATGATACAGTAGGAGATCACCCTGGTCTATAGACCTATGATAAAGTAGGAGATCACCCTGGTCTATAGACCTATGATACAGTAGTAGATCACCCTGGTCTATAGACCTATGATACAGTAGGAGATCACCCTGGTCTATAGACCTATGATACAGTAGTAGATCACCCTGGTCTATAGACCTATGATACAGTAGGAGATCACCCTGGCCTATTGGCCTATTATACAGTAGGAGATCACCCTGGTCCATAGACCTATGATACAGTAGGAGATCACCCTGGTCTATTGGCCTATGATACAGTAGGAGATCACTCTGGTCTATAGACCTATGATACAGTAGGAGATCACCCTGGTCTATAGACCTATGATAGAGTAGGAGATCACTCTGGTCCATAGACCTATGATACAGTAGGAGATCACCCTAGTCCATAGGCCTATGATACAGTAGGAGATCACCCTGGTCTATAGACCTATGATACAGTAGGAGATCACCCTGGTCTATAGGCCTATTAAACAGTAGGAGATCACTCTGGTCTATAGACCTATGATGCAGTAGGAGATCACCCTGGTCTATAGACCTATGATGCAGTAGGAGATCACCCTGGTCTATAGACCTATGATACAGTAGGAGATCACCCTGGTCTATAGGCCTATTAAACAGTAGGAGATCACCCTGGTCTATAGGCCTATTATACAGTAGGAGATCACCCTGGTCTATAGGCCTATTATAGAGTAGGAGATCACCCTGGTCCATAGACCTATGATACAGTAGGAGATCACCCTGGTCTATTGGCCTATTATACAGTAGGAGATCACTCTGGTCTATAGACCTATGATACAGTAGGAGATCACCCTGGTCTATAGACCTATGATACAGTAGGAGATCACCCTGGCCTATAAACCTATGATACAGTAGGAGATCACTCTGGTCTATAGACATATGATACAGTAGGAGATCACCCTCGTCTATAGACCTATGATACAGTAGGAGATCACCCTGGTCTATAGACCTATGATACAGTAGGAGATCACCATGGTCTATAGACCTATGATACAGTAGGATATCACCCTGGTCTATAGACATATGATGCAGTAGGAGATCACCCTGGTCTATAGGCCTATGATACAGTAGGAGATCACCCTGGTCTATAGACCTATGATACAGTAGGAGATCACCCTGGTCTATAGACCTATGATAGAGTAGGAGATCACCCTGGTCCATAGACCTATGATGCAGTAGTAGATCACCCTGTTCTATAGACCTATGATACAGTTGGAGATCACCCTGGTCAATAGACCTATGATACAGTAGGAGATCACCCTGGTCTATAGACCTATGATGCAGTAGTAGATCACCCTGGTCTATAGACCTATGATACAGTAGTAGATCACCCTGGTCTATAGACCTATGATACAGTAGGAGATCACCCTGGTCTATAGACCTATGATAGAGTAGGAGATCACCCTGGTCCATAGACCTATGATACAGTAGGAGCTCACCCTAGTCCATAGGCCTATGATACAGTAGGAGATCACCCTGGTCTATAGACCTATAATACAGTAGGAGATCACCCTGGTCTATAGGCCTATTATACATTAGGAGATCACTCTGGTCTATAGACCTATGATGCAGTAGGAGATCACCCTGGTCTATAGACCTATGATGCAGTAGGAGATCACCCTGGTCTATAGGCCTATTATACAGTAGGAGATCACTCTGGTCTATAGACCTATGATACAGTAGGATATCACCCTGGTCTATAGACCTATGATGCAGTAGGAGATCACCCTGGTCTATAGACCTAAAATGCAGTAGGAGATCACCGTGGTCTATAGACCTATGATACAGTAGTAGATCACCCTCTTCTATAGACCTATGATGCAGTAGGAGATCACCCTGGTCTATAGACTTATGATACAGTAGGAGATCACCCTGGCCTATAAACCTATGATACAGTAGGAGATCACCCTGGTCTATAGACCTATGATACAGTAGGAGATCACCCTGGCCTATAAACCTATGGATACAGTAGGAGATTACCCTGGGCTATAGACATATGATACAGTAGGAGATCACCCTGGTCTATAGACCTATGATACAGTAGGATGTCACCCTGGTCTATAAACCTATGATACAGTAGGAGATCACCCTGGTCTATAGACCTATGATACAGTAGGAGATCACCCTGGTCTATAGACCTATGATACAGTAGGAGATCACCCTGGCCTATAGACCTATGATACAGTAGGATATAACCCTGGTCTATAGACCTATGATACAGTAGGAGATCACCCTGGTCCATAGACCTATGATACAGTAGGAGATCACCCTGGTCTATAGACATATGATGCAGTAGGAGATCACCCTGGTCTATAGGCCTATGTATGATACAGTAGGAGATCACCCTGGTCTATAGACCTATGATACAGTAGGAGATCACCCTGGTCTATTGACCTATGATGCAGTAGGAGATCACCCTGGTCTATAGACCTATAATACAGTAGGAGATCACCCTGGTCTATAGGCCTATTATACATTAGGAGATCAGCCTGGTCAATAGGCCTATTATACAGTAGGAGATCACCCTGGTCCATAGACCTATGATACAGTAGGAGATCACCCTGGTCTATAGGCCTATTATACAGTAGGAGATCACTCTGGTCTATAGACCTATGATACAGTAGGAGATCACCCTGGTCTATAGACCTATGATACAGTAGAAGATCACCCTGGTCTATAGACCTATGATACAGTAGGATATCACCCTGGTCTATAGACCTATGATGCAGTAGGAGATCACCCTGGTCTATAGACCTAAAATGCAGTAGGAGATCACCGTGGTCTATAGACCTATGATACAGTAGTAGATCACCCTCTTCTATAGACCTATGATGCAGTAGTAGATCACCCTGATCTAGAGACCTATGATGCAGTAGGAGATCACCCTGGTCTATAGACTTATGATACAGTAGGAGATCACCCTGGCCTATAAACCTATGATACATTAGGAGATCACCCTGGTCTATAGACCTATGATACAGTAGGAGATCACCCTGGCCTATAAACCTATGGATACAGTAGGAGATTACCCTGGGCTATAGACATATGATACAGTAGGAGATCACCCTGGTCTATAGACCTATGATACAGTAGGATATCACCCTGGTCTATAAACCTATGATACAGTAGGAGATCACCCTGGTCTATAGACCTATGATACAGTAGGAGATCACCCTGGTCTATAGACCTATGCTACACTAGCAGATCACCCTGGTCTATAGACCTATGATACAGTAGGAGATCACCCTGGCCTATAGACCTATGATACAGTAGGATATAACCCTGGTCTATAGACCTATGATACAGTAGGAGATCACCCTGGTCCATAGACCTATGATACAGTAGGAGATCACCCTGGTCTATAGACATATGATGCAGTAGGAGATCACCCTGGTCTATAGGCCTATGTATGATACAGTAGGAGATCACCCTGGTCTATAGACCTATGATACAGTAGGAGATCACCTTGGTCTATAGACCTATGATACAGTAGGAGATCATCCTGGTCTATAGATCTATGATACAGTAGGAGATCACCCTGGTCTATAGACCTATGATGGAGTAGGAGATCACCCTGGTCCATAGACCTATGATACAGTAGGAGATCACCCTAGTCCATAGGCCTATCATGCAGTAGGAGATCACCCTGGTCTATAGGCCTATGATACAGTAGGAGATCACCCTGGTCTATAGACCTATGATACAGTAGGAGATCACCCTGGTCTATTGACCTATGATACAGTAGGAGATCACCCTGGTCTATAGACCTATAATACAGTAGGAGATCACCCTGGTCTATAGGCCTATTATATATTAGGAGATCAGCCTGGTCAATAGGCCTATTATACAGTAGGAGATCACCCTGGTCCATAGACCTATGATACAGTAGGAGATCACCCTGGTCTATAGACATATGATGCAGTAGGAGATCACCCTGGTCTATAGGCCTATGCTACACTAGGAGATCACCCTGGTCTATAGACCTATGCTACACTAGCAGATCACCCTGGTCTATAGACCTATGATACAGTAGGAGATCCCCCTGGTCTATAGACCTATGATGCAGTAGGAGATCATCCTGGTCTATAGGCCTATGATACAGTAGGAGATCACCCTGGTCTATAGACCTATGCTACACTAGCAGATCACCCTGGTCTATAGACCTATGCTAGACTAGCAGATCACCCTGGTCTATAGACCTATGATACAGTAACAGGTCACCCTGGTCCATAGACCTATGATACAGTAGGAGATCACCCTGGTCTATAGGCCTATGATACAGTAGGAGATCACCCTGGTCTAAAGACCTATGATACAGTAGGAGATCACCCTGGTCTATATACCTATGATACAGTAGGAGATCACCCTGGTCTATATACCTATGATACAATAGGAGATCACCCTGGTCTATAGACCTTTGATACAGTAGGAGATCCCCCTGGTCTAAAGACCTATGATACAGGAGGAGATCACCCTGGTCCATAGACCTCTGATACAGTAGGAGATCACCCTGGTCTATAGGCCTATGATACAGTAGGAGATCACCCTTGGTCTATAGACCTATGCTACACTAGCAGATCACCCTGGTCTAAAGACCTATGATACAGTAGGAGATCACCCTGGTACATAGACCTATGCTACACTATCAGATCACCCTGGTCTATAGACCTATGATGCATTAGGAGATCACCCTAGTCTATAGACCTATGATGCAGTAGGAGATCACCCTGGTCCATAGACCTATGATACAGTAGGAGATCACCCTGGTCTATAGGCCTATGATACAGTAGGAGATCACCCTGGTCAATAGACCTATAGTACAGTAGGAGATCACCCTGGTCTATAGACCTACTATGCAGTAGGAGATCACCCTGGTCTATACCCCATGATACAGTAGGAGATCACCCTGGTCTATAGACCTATGATGCAGTAGTAGATCACCCTGGTCTATAGACATATGATGCAGTAGGAGATCACCCTGGTCTATAGACCTATGATGCAGTAGGAGATCACCCTGGTCCATAGACATATGATACAGTAGGAGATCACCCTGGTCTATAGGCCTATGATACAGTAGGAGATCACCCTGGTCAATAGACCTATAGTACAGTAGGAGATCACCCTGGTCTATAGACCTATGATGCAGTAGGAGATCACCCTGGTCTATACCCTATGATACAGTAGGAGATCACCCTGGTCTATAGACCTATGATGCAATAGTAGATCACCCTGGTCTATAGACCTATGATGCAGTAGGAGATCACCCTGGTCCATAGACCTATGATACAGTAGGAGATCACCCTGGTCTATATACCTATGATACAGTAGGAGATCACCCTGGTCTATATACCTATGATACAGTAGGAGATCACCCTGGTCTATATACCTATGATACAGTAGGAGATCACCCTGGTCTATAGACCTATGATACAGTAGGAGATCCCCCTGGTCTATAGACCTATGATGCAGTAGGAGATCATCCTGGTCTATAGGCCTATGATATAGTAGGAGATCACCCTGGTCAATAGACCTATGATACAGTAGGAGATCACCCTGGTCTATAGACCTATGCTACACTAGCAGATCACCCTGGTCTATAGACCTATGCTAGACTAGCAGATCACCCTGGTCTATAGACCTATGATACAGTAACAGGTCACCCTGGTCCATAGACCTATGATACAGTAGGAGATCACCCTGGTCTATAGGCCTATGATACAGTAGGAGATCACCCTGGTCTAAAGACCTATGATACAGTAGGAGATCACCCTGGTCTATATACCTATGATACAGTAGGAGATCACCCTGGTCTATAGACCTATGATACTGTAGGAGATCCCCCTGGTCTATAGACCTATGATACAGGAGGAGATCACCCTGGTCCATAGACCTCTGATACAGTAGGAGATCACCCTGGTCTATAGGCCTATGATACAGTAGGAGATCACCCTTGGTCTATAGACCTATGCTACACTAGCAGATCACCCTGGTCTAAAGACCTATGATACAGTAGAAGATCACCCTGGTACATAGACCTATGCTACACTATCAGATCACCCTGGTCTATAGACCTATGATGCAGTAGGAGATCACCCTAGTCTATAGACCTATGATGCAGTAGGAGATCACCCTGGTCCATAGACCTATGATACAGTAGGAGATCACCCTGGTCTATAGGCCTATGATACAGTAGGAGATCACCCTGGTCAATAGACCTATAGTACAGTAGGAGATCACCCTGGTCTATAGACCTATGATGCAGTAGGAGATCACCCTGGTCTATACCCCATGATACAGTAGGAGATCACCCTGGTCTATAGACCTATGATGCAGTAGTAGATCACCCTGGTCTATAGACATATGATGCAGTAGGAGATCACCCTGTTCTATAGACCTATGATGCAGTAGGAGATCACCCTGGTCCATAGACATATGATACAGTAGGAGATCACCCTGGTCTATAGGCCTATGATACAGTAGGAGATCACCCTGGTCAATAGACCTATAGTACAGTAGGAGATCACCCTGGTCTATAGACCTATGATGCAGTAGGAGATCACCCTGGTCTATACCCTATGATACAATAGGAGATCACCCTGGTCTATAGACCTATGATGCAATAGTAGATCACCCTGGTCTATAGACCTATGATGCAGTAGGAGATCACCCTGGTCCATAGACCTATGATACAGTAGGAGATCACCCTGGTCTATATACCTATGATACAGTAGGAGATCACCCTGGTCTATATACCTATGATACAGTAGGAGATCACCCTGGTCTATAGACCTATGATACAGTAGGAGATCACCCTGGTCTATAGACCTGTGCTAAACTAGCATATCACTCTGTTCTATAGACCTATGATACAGTAGGAGATCACCCTGGTCTATAGACCTATGATACAGTAGGAGATCACCCTGGTCTATAGACCTATGATACAGTAGGAGATCACCCTGGTCTATAGACCTATGATACAGTAGGAGATCCCCCTGGTCTATAGACCTATGATACAGGAGGAGATCACCCTGGTCCATAGACCTCTGATACAGTAGGAGATCACCCTGGTCTATAGGCCTATGATACAGTAGGAGATCACCCTTGGTCTATAGACCTATGCTACACTAGCAGATCACCCTGGTCTATAGACCTATGATACAGTAGGAGATCACCCTGGTACATAGACCTATGCTACACTATCAGATCACCCTGGTCTATAGACCTATGATACAGTAGGAGATCACCCTGGTCTATATACCTATGGTACAGTAGGAGATCAACCTGGTCTATAGACCTATGATACAGTAGGAGATCACCCTCGTCTATAGACCTATGATACAGTAGGAGATCACCCTGGTCTATAGACCTATGATGCAGTAGGAGATCACCCTGGTCTATAGGCCTATGATACAAAAGGAGATCACCCTGGTCTATAGACCTATGATACAGTAGGAGATCACCCTGGTCTATAGACCTTTGCTACACTAGCAGATCACCCTGGTCTATAGACCTATGCTACACTAGCAGATCACCCTGGTCTATAGACCTATGCTACACTATCAGATCACCCTGGTCTATAGACCTATGATACAGGAGGAGATCACCCTGGTCCATAGACATATGATACAGTAGGAGATCACCCTGGTCTATAGGCCTATGATACAGTAGGAGATCACCCTGGTCAATAGACCTATAGTACAGTAGGAGATCACCCTGGTCTATAGACCTATGATGCAGTAGGAGATCACCCTGGTCTATACCCTATGATACAATAGGAGATCACCCTGGTCTATAGACCTATGATGCAATAGTAGATCACCCTGGTCTATAGACCTATGATGCAGTAGGAGATCACCCTGGTCCATAGACCTATGATACAGTAGGAGATCACCCTGGTCTATATACCTATGATACAGTAGGAGATCACCCTGGTCTATATACCTATGATACAGTAGGAGATCACCCTGGTCTATAGACCTATGATACAGTAGGAGATCACCCTGGTCTATAGACCTGTGCTAAACTAGCATATCACTCTGTTCTATAGACCTATGATACAGTAGGAGATCACCCTGGTCTATAGACCTATGATACAGTAGGAGATCACCCTGGTCTATAGACCTATGATACAGTAGGAGATCACCCTGGTCTATAGACCTATGATACAGTAGGAGATCCCCCTGGTCTATAGACCTATGATACAGGAGGAGATCACCCTGGTCCATAGACCTCTGATACAGTAGGAGATCACCCTGGTCTATAGGCCTATGATACAGTAGGAGATCACCCTTGGTCTATAGACCTATGCTACACTAGCAGATCACCCTGGTCTATAGACCTATGATACAGTAGGAGATCACCCTGGTACATAGACCTATGCTACACTATCAGATCACCCTGGTCTATAGACCTATGATACAGTAGGAGATCACCCTGGTCTATATACCTATGGTACAGTAGGAGATCAACCTGGTCTATAGACCTATGATACAGTAGGAGATCACCCTCGTCTATAGACCTATGATACAGTAGGAGATCACCCTGGTCTATAGACCTATGATGCAGTAGGAGATCACCCTGGTCTATAGGCCTATGATACAAAAGGAGATCACCCTGGTCTATAGACCTATGATACAGTAGGAGATCACCCTGGTCTATAGACCTTTGCTACACTAGCAGATCACCCTGGTCTATAGACCTATGCTACACTAGCAGATCACCCTGGTCTATAGACCTATGCTACACTATCAGATCACCCTGGTCTATAGACCTATGATACAGGAGGAGATCACCCTGGTCCATAGACCTCTGATACAGTAGGAGATCACCCTGGTCTATAGGCCTATGCTACACTTGCAGATCACCCTGGTCTATAGACCTATGATACAGTAGGAGATCACCTTGGTACATAGACCTATGATACAGTAGGAGATCACCCTGGTCTATAGGCCTATGATACAGTAGGAGATCACCCTGGTCTATAGACCTATGATACAGTAGGAGATCACCCTGGTCTATAGACCTATGATACAGTAGGAGATCACCCTGGTCTATAGACCTATGATGCAGTAGGAGATCACCCTGGTTTATAGGCCTATGATACAAAAGGAGATCACCCTGGTCTATAGACCTATGATACAGTAGGAGATCACCCTGGTCTATAGACCTATGATACAGTAGGAGATCACCCTGGTCTATAGACCTATGATACAGTAGGAGATCACCCTGGTCTATAGACCTATGATGCAGTAGGAGATCACCCTGGTTTATAGGCCTATGATACAAAAGGAGATCACCCTGGTCTATAGACCTATGATACAGTAGGAGATCACCCTGGTCTATAGACCTATGCTACACTAGCAGATCACCCTGGTCTATAGACCTATGCTACAGTAGGAGATCACCCTGGTCCATAGACCTATGATACAGTAGGAGATCACCCTGGTCTATAGGCCTATGATACAGTAGGAGATCACCCTGGTCTATAGACATATGATACAGTAGGCGATCACCCTGGTCTATAGACCTATGCTACACTAGCATAGCACCCTGGTCTATAGACCTATGCTACACTATCAGATCACCCTGGTCTATAGACCTATGATACAGTAGGAGATCACCCTGGTCTATAGGCCTATGATACAGTAGGAGATCACCCTGGTCTATAGACATATGATACAGTAGGCGATCACCCTGGTCTATAGACCTATGCTACACTAGCATAGCACCCTGGTCTATAGACCTATGCTACACTATCAGATCACCCTGGTCTATAGACCTATGATACAGGAGGAGATCACCCTCGTCCATAGTCCTCTGATACAGTAGGAGATCACCCTGGTCTATAGGCCTATGATACAGTAGGAGATCACCCTTGGTCTATAGACCTATGCTACACTAGCAGATCACCCTGGTCTATAGACCTATGATAAAGTAGGAGCTCCCCCTGGTCTATAGACCTATGATACAGTAGGAGATCACCCTGGTCTATACACCTATGATACAGTAGGAGATCACCCTGGTCTATAGACCTATGATGCAGTAGGAGATCACCCTGGTTTATAGGCCTATGATACAAAAGGAGATCACCCTGGTCTATAGACCTATGATACAGTAGGAGATCACCCTGGTCTATAGACCTATGCTACACTAGCAGATCACCCTGGTCTATAGACCTATGCTACACTAGCAGATCACCCTGGTCTATAGACCTATGATACAGTAGGAGATCACCCTGGTCTATAGACCTATGCTACACTAGCAGATCACCCTGGTCCATAGACCTATGATACAGTAGGAGATCACCCTGGTCTATAGGCCTATGATACAGTATGAGATCACCCTTGGTCTATAGACCTATGCTACACTAGCAGATCACGCTGGTCTATAGACCTATGATACAGTAGGAGATCACCCTGGTACATAGACCTATGCTACACTATCAGATCTCCCTGGTCTATAGACCTATGATGCAGTAGGAGCTCACCCTAGTCTATAGACCTATGATGCAGTAGGAGATCACCCTGGTCCATAGACCTACGATACAGTAGGAGATCACCCTGGTCGATAGGCCTATGAAACAGTAGGAGATCACCCTGGTCTATAGACCTATGATACAGTAGGATATCACCCTGGTCTATAGACCTATGATACAGTAGGAGATCACCCTGGTCTATAGACCTGTGCTACACTAGCATATCACTCTGTTCTATAGACCTATGATACAGTAGGAGATCACCCTGGTCTATAGGCCTATGATACAGTAGGAGATCACCCTGGTCTATAGACCTATGATGCAGTAGGAGATCACCCTGGTCTATAGACATATGATACAGTAGTAGATCACCCTGGTCTATAGACCTATGATACAGTAGTAGACCACCCTGTTCTATAGACCTATGATACAGTAGGAGATCACCATGGTCAATATACCTATAGTACAGTAGGAGATCACCCTGGTCTATAGACCTATGATGCAGTAGGAGATCACCCTGGTCTATACCCTATGATACAGTAGGAGATCACCCTGGTCTATAGACCTATGATGCAGTAGTAGATCACCCTGGTCTATAGACCTATGATGCAGTAGGAGATCACCCTGGTCTATAGACCTATGATGCAGTAGGAGATCACCCTGGTCCATAGACCTATGATACAGTAGGAGATCACCCTGGTCTATAGGCCTATGATACAGTAGGAGATCACCCTGGTCAATATACCTATAGTACAGTAGGATATCACCCTGGTCTATAGACCTATGATGCAGTAGGAGATCACCCTGGTCTATACCCTATGATACAGTAGGAGATCACCCTGGTCTATAGACCTATGATGCAATAGTAGATCACCCTGGTCTATAGACCTATGATGTAGTAGGAGATCACCCTGGTCCATAGACCTATGATACAATAGGAGATCACCCTGGTCTATAGGCCTATGATACAGTAGGAGATCACCCTGGTCTATAGACCTATGATACAGTAGGAGATCACCCTGGTCTATATACCTATGATACAGTAGGAGATCACCCTGGTCTATATACCTATGATACAGTAGGAGATCACCCTGGTCTATAGACCTATGATACAGTAGGAGATCCCCCTGGTCTATAGACCTATGATGCAGTAGGAGATCATCCTTGTCTATAGGCCTATGATACAGTAGGAGATCACCCTGGTCAATAGACCTATGATACAGTAGGAGATCACCCTGGTCTATAGACCTATGCTACACTAGCAGATCACCCTGGTCTATAGACCTATGCTAGACTAGCAGATCACCCTGGTCTATAGACCTATGATACAGTAACAGGTCACCCTGGTCCATAGACCTATGATACAGTAGGAGATCACCCTGGTCTATAGGCCTATGATACAGTAGGATATCACCCTGGTCTAAAGACCTATGATACAGTAGGAGATCACCCTGGTCTATAGACCTATGATACAGTAGGAGATCCCCCTGGTCTATAGACCTATGATACAGGAGGAGATCACCCTGGTCCATAGACCTCTGATACAGTAGGAGATCACCCTGGTCTATAGGCCTATGATACAGTAGGAGATCACCCTTGGTCTATAAACCTATGCTACACTAGCAGATCACCCTGGTCTATAGACCTATGATACAGTAGGAGATCACCCTGGTCTATATACCTATGGTACAGTAGGAGATCAACCTGGTCTATAGACCTATGATACAGTAGGAGATCACCCTCGTCTATAGACCTATGATACAGCAGGAGATCACCCTGGTCTATAGACCTATGATGCAGTAGGAGATCACCCTGGTCTATAGGCCTATGATACAAAAGGAGATCACCCTGGTCTATAGACCTATGATACAGTAGGAGATCACCATGGTCTATAGACCTTTGCTACACTAGCAGATCACCCTGGTCTATAGACCTATGCTACACTAGCAGATCACCCTGGTCTATAGACCTATGCTACACTATCAGATCACCCTGGTCTATAGACCTATGATACAGGAGGAGATCACCCTGGTCCATAGACCTCTGATACAGTAGGAGATCACCCTGGTCTATAGGCCTATGCTACACTTGCAGATCACCCTGGTCTATAGACCTATGATACAGTAGGAGATCACCTTGGTACATAGACCTATGATACAGTAGGAGATCACCGTGGTCTATAGGCCTATGATACAGTAGGAGATTACCCTGGTCTATAGACCTATGATACAGTAGGAGATCACCCTGGTCTATAGACCTATGATACAGTAGGAGATCACCCTGGTCTATAGACCTATGATGCAGTAGGAGATCACCCTGGTTTATAGGCCTATGATACAAAAGGAGATCACCCTGGTCTATAGACCTATGATACAGTAGGAGATCACCCTGGTCTATAGACCTATGATACAGTAGGAGATCACCCTGGTCTATAGACCTATGATACAGTAGGAGATCACCCTGGTCTATAGACCTATGATGCAGTAGGAGATCACCCTGGTCCATAGACCTCTGATACAGTAGGAGATCACCCTGGTCTATAGGCCTATGCTACACTTGCAGATCACCCTGGTCTATAGACCTATGATACAGTAGGAGATCACCGTGGTCTATAGGCCTATGATACAGTAGGAGATTACCCTGGTCTATAGACCTATGATACAGTAGGAGATCACCCTGGTCTATAGACCTATGATACAGTAGGAGATCACCCTGGTCTATAGACCTATGATGCAGTAGGAGATCACCCTGGTTTATAGGCCTATGATACAAAAGGAGATCACCCTGGTCTATAGACCTATGATACAGTAGGAGATCACCCTGGTCTATAGACCTATGATACAGTAGGAGATCACCCTGGTCTATAGACCTATGATACAGTAGGAGATCACCCTGGTCTATAGACCTATGATGCAGTAGGAGATCACCCTGGTTTATAGGCCTATGATACAAAAGGAGATCACCCTGGTCTATAGACCTATGATACAGTAGGAGATCACCCTGGTCTATAGACCTATGCTACACTAGCAGATCACCCTGGTCTATAGACCTATGCTACACTAGCAGATCACCCTGGTCTATAGACCTATGCTACAGTAGGAGATCACCCTGGTCTATAGGCCTATGATACAGTAGGAGATCACCCTGGTCTATAGACATATGATACAGTAGGCGATCACCCTGGTCTATATTCCTATGATACAGTAGGAGATCATCCTGGTCTATAGACCTATGATACAGTAGGAGATCACCCTGGTCTATAGACCTATGATGCAGTAGGAGATCACCCTGGTCTATAGACCTATGATGCAGTAGGAGATCACCCTGGTCTATAGGCCTATGATACAAAAGGAGATCACCCTGGTCTATAGACCTATGATACAGTAGGAGATCACCCTGGTCTATAGACCTTTGCTACACTAGCAGATCACCCTGGTCTATAGACCTATGCTACACTAGCAGATCACCCTGGTCTATAGACCTATGCTACACTATCAGATCACCCTGGTCTATAGACCTATGATACAGGAGGAGATCACCCTGGTCCATAGACCTCTGATACAGTAGGAGATCACCCTGGTCTATAGGCCTATGATACAGTAGGAGATCACCCTTGGTCTATAGACCTATGCTACACTTGCAGATCACCCTGGTCTATAGACCTATGTTACAGTAGGAGATCACCTTGGTACATAGACCTATGATACAGTAGGAGATCACCCTGGTCTATAGGCCTATGATACAGTAGGAGATCACCCTGGTCTATAGACATATGATACAGTAGGCGATCACCCTGGTCTATATTCCTATGATGCAGTAGGAGATCACCCTGGTCTATAGACCTATGATACAGTAGCACCCTGATCTATAGACCTATGCTACACTAGCATAGCACCCTGGTCTATAGACCTATGCTACACTATCAGATCACCCTGGTCTATAGACCTATGATACAGTAGGAGATCACCCTGGTCTATAGGCCTATGATGCAGTAGGAGATCACCCTGGTATATAGACATATGATACAGTAGGCGATCACCCTGGTCTATAGACCTATGCTACACTAGCATAGCACCCTGGTCTATAGACCTATGCTACACTATCAGATCACCCTGGTCTATAGACCTATGATACAGGAGGAGATCACCCTCGTCCATAGTCCTCTGATACAGTAGGAGATCACCCTGGTCTATAGGCCTATGATACAGTAGGAGATCACCCTTGGTCTATAGACCTATGCTACACTTGCAGATCACCCTGGTCTATAGACCTATGTTACAGTAGGAGATCACCTTGGTACATAGACCTATGATACAGCAGGAGATCACCCTGGTCTATAGGCCTATGATACAGTAGGAGATCACCCTGGTCTATAGACATATGATACAGTAGGCGATCACCCTGGTCTATATTCCTATGATGCAGTAGGAGATCACCCTGGTCTATAGACCTATGATACAGTAGCACCCTGATCTATAGACCTATGCTACACTAGCATAGCACCCTGGTCTATAGACCTATGCTACACTATCAGATCACCCTGGTCTATAGACCTATGATACAGTAGGAGATCACCCTGGTCTATAGGCCTATGATGCAGTAGGAGATCACCCTGGTATATAGACATATGATACAGTAGGCGATCACCCTGGTCTATAGACCTATGCTACACTAGCATAGCACCCTGGTCTATAGACCTATGCTACACTATCAGATCACCCTGGTCTATAGACCTATGATACAGGAGGAGATCACCCTCGTCCATAGTCCTCTGATACAGTAGGAGATCACCCTGGTCTATAGGCCTATGATACAGTAGGAGATCACCCTTGGTCTATAGACCTATGCTACACTAGCAGATCACCCTGGTCTATAGACCTATGATAAAGTAGGAGCTCCCCCTGGTCTATAGACCTATGATACAGTAGGAGATCACCCTGGTCTATAAACCTATGATACAGTAGGAGATCACCCTGGTCTATAGACCTATGATGCAGTAGGAGATCACCCTGGTTTATAGGCCTATGATACAAAAGGAGATCACCCTGGTCTATAGACCTATGATACAGTAGGATATCACCCTGGTCTATAGACCTATGCTACACTAGCAGATCACCCTGGTCTATAGACCTATGATACAGTAGGATATCACCCTGGTCTATAGACCTATGCTACACTAGCAGATCACCCTGGTCTATAGACCTATGCTACACTAGCAGATCACCCTGGTCTATAGGTCTATGATACAGTAGGAGATCACCCTGGTCTATATACCTATGATACAGTAGGAGATCACCCTGGTCAATAGACCTATAGTACAGCAGGAGATCACCCTGGTCTATAGACCTATGATGCAGTAGGATATCACCCTGGTCTATACCCTATGATATAGTAGGAGATCACCCTGGTCTATAGACCTATGATGCAGTAGTAGATCACCCTGGTCTATAGACCAATGATGCAGTAGGAGATCACCCTGGTCTATAGACCTATGATGCAGTAGGAGATCACCCTGGTCCATAGACCTATGATACAGTAGGAGATCACCCTGGTCTATAGGCCTATGATACAGTAGGAGATCACCCTGGTCTATAGACCTATGATACAGTAGGAGATCACCCTGGTCTATATACCTATGATACAGTAGGAGATCACCCTGGTCTATAGACCTATGATGCAGTAGGAGATCACCCTGGTCCATAGACCTATGATACAGTAGGAGATCACCCTGGTCTATAGGCCTATGATACAGTAGGGGATCCCCCTGGTCTATAGACCTATGATGCAGTAGGAGATCATCCTGGTCTATAGGCCTATGATACAGTAGGAGATCACCCTGGTCAATAGACCTATGATACAGTAGGAGATCACCCTGGTCTATAGACCTATGCTACACTAGCAGATCACCCTGGTATATAGACCTATGCTAGACTAGCAGATCACCCTGGTCTATAGACCTATGATACAGTAACAGGTCACCCTGGTCCATAGACCTATGATACAGTAGGAGATCACCCTGGTCTATAGGCATATGATACAGTAGGATATCACCCTGGTCTATAGACCTATGATACAGTAGGAGATCACCCTGGTCTATATACCTATGATACAGTAGGAGATCACCCTGGTCTACATATCTATGATACAGTAGGAGATCACCCTGGTCTATAGACCTATGATACAGTAGTAGATCCCCCTGGGCTATAGACCTATGATACAGGAGGAGATAACCCTGGTCCATAGACCTCTGATACAGTAGGAGATCACCCTGGTCTATAGGCCTATGATACAGTAGGAGATCACCCTTGGTCTATAGACCTATGCTACACTAGCAGATCACCCTGGTCTATAGACCTATGATACATTAGGAGATCACAATGGAACATAGACCTATGCTACACTATCAGATCACCCTGGTCTATAGACCTATGATACAGTAGGAGATCACCCTGGTCTATATACCTATGATTCAGTAGGAGATCACCCTGGTCTATAGACCTATGCTACACTAGCAGATCACCCTGGTCTATAGACCTATGATACAGTAGGAGATCACCCTGGTCCATAGACCTATGATACAGTAGGAGGCCACCCTCGTCTATAGACCTATGATACAGTAGGAGATCACCCTGGTCTATAGACCTATGATACAGTAGGAGATCACCCTGGCCTATAGACCTATGATACAGTAGGAGATCACCCTGGTCTATAGACCCATGATACAGTAGGAGATCACCCTGGCCTATAGACCTATGATACAGTAGGAGTTCACCCTGGTCTATAGACCTATGATACAGTAGGAGATCACCCTGGTCTATAGACCTATGATACAGTAGGAGATCACCCTGGTCTATAGACCTATGATACAGTAGGAGATCATCCTGGTCAATAGACCTATAGTACAGCAGGAGATCACCCTGGTCTATAGACCTATGATGCAGTAGGAGATCACCCTGGTCTATACCCTATGATACAGTAGGAGATCACCCTGGTCTATAGACATGTGATACAGTAGGAGATCACCCTGGTCAATAGACCTATAGTACAGTAGGAGATCACCCTGGTCTATAGACCTATGATGCAGTAGGAGATCACCCTGGTCTATAGACCTATGATGCAGTAGGAGATCACCCTGGTCCATAGACCTATGATACAGTAGGAGATCACCCTGGTCTATAGGCCTATGATACAGTAGGAGATCACCCTGGTCTATAGACCTATGATACAGTAGGAGATCACCCTGGTCTATATACCTATGATACAGTAGGATATCACCCTGGTCTATATACCTATGATACAGTAGGAGATCACCCTGGTCTATAGACCTATGATACAGTAGGAGATCCCCCTGGTCTATAGACCTATGATGCAGTAGGAGATCATCCTGGTCTATAGGCCTATGATACAGTAGGAGATCACCCTGGTCAATAGACCTATGATACAGTAGCAGATCACCCTGGTCTATAGACCTATGCTACACTAGCAGATCACCCTGGTCTATAGACCTATGCTAGACTAGCAGATCACCCTGGTCTATAGACCTATGATACAGTAACAGGTCACCCTGGTCCATAGACCTATGATACAGTAGGAGATCACCCTGGTCTATAGGCCTATGATACAGTAGGATATCACCCTGGTCTATAGACCTATGATACAGTAGGAGATCACCCTGGTCTATATACCTATGATACAGTAGGAGATCACCCTGGTCTATATACCTATGATACAGTAGGAGATCACCCTGGTCTATAGACCTATGATACAGTAGGAGATCCCCCTGGTCTATAGACCTATGATACAGGAGGAGATCACCCTGGTCCATAGACCTCTGATACAGTAGGAGATCACCCTGGTCTATAGGCCTATGATAAAGTAGGAGATCACCCTTGGTCTATAGACCTATGCTACACTAGCAGATCACCCTGGTCTATAGACCTATGATACAGTAGGAGATCACAATGGTACATAGACCTATGCTACACTATCAGATCACCCTGGTCTATAGACCTATGATACAGTAGGAGATCACCCTGGTCTATATACCTATGATACAGTAGGAGATCACCCTGGTCTATAGACCTATGATACAGTAGGAGATCACCCTGGTCTATATACCTATGATACAGTAGGAGATCACCCTGGTCTATATACCTATGATACAGTAGGAGATCACTCTGGTCTATAGACCTATGATACAGTAGGAGATCACCCTGGTCTATAGACCTATGCTACACTAGCAGATCACCCTGGTATATAGACCTATGCTAGACTAGCAGATCACCCTGGTCTATAGACCTATGATACAGTAACAGGTCACCCTGGTCCATAGACCTATGATACAGTAGGAGATCACCCTGGTCTATAGGCCTATGATACAGTAGGATATCACCCTGGTCTATAGACCTATGATACAGTAGGAGATCACCCTGGTCTATAGACCTATGATGCAGTAGGAGATCACCCTGGTCTATAGACCTATGATGCAGTAGGAGATCACCCTGGTCTATAGGCCTATGATACAAAAGGAGATCACCCTGGTCTATAGACCTATGATACAGTAGGAGATCACCCTGGTCTATAGACCTTTGCTACACTAGCAGATCACCCTGGTCTATAGACCTATGCTACACTAGCAGATCACCCTGGTCTATAGACCTATGCTACACTATCAGATCACCCTGGTCTATAGACCTATGATACAGGAGGAGATCACTCTGGTCCATAGACCTCTGATACAGTAGGAGATCACCCTGGTCTATAGGCCTATGATACAGTAGGAGATCACCCTTGGTCTATAGACCTATGCTACACTTGCAGATCACCCTGGTCTATAGACCTATGATACAGTAGGAGATCACCTTGGTACATAGACCTATGATACAGTAGGAGATCACCCTGGTCTATAGGCCTATGATACAGTAGGAGATCACCCTGGTCTATAGACATATGATACAGTAGGCGATCACCCTGGTCTATATTCCTATGATGCAGTAGGAGATCACCCTGGTCTATAGACCTATGATACAGTAGCACCCTGATCTATAGACCTATGCTACACTAGCATAGCACCCTGGTCTATAGACCTATGCTACACTATCAGATCACCCTGGTCTATAGACCTATGATACAGTAGGAGATCACCCTGGTCTATAGGCCTATGATACAGTAGGAGATCACCCTGGTCTATAGACATATGATACAGTAGGCGATCACCCTGGTCTATAGACCTATGCTACACTAGCATAGCACCCTGGTCTATAGACCTATGCTACACTATCAGATCACCCTGGTCTATAGACCTATGATACAGGAGGAGATCACCCTCGTCCATAGTCCTCTGATACAGTAGGAGATCACCCTGGTCTATAGGCCTATGATACAGTAGGAGATCACCCTTGGTCTATAGACCTATGCTACACTAGCAGATCACCCTGGTCTATAGACCTATGATAAAGTAGGAGCTCCCCCTGGTCTATAGACCTATGATACAGTAGGAGATCACCCTGGTCTATAAACCTATGATACAGTAGGAGATCACCCTGGTCTATAGACCTATGATGCAGTAGGAGATCACCCTGGTTTATAGGCCTATGATACAAAAGGAGATCACCCTGGTCTATAGACCTATGATACAGTAGGATATCACCCTGGTCTATAGACCTATGCTACACTAGCAGATCACCCTGGTCTATAGACCTATGCTACACTAGTAGATCACCCTGGTCTATAGACCTATGATACAGTAGGATATCACCCTGGTCTATAGACCTATGCTACACTAGCAGATCACCCTGGTCTATAGACCTATGCTACACTAGCAGATCACCCTGGTCTATAGGCCTATGATACAGTAGGAGATCACCCTGGTCTATATACCTATGATACAGTAGGAGATCACCCTGGTCAATAGACCTATAGTACAGCAGGAGATCACCCTGGTCTATAGACCTATGATGCAGTAGGAGATCACCCTGGTCTATACCCTATGATACAGTAGGAGATCACCCTGGTCTATAGACATGTGATACAGTAGGAGATCACCCTGGTCAATAGACCTATAGTACAGTAGGAGATCACCCTGGTCTATAGACCTATGACGCAGTAGGATATCACCCTGGTCTATACCCTATGATATAGTAGGAGATCACCCTGGTCTATAGACCTATGATGCAGTAGTAGATCACCCTGGTCTATAGACCTATGATGCAGTAGGAGATCACCCTGGTCTATAGACCTATGATGCAGTAGGAGATCACCCTGGTCCATAGACCTATGATACAGTAGGAGATCACCCTGGTCTATAGGCCTATGATACAGTAGGAGATCACCCTGGTCTATAGACCTATGATACAGTAGGAGATCACCCTGGTCTATATACCTATGATACAGTAGGAGATCACCCTGGTCTATAGACCTATGATGCAGTAGGAGATCACCCTGGTCCATAGACCTATGATACAGTAGGAGATCACCCTGGTCTATAGGCCTATGATACAGTAGGGGATCCCCCTGGTCTATAGACCTATGATGCAGTAGGAGATCATCCTGGTCTATAGGCCTATGATACAGTAGGAGATCACCCTGGTCAATAGACCTATGATACAGTAGGAGATCACCCTGGTCTATAGACCTATGCTACACTAGCAGATCACCCTGGTATATAGACCTATGCTAGACTAGCAGATCACCCTGGTCTATAGACCTATGATACAGTAACAGGTCACCCTGGTCCATAGACCTATGATACAGTAGGAGATCACCCTGGTCTATAGGCCTATGATACTGTAGGATATCACCCTGGTCTATAGACCTATGATACAGTAGGAGATCACCCTGGTCTATATACCTATGATACAGTAGGAGATCACCCTGGTCTATATACCTATGATACAGTAGGAGATCACCCTGGTCTATTGACCTATGATACAGTAGTAGATCCCCCTGGGCTATAGACCTATGATACAGGAGGAGATCACCCTGGTCCATAGACCTCTGATACAGTAGGAGATCACCCTGGTCTATAGGCCTATGATACAGTAGGAGATCACCCTTGGTCTATAGACCTATGCTACACTAGCATATCACCCTGGTCTATAGACCTATGATACAGTAGGAGATCACCCTGGTCCATAGACCTATGATACAGTAGGAGGTCACCCTCGTCTATAGACCTATGATACAGTAGGAGATCACCCTGGTCTATAGACCTATGATACAGTAGGAGATCACCCTGGCCTATAGACCTATGATACAGTAGGAGATCACCCTGGTCTATAGACCCATGATACAGTAGGAGATCACCCTGGCCTATAGACCTATGATACAGTAGGAGTTCACCCTGGTCTATAGACCTATGATACAGTAGGAGATCACCCTGGTCTATAGACCTATGATACAGTAGGAGATCACCCTGGTCTATAGACCTATGATACAGTAGGAGATCACCCTGGTCAATAGACCTATAGTACAGCAGGAGATCACCCTGGTCTATAGACCTATGATGCAGTAGGAGATCACCCTGGTCTATACCCTATGATACAGTAGGAGATCACCCTGGTCTATAGACATGCGATACAGTAGGAGATCACCCTGGTCAATAGACCTATAGTACAGTAGGAGATCACCCTGGTCTATAGACCTATGATGCAGTAGGAGATCACCCTGGTCTATAGACCTATGATGCAGTAGGAGATCACCCTGGTCCATAGACCTATGATACAGTAGGAGATCACCCTGGTCTATAGGCCTATGATACAGTAGGAGATCACCCTGGTCTATAGACCTATGATACAGTAGGAGATCACCCTGGTCTATATACCTATGATACAGTAGGAGATCACCCTGGTCTATATACCTATGATACAGTAGGAGATCACCCTGGTCTATAGACCTATGATACAGTAGGAGATCCCCCTGGTCTATAGACCTATGATGCAGTAGGAGATCATCCTGGTCTATAGGCCTATGATACAGTAGGAGATCACCCTGGTCAATAGACCTATGATACAGTAGCAGATCACCCTGGTCTATAGACCTATGCTACACTAGCAGATCACCCTGGTCTATAGACCTATGCTAGACTAGCAGATCACCCTGGTCTATAGACCTATGATACAGTAACAGGTCACCCTGGTCTATAGACCTATGATGCAGTAGTAGATCACCCTGGTCTATAGACCTATGATGCAGTAGGAGATCACCCTGGTCTATAGACCTATGATGCAGTAGGAGATCACCCTGGTCCATAGACCTATGATACAGTAGGAGATCACCCTGGTCTATAGGCCTATGATACAGTAGGAGATCACCCTGGTCTATAGACCTATGATACAGTAGGAGATCACCCTGGTCTATATACCTATGATACAGTAGGAGATCACCCTGGTCTATAGACCTATGATGCAGTAGGAGATCACCCTGGTCCATAGACCTATGATACAGTAGGAGATCACCCTGGTCTATAGGCCTATGATACAGTAGGGGATCCCCCTGGTCTATAGACCTATGATGCAGTAGGAGATCATCCTGGTCTATAGGCCTATGATACAGTAGGAGATCACCCTGGTCTATAGACCTATGATACAGTAGGAGATCACCCTGGTCTATATACCTATGATACAGTAGGAGATCACCCTGGTCTATAGACCTATGATACAGTAGGAGATCACCCTGGTCTATATACCTATGATACAGTAGGAGATCACCCTGGTCTATATACCTATGATACAGTAGGAGATCACTCTGGTCTATAGACCTATGATACAGTAGGAGATCACCCTGGTCTATAGACCTATGCTACACTAGCAGATCACCCTGGTATATAGACCTATGCTAGACTAGCAGATCACCCTGGTCTATAGACCTATGATACAGTAACAGGTCACCCTGGTCCATAGACCTATGATACAGTAGGAGATCACCCTGGTCTATAGGCCTATGATACAGTAGGATATCACCCTGGTCTATAGACCTATGATACAGTAGGAGATCACCCTGGTCTATAGACCTATGATGCAGTAGGAGATCACCCTGGTCTATAGACCTATGATGCAGTAGGAGATCACCCTGGTCTATAGGCCTATGATACAAAAGGAGATCACCCTGGTCTATAGACCTATGATACAGTAGGAGATCACCCTGGTCTATAGACCTTTGCTACACTAGCAGATCACCCTGGTCTATAGACCTATGCTACACTAGCAGATCACCCTGGTCTATAGACCTATGCTACACTATCAGATCACCCTGGTCTATAGACCTATGATACAGGAGGAGATCACTCTGGTCCATAGACCTCTGATACAGTAGGAGATCACCCTGGTCTATAGGCCTATGATACAGTAGGAGATCACCCTTGGTCTATAGACCTATGCTACACTTGCAGATCACCCTGGTCTATAGACCTATGATACAGTAGGAGATCACCTTGGTACATAGACCTATGATACAGTAGGAGATCACCCTGGTCTATAGGCCTATGATACAGTAGGAGATCACCCTGGTCTATAGACATATGATACAGTAGGCGATCACCCTGGTCTATATTCCTATGATGCAGTAGGAGATCACCCTGGTCTATAGACCTATGATACAGTAGCACCCTGATCTATAGACCTATGCTACACTAGCATAGCACCCTGGTCTATAGACCTATGCTACACTATCAGATCACCCTGGTCTATAGACCTATGATACAGTAGGAGATCACCCTGGTCTATAGGCCTATGATACAGTAGGAGATCACCCTGGTCTATAGACATATGATACAGTAGGCGATCACCCTGGTCTATAGACCTATGCTACACTAGCATAGCACCCTGGTCTATAGACCTATGCTACACTATCAGATCACCCTGGTCTATAGACCTATGATACAGGAGGAGATCACCCTCGTCCATAGTCCTCTGATACAGTAGGAGATCACCCTGGTCTATAGGCCTATGATACAGTAGGAGATCACCCTTGGTCTATAGACCTATGCTACACTAGCAGATCACCCTGGTCTATAGACCTATGATAAAGTAGGAGCTCCCCCTGGTCTATAGACCTATGATACAGTAGGAGATCACCCTGGTCTATAAACCTATGATACAGTAGGAGATCACCCTGGTCTATAGACCTATGATGCAGTAGGAGATCACCCTGGTTTATAGGCCTATGATACAAAAGGAGATCACCCTGGTCTATAGACCTATGATACAGTAGGATATCACCCTGGTCTATAGACCTATGCTACACTAGCAGATCACCCTGGTCTATAGACCTATGCTACACTAGTAGATCACCCTGGTCTATAGACCTATGATACAGTAGGATATCACCCTGGTCTATAGACCTATGCTACACTAGCAGATCACCCTGGTCTATAGACCTATGCTACACTAGCAGATCACCCTGGTCTATAGGCCTATGATACAGTAGGAGATCACCCTGGTCTATATACCTATGATACAGTAGGAGATCACCCTGGTCAATAGACCTATAGTACAGCAGGAGATCACCCTGGTCTATAGACCTATGATGCAGTAGGAGATCACCCTGGTCTATACCCTATGATACAGTAGGAGATCACCCTGGTCTATAGACATGTGATACAGTAGGAGATCACCCTGGTCAATAGACCTATAGTACAGTAGGAGATCACCCTGGTCTATAGACCTATGACGCAGTAGGATATCACCCTGGTCTATACCCTATGATATAGTAGGAGATCACCCTGGTCTATAGACCTATGATGCAGTAGTAGATCACCCTGGTCTATAGACCTATGATGCAGTAGGAGATCACCCTGGTCTATAGACCTATGATGCAGTAGGAGATCACCCTGGTCCATAGACCTATGATACAGTAGGAGATCACCCTGGTCAATAGGCCTATGATACAGTAGGAGATCACCCTGGTCTATAGACCTATGATACAGTAGGAGATCACCCTGGTCTATATACCTATGATACAGTAGGAGATCACCCTGGTCTATAGACCTATGATGCAGTAGGAGATCACCCTGGTCCATAGACCTATGATACAGTAGGAGATCACCCTGGTCTATAGGCCTATGATACAGTAGGGGATCCCCCTGGTCTATAGACCTATGATGCAGTAGGAGATCATCCTGGTCTATAGGCCTATGATACAGTAGGAGATCACCCTGGTCAATAGACCTATGATACAGTAGGAGATCACCCTGGTCTATAGACCTATGCTACACTAGCAGATCACCCTGGTATATAGACCTATGCTAGACTAGCAGATCACCCTGGTCTATAGACCTATGATACAGTAACAGGTCACCCTGGTCCATAGACCTATGATACAGTAGGAGATCACCCTGGTCTATAGGCCTATGATACTGTAGGATATCACCCTGGTCTATAGACCTATGATACAGTAGGAGATCACCCTGGTCTATATACCTATGATACAGTAGGAGATCACCCTGGTCTATATACCTATGATACAGTAGGAGATCACCCTGGTCTATTGACCTATGATACAGTAGTAGATCCCCCTGGGCTATAGACCTATGATACAGGAGGAGATCACCCTGGTCCATAGACCTCTGATACAGTAGGAGATCACCCTGGTCTATAGGCCTATGATACAGTAGGAGATCACCCTTGGTCTATAGACCTATGCTACACTAGCATATCACCCTGGTCTATAGACCTATGATACAGTAGGAGATCACCCTGGTCCATAGACCTATGATACAGTAGGAGGTCACCCTCGTCTATAGACCTATGATACAGTAGGAGATCACCCTGGTCTATAGACCTATGATACAGTAGGAGATCACCCTGGCCTATAGACCTATGATACAGTAGGAGATCACCCTGGTCTATAGACCCATGATACAGTAGGAGATCACCCTGGCCTATAGACCTATGATACAGTAGGAGTTCACCCTGGTCTATAGACCTATGATACAGTAGGAGATCACCCTGGTCTATAGACCTATGATACAGTAGGAGATCACCCTGGTCTATAGACCTATGATACAGTAGGAGATCACCCTGGTCAATAGACCTATAGTACAGCAGGAGATCACCCTGGTCTATAGACCTATGATGCAGTAGGAGATCACCCTGGTCTATACCCTATGATACAGTAGGAGATCACCCTGGTCTATAGACATGCGATACAGTAGGAGATCACCCTGGTCAATAGACCTATAGTACAGTAGGAGATCACCCTGGTCTATAGACCTATGATGCAGTAGGAGATCACCCTGGTCTATAGACCTATGATGCAGTAGGAGATCACCCTGGTCCATAGACCTATGATACAGTAGGAGATCACCCTGGTCTATAGGCCTATGATACAGTAGGAGATCACCCTGGTCTATAGACCTATGATACAGTAGGAGATCACCCTGGTCTATATACCTATGATACAGTAGGAGATCACCCTGGTCTATATACCTATGATACAGTAGGAGATCACCCTGGTCTATAGACCTATGATACAGTAGGAGATCCCCCTGGTCTATAGACCTATGATGCAGTAGGAGATCATCCTGGTCTATAGGCCTATGATACAGTAGGAGATCACCCTGGTCAATAGACCTATGATACAGTAGCAGATCACCCTGGTCTATAGACCTATGCTACACTAGCAGATCACCCTGGTCTATAGACCTATGCTAGACTAGCAGATCACCCTGGTCTATAGACCTATGATACAGTAACAGGTCACCCTGGTCTATAGACCTATGATGCAGTAGTAGATCACCCTGGTCTATAGACCTATGATGCAGTAGGAGATCACCCTGGTCTATAGACCTATGATGCAGTAGGAGATCACCCTGGTCCATAGACCTATGATACAGTAGGAGATCACCCTGGTCTATAGGCCTATGATACAGTAGGAGATCACCCTGGTCTATAGACCTATGATACAGTAGGAGATCACCCTGGTCTATATACCTATGATACAGTAGGAGATCACCCTGGTCTATAGACCTATGATGCAGTAGGAGATCACCCTGGTCCATAGACCTATGATACAGTAGGAGATCACCCTGGTCTATAGGCCTATGATACAGTAGGGGATCCCCCTGGTCTATAGACCTATGATGCAGTAGGAGATCATCCTGGTCTATAGGCCTATGATACAGTAGGAGATCACCCTGGTCAATAGACCTATGATACAGTAGGAGATCACCCTGGTCTATAGACCTATGCTACACTAGCAGATCACCCTGGTATATAGACCTATGCTAGACTAGCAGATCACCCTGGTCTATAGACCTATGATACAGTAACAGGTCACCCTGGTCCATAGACCTATGATACAGTAGGAGATCACCCTGGTCTATAGGCCTATGATACTGTAGGATATCACCCTGGTCTATAGACCTATGATACAGTAGGAGATCACCCTGGTCTATATACCTATGATACAGTAGGAGATCACCCTGGTCTATATACCTATGATACAGTAGGAGATCACCCTGGTCTATTGACCTATGATACAGTAGTAGATCCCCCTGGGCTATAGACCTATGATACAGGAGGAGATCACCCTGGTCCATAGACCTCTGATACAGTAGGAGATCACCCTGGTCTATAGGCCTATGATACAGTAGGAGATCACCCTTGGTCTATAGACCTATGCTACACTAGCAGATCACCCTGGTCTATAGACCTATGATACAGTAGGAGATCACCCTGGTCCATAGACCTATGATACAGTAGGAGGTCACCCTCGTCTATAGACCTATGATACAGTAGGAGATCACCCTGGTCTATAGACCTATGATACAGTAGGAGATCACCCTGGCCTATAGACCTATGATACAGTAGGAGATCACCCTGGTCTATAGACCCATGATACAGTAGGAGATCACCCTGGCCTATAGACCTATGATACAGTAGGAGTTCACCCTGGTCTATAGACCTATGATACAGTAGGAGATCACCCTGGTCTATAGACCTATGATACAGTAGGAGATCACCCTGGTCTATAGACCTATGATACAGTAGGAGATCACCCTGGTCAATAGACCTATAGTACAGCAGGAGATCACCCTGGTCTATAGACCTATGATGCAGTAGGAGATCACCCTGGTCTATACCCTATGATACAGTAGGAGATCACCCTGGTCTATAGACATGTGATACAGTAGGAGATCACCCTGGTCAATAGACCTATAGTACAGTAGGAGATCACCCTGGTCTATAGACCTATGATGCAGTAGGAGATCACCCTGGTCTATAGACCTATGATGCAGTAGGAGATCACCCTGGTCCATAGACCTATGATACAGTAGGAGATCACCCTGGTCTATAGGCCTATGATACAGTAGGAGATCACCCTGGTCTATAGACCTATGATACAGTAGGAGATCACCCTGGTCTATATACCTATGATACAGTAGGAGATCACCCTGGTCTATATACCTATGATACAGTAGGAGATCACCCTGGTCTATAGACCTATGATACAGTAGGAGATCCCCCTGGTCTATAGACCTATGATGCAGTAGGAGATCATCCTGGTCTATAGGCCTATGATACAGTAGGAGATCACCCTGGTCAATAGACCTATGATACAGTAGCAGATCACCCTGGTCTATAGACCTATGCTACACTAGCAGATCACCCTGGTCTATAGACCTATGCTAGACTAGCAGATCACCCTGGTCTATAGACCTATGATACAGTAACAGGTCACCCTGGTCCATAGACCTATGATACAGTAGGAGATCACCCTGGTCTATAGGCCTATGATACAGGAGGAGATCACCCTGGTCCATAGACCTCTGATACAGTAGGAGATCACCCTGGTCTATAGGCCTATGATAAAGTAGGAGATCACCCTTGGTCTATAGACCTATGCTACACTAGCAGATCACCCTGGTCTATAGACCTATGATACAGTAGGAGATCACAATGGTACATAGACCTATGCTACACTATCAGATCACCCTGGTCTATAGACCTATGATACAGTAGGAGATCACCCTGGTCTATATACCTATGATACAGTAGGAGATCACCCTGGTCTATAGACCTATGATACAGTAGGATATCACCCTGGTCTATAGACATATGATACAGTAGGAGATCACCCTGGTCTATAGACCTATGATACAGTAGGAGATCACCCTGGTCTATATACCTATGATACAGTAGGAGATCACCCTGGTCTATATACCTATGATACAGTAGGAGATCACTCTGGTCTATAGACCTATGATACAGTAGGAGATCACCCTGGTCTATAGACCTATGATACAGTAGGAGATCACCCTGGTCTATATACCTATGATACAGTAGGAGATCACCCTGGTCTATATACCTATGATACAGTAGGAGATCACCCTGGTCTATAGACCTATGATACAGTAGGAGATCACCCTGGTCTATAAACCTATGATACAGTAGGAGATCCCCCTGGGCTATAGACCTATGATACAGGAGGAGATCACCCTGGTCCATAGACCTCTGATACAGTAGGAGATCACTCTAGTCTATAGGCCTATGATACAGTAGGAGATCACCCTTGGTCTATAGACCTATGCTACACTAGCAGATCACCCTGGTCTATAGACCTATGATACATTAGGAGATCACAATGGTACATAGACCTATGCTACACTATCAGATCACCCTGGTCTATAGACCTATGATACAGTAGGAGATCACCCTGGTCTATATACCTATGATTCAGTAGGAGATCACCCTGGTCTATAGACCTATGATACAGTAGGAGATCACCCTGGCCTATAGACCTATGATACAGTAGGAGATCACCCTGGTCTATAGACCCATGATACAGTAGGAGATCACCCTGGCCTATAGACCTATGATACAGTAGGAGTTCACCCTGGTCTATAGACCTATGATACAGTAGGAGATCACCCTGGTCTATAGACCTATGATACAGTAGGAGATCACCCTGGTCTATAGACCTATGATACAGTAGGAGATCACCCTGGTCAATAGACCTATAGTACAGCAGGAGATCACCCTGGTCTATAGACCTATGATGCAGTAGGAGATCACCCTGGTCTATACCCTATGATACAGTAGGAGATCACCCTGGTCTATAGACATGTGATACAGTAGGAGATCACCCTGGTCAATAGACCTATAGTACAGTAGGAGATCACCCTGGTCTATAGACCTATGATGCAATAGGAGATCACCCTGGTCTATAGACCTATGATGCAGTAGGAGATCACCCTGGTCCATAGACCTATGATACAGTAGGAGATCACCCTGGTCTATAGGCCTATGATACAGTAGGAGATCACCCTGGTCTATAGACCTATGATACAGTAGGTGATCACCCTGGTCTATATACCTATGATACAGTAGGAGATCACCCTGGTCTATAGACCTATGATACAGTAGGAGATCCCCCTGGTCTATAGACCTATGATGCAGTAGGAGATCATCCTGGTCTATAGGCCTATGATACAGTAGGAGATCACCCTGGTCAATAGACCTATGATACAGTAGCAGATCGCCCTGGTCTATAGACCTATGCTACACTAGCAGATCACCCTGGTCTATAGACCTATGCTAGACTAGCAGATCACCCTGGTCTATAGACCTATGATACAGTAACAGGTCACCCTGGTCCATAGACCTATGATACAGTAGGAGATCACCCTGGTCTATAGGCCTATGATACAGTAGGATATCACCCTGGTCTATAGACCTATGATACAGTAGGAGATCACCCTGGTCTATATACCTATGATACAGTAGGAGATCACCCTGGTCTATATACCTATGATACAGTAGGAGATCACCCTGGTCTATAGACCTATGATACAGTAGGAGATCCCCCTGGTCTATAGACCTATGATACAGGAGGAGATCACCCTGGTCCATAGACCTCTGATACAGTAGGAGATCACCCTGGTCTATAGGCCTATGATACAGTAGGAGATCACAATGGTACATAGACCTATGCTACACTATCAGATCACCCTGGTCTATAGACCTATGATACAGTAGGAGATCACCCTGGTCTATATACCTATGATACAGTAGGAGATCACCCTGGTCTATAGACCTATGATACAGTAGGATATCACCCTGGTCTATAGACCTATGATGCAGTAGGAGATCACCCTGGTCTATAGACCTATGATGCAGTAGGAGATCACCCTGGTCCATAGACCTATGATACAGTAGGAGATCACCCTGGTCTATAGGCCTATGATACAGTAGGAGATCACCCTGGTCTATAGACCTATGATACAGTAGGAGATCACCCTGGTCTATATACCTATGATACAGTAGGAGATCACCCTGGTCTATAGACCTATGATACAGTAGGAGATCCCCCTGGTCTATAGACCTATGATGCAGTAGGAGATCATCCTGGTCTATAGGGCTATGATACAGTAGGAGATCACCCTGGGCAATAGACCTATGATACAGTAGCAGATCACCCTGGTCTATAGACCTATGCTACACTAGCAGATCACCCTGGTCTATAGACCTATGCTAGACTAGCAGATCACCCTGGTCTATAGACCTATGATACAGTAACAGGTCACCCTGGTCCATAGACCTATGATACAGTAGGAGATCACCCTGGTCTATAGGCCTATGATACAGTAGGATATCACCCTGGTCTATAGACCTATGATACAGTAGGAGATCACCCTGGTCTATATACCTATGATACAGTAGGAGATCACCCTGGTCTATATACCTATGATACAGTAGGAGATCACCCTGGTCTATAGACCTATGATACAGTAGGAGATCCCCCTGGTCTATAGGCCTATGATACAGGAGGAGATCACCCTGGTCCATAGACCTCTGATACAGTAGGAGATCACCCTGGTCTATAGGCCTATGATACAGTAGGAGATCACCCTTGGTCTATAGACCTATGCTACACTAGCAGATCACCCTGGTCTATAGACCTATGATACAGTAGGAGATCACAATGGTACATAGACCTATGCTACACTATCAGATCACCCTGGTCTATAGACCTATGATACAGTAGGAGATCACCCTGGTCTATATACCTATGATACAGTAGGAGATCACCCTGGTCTATAGACCTATGATACAGTAGGATATCGCCCTGGTCTATAGACCTATGATACAGTAGGAGATCACCCTGGTCTATAGACCTATGATACAGTAGGAGATCACCCTGGTCTATATACCTATGATACAGTAGGAGATCACTCTGGTCTATAGACCTATGATACAGTAGGAGATCCCCCTGGTCTATAGACCTATGATGCAGTAGGAGATCATCCTGGTCTATAGGGCTATGATACAGTAGGAGATCACCCTGGGCAATAGACCTATGATACAGTAGCAGATCACCCTGGTCTATAGACCTATGCTACACTAGCAGATCACCCTGGTCTATAGACCTATGCTAGACTAGCAGATCACCCTGGTCTATAGACCTATGATACAGTAACAGGTCACCCTGGTCCATAGACCTATGATACAGTAGGAGATCACCCTGGTCTATAGGCCTATGATACAGTAGGATATCACCCTGGTCTATAGACCTATGATACAGTAGGAGATCACCCTGGTCTATGTACCTATGATACAGTAGGAGATCACCCTGGTCTATATACCTATGATACAGTAGGAGATCACCCTGGTCTATAGACCTATGATACAGTAGGAGATCCCCCTGGTCTATAGACCTATGATACAGGAGGAGATCACCCTGGTCCATAGACCTCTGATACAGTAGGAGATCACCCTGGTCTATAGGCCTATGATACAGTAGGAGATCACCCTTGGTCTATAGACCTATGCTACACTAGCAGATCACCCTGGTCTATAGACCTATGATACAGTAGGAGATCACAATGGTACATAGACCTATGCTACACTATCAGATCACCCTGGTCTATAGACCTATGATACAGTAGGAGATCACCCTGGTCTATATACCTATGATACAGTAGGAGATCACCCTGGTCTATAGACCTATGATACAGTAGGATATCACCCTGGTCTATAGACCTATGATACAGTAGGAGATCACCCTGGTCTATAGACCTATGATACAGTAGGAGATCACCCTGGTCTATATACCTATGATACAGTAGGAGATCACCCTGGTCTATATACCTATGATACAGTAGGAGATCACTCTGGTCTATAGACCTATGATACAGTAGGAGATCACCCTGGTCTATAGACCTATGATACAGTAGGAGATCACCCTGGTCTATATACCTATGATACAGTAGGAGATCACCCTGGTCTATATACCTATGATACAGTAGGAGATCACCCTGGTCTATAGACCTATGATACAGTAGGAGATCACCCTGGTCTATAAACCTATGATACAGTAGGAGATCACCCTGGTCTATAGACCTATGATGCAGTAGGAGATCACCCTGGTTTATAGGCCTATGATACAAAAGGAGATCACCCTGGTCTATAGACCTATGATACAGTAGGAGATCACCCTGGTCTATAGACCTATGCTACACTAGCAGATCACTCTGGTCTATAGACCTATGCTACACTAGCAGATCACCCTGGTCTATAGGCCTATGATACAGTAGGAGATCACCCTGGTCTATAGACATGTGATACAGTAGGAGATCACCCTGGTCTATATACCTATGATACAGTAGGAGATCACCCTGGTCTATATACCTATGATACAGTAGGAGGTCACCCTGGTCTATAGACCTATGATGCAGTAGGAGATCACCCTGATCTATAGACCTCTGATAAAGTAGGAGATCACCCTGGTCAATAGACCTATAGTACAGCAGGAGATCACCCTGGTCTATAGACCTATGATGCAGTAGGAGATCACCCTGGTCTATACCCTATGATACAGTAGGAGATCACCCTGGTCTATAGACATGTGATACAGTAGGAGATCACCCTGGTCAATAGACCTATAGTACAGTAGGAGATCACCCTGGTCTATAGACCTATGATGCAGTAGGAGATCACCCTGGTCTATAGACCTATGATGCAGTAGGAGATCACCCTGGTCAATAGACCTATGATACAGTAGGAGATCACCCTGGTCTATAGGCCTATGATACAGTAGGAGATCACCCTGGTCTATAGACCTATGATACAGTAGGAGATCACCCTGGTCTATATACCTATGATACAGTAGGAGATCACCCTGGTCTATAGACCTATGATACAGTAGGAGATCCCCCTGGTCTATAGACCTATGATGCAGTAGGAGATCATCCTGGTCTATAGGGCTATGATACAGTAGGAGATCACCCTGGGCAATAGACCTATGATACAGTAGCAGATCACCCTGGTCTATAGACCTATGCTACACTAGCAGATCACCCTGGTCTATAGACCTATGCTAGACTAGCAGATCACCCTGGTCTATAGACCTATGATACAGTAACAGGTCACCCTGGTCCATAGACCTATGATACAGTAGGAGATCACCCTGGTCTATAGGCCTATGATACAGTAGGATATCACCCTGGTCTATAGACCTATGATACAGTAGGAGATCACCCTGGTCTATATACCTATGATACAGTAGGAGATCACCCTGGTCTATATACCTATGATACAGTAGGAGATCACCCTGGTCTATAGACCTATGATACAGTAGGAGATCCCCCTGGTCTATAGGCCTATGATACAGGAGGAGATCACCCTGGTCCATAGACCTCTGATACAGTAGGAGATCACCCTGGTCTATAGGCCTATGATACAGTAGGAGATCACCCTTGGTCTATAGACCTATGCTACACTAGCAGATCACCCTGGTCTATAGACCTATGATACAGTAGGAGATCACAATGGTACATAGACCTATGCTACACTATCAGATCACCCTGGTCTATAGACCTATGATACAGTAGGAGATCACCCTGGTCTATATACCTATGATACAGTAGGAGATCACCCTGGTCTATAGACCTATGATACAGTAGGATATCGCCCTGGTCTATAGACCTATGATACAGTAGGAGATCACCCTGGTCTATAGACCTATGATACAGTAGGAGATCACCCTGGTCTATATACCTATGATACAGTAGGAGATCACTCTGGTCTATAGACCTATGATACAGTAGGAGATCCCCCTGGTCTATAGACCTATGATGCAGTAGGAGATCATCCTGGTCTATAGGGCTATGATACAGTAGGAGATCACCCTGGGCAATAGACCTATGATACAGTAGCAGATCACCCTGGTCTATAGACCTATGCTACACTAGCAGATCACCCTGGTCTATAGACCTATGCTAGACTAGCAGATCACCCTGGTCTATAGACCTATGATACAGTAACAGGTCACCCTGGTCCATAGACCTATGATACAGTAGGAGATCACCCTGGTCTATAGGCCTATGATACAGTAGGATATCACCCTGGTCTATAGACCTATGATACAGTAGGAGATCACCCTGGTCTATGTACCTATGATACAGTAGGAGATCACCCTGGTCTATATACCTATGATACAGTAGGAGATCACCCTGGTCTATAGACCTATGATACAGTAGGAGATCCCCCTGGTCTATAGACCTATGATACAGGAGGAGATCACCCTGGTCCATAGACCTCTGATACAGTAGGAGATCACCCTGGTCTATAGGCCTATGATACAGTAGGAGATCACCCTTGGTCTATAGACCTATGCTACACTAGCAGATCACCCTGGTCTATAGACCTATGATACAGTAGGAGATCACAATGGTACATAGACCTATGCTACACTATCAGATCACCCTGGTCTATAGACCTATGATACAGTAGGAGATCACCCTGGTCTATATACCTATGATACAGTAGGAGATCACCCTGGTCTATAGACCTATGATACAGTAGGATATCACCCTGGTCTATAGACCTATGATACAGTAGGAGATCACCCTGGTCTATAGACCTATGATACAGTAGGAGATCACCCTGGTCTATATACCTATGATACAGTAGGAGATCACCCTGGTCTATATACCTATGATACAGTAGGAGATCACTCTGGTCTATAGACCTATGATACAGTAGGAGATCACCCTGGTCTATAGACCTATGATACAGTAGGAGATCACCCTGGTCTATATACCTATGATACAGTAGGAGATCACCCTGGTCTATATACCTATGATACAGTAGGAGATCACCCTGGTCTATAGACCTATGATACAGTAGGAGATCACCCTGGTCTATAAACCTATGATACAGTAGGAGATCACCCTGGTCTATAGACCTATGATGCAGTAGGAGATCACCCTGGTTTATAGGCCTATGATACAAAAGGAGATCACCCTGGTCTATAGACCTATGATACAGTAGGAGATCACCCTGGTCTATAGACCTATGCTACACTAGCAGATCACTCTGGTCTATAGACCTATGCTACACTAGCAGATCACCCTGGTCTATAGGCCTATGATACAGTAGGAGATCACCCTGGTCTATAGACATGTGATACAGTAGGAGATCACCCTGGTCTATATACCTATGATACAGTAGGAGATCACCCTGGTCTATATACCTATGATACAGTAGGAGGTCACCCTGGTCTATAGACCTATGATGCAGTAGGAGATCACCCTGATCTATAGACATGTGATAAAGTAGGAGATCACCCTGGTCAATAGACCTATAGTACAGCAGGAGATCACCCTGGTCTATAGACCTATGATGCAGTAGGAGATCACCCTGGTCTATACCCTATGATACAGTAGGAGATCACCCTGGTCTATAGACATGTGATACAGTAGGAGATCACCCTGGTCAATAGACCTATAGTACAGTAGGAGATCACCCTGGTCTATAGACCTATGATGCAGTAGGAGATCACCCTGGTCTATAGACCTATGATGCAGTAGGAGATCACCCTGGTCCATAGACCTATGATACAGTAGGAGATCACCCTGGTCTATAGGCCTATGATACAGTAGGAGATCACCCTGGTCTATAGACCTATGATACAGTAGGAGATCACCCTGGTCTATATACCTATGATACAGTAGGAGATCACCCTGGTCTATATACCTATGATACAGTAGGAGATCACCCTGGTCTATAGACCCATGATACAGTAGGAGATCCCCCTGGTCTATAGACCTATGCTACACTAGCAGATCACCCTGGTCTATAGACCTATGCTAGACTAGCAGATCACCCTGGTCTATAGACCTATGATACAGTAACAGGTCACCCTGGTCCATAGACCTATGATACAGTAGGAGATCACCCTGGTCTATAGGCCTATGATACAGTAGGATATCACCCTGGTCTATAGACCTATGATACAGTAGGAGATCACCCTGGTCTATATACCTATGATACAGTAGGAGATCACCCTGGTCTATATACCTATGATACAGTAGGAGATCACCCTGGTCTATAGACCTATGATACAGTAGGAGATCCCCCTGGTCTATAGGCCTATGATACAGGAGGAGATCACCCTGGTCCATAGACCTCTGATACAGTAGGAGATCACCCTGGTCTATAGGCCTATGATACAGTAGGAGATCACCCTTGGTCTATAGACCTATGCTACACTAGCAGATCACCCTGGTCTATAGACCTATGATACAGTAGGAGATCACAATGGTACATAGACCTATGCTACACTATCAGATCACCCTGGTCTATAGACCTATGATACAGTAGGAGATCACCCTGGTCTATATACCTATGATACAGTAGGAGATCACCCTGGTCTATAGACCTATGATACAGTAGGATATCGCCCTGGTCTATAGACCTATGATACAGTAGGAGATCACCCTGGTCTATAGACCTATGATACAGTAGGAGATCACCCTGGTCTATATACCTATGATACAGTAGGAGATCACTCTGGTCTATAGACCTATGATACAGTAGGAGATCCCCCTGGTCTATAGACCTATGATGCAGTAGGAGATCATCCTGGTCTATAGGGCTATGATACAGTAGGAGATCACCCTGGGCAATAGACCTATGATACAGTAGCAGATCACCCTGGTCTATAGACCTATGCTACACTAGCAGATCACCCTGGTCTATAGACCTATGCTAGACTAGCAGATCACCCTGGTCTATAGACCTATGATACAGTAACAGGTCACCCTGGTCCATAGACCTATGATACAGTAGGAGATCACCCTGGTCTATAGGCCTATGATACAGTAGGATATCACCCTGGTCTATAGACCTATGATACAGTAGGAGATCACCCTGGTCTATGTACCTATGATACAGTAGGAGATCACCCTGGTCTATATACCTATGATACAGTAGGAGATCACCCTGGTCTATAGACCTATGATACAGTAGGAGATCCCCCTGGTCTATAGACCTATGATACAGGAGGAGATCACCCTGGTCCATAGACCTCTGATACAGTAGGAGATCACCCTGGTCTATAGGCCTATGATACAGTAGGAGATCACCCTTGGTCTATAGACCTATGCTACACTAGCAGATCACCCTGGTCTATAGACCTATGATACAGTAGGAGATCACAATGGTACATAGACCTATGCTACACTATCAGATCACCCTGGTCTATAGACCTATGATACAGTAGGAGATCACCCTGGTCTATATACCTATGATACAGTAGGAGATCACCCTGGTCTATAGACCTATGATACAGTAGGATATCACCCTGGTCTATAGACCTATGATACAGTAGGAGATCACCCTGGTCTATAGACCTATGATACAGTAGGAGATCACCCTGGTCTATATACCTATGATACAGTAGGAGATCACCCTGGTCTATATACCTATGATACAGTAGGAGATCACTCTGGTCTATAGACCTATGATACAGTAGGAGATCACCCTGGTCTATAGACCTATGATACAGTAGGAGATCACCCTGGTCTATATACCTATGATACAGTAGGAGATCACCCTGGTCTATATACCTATGATACAGTAGGAGATCACCCTGGTCTATAGACCTATGATACAGTAGGAGATCACCCTGGTCTATAAACCTATGATACAGTAGGAGATCACCCTGGTCTATAGACCTATGATGCAGTAGGAGATCACCCTGGTTTATAGGCCTATGATACATAAGGAGATCACCCTGGTCTATAGACCTATGATACAGTAGGAGATCACCCTGGTCTATAGACCTATGCTACAGTAGGAGGTCACCCTGGTCTATAGACCTATGATGCAGTAGGAGATCACCCTGATCTATAGACATGTGATAAAGTAGGAGATCACCCTGGTCAATAGACCTATAGTACAGCAGGAGATCACCCTGGTCTATAGACCTATGCTACAGTAGGAGGTCACCCTGGTCTATAGACCTATGATGCAGTAGGAGATCACCCTGATCTATAGACATGTGATAAAGTAGGAGATCACCCTGGTCAATAGACCTATAGTACAGCAGGAGATCACCCTGGTCTATAGACCTATGATACAGTAGGAGATCACCCTGGTCTATATACCTATGATACAGTAGGAGATCACCCTGGTCTATAGACCTATGATACAGTAGGAGATCACCCTGGTCTATAAACCTATGATACAGTAGGAGATCACCCTGGTCTATAGACCTATGATGCAGTAGGAGATCACCCTGGTTTATAGGCCTATGATACAAAAGGAGATCACCCTGGTCTATAGACCTATGATACAGTAGGAGATCACCCTGGTCTATAGACCTATGCTACAGTAGGAGGTCACCCTGGTCTATAGACCTATGATGCAGTAGGAGATCACCCTGATCTATAGACATGTGATAAAGTAGGAGATCACCCTGGTCAATAGACCTATAGTACAGCAGGAGATCACCCTGGTCTATAGACCTATGATGCAGTAGGAGATCACCCTGGTCTATACCCTATGATACAGTAGGAGATCACCCTGGTCTATAGACATGTGATACAGTAGGAGATCACCCTGGTCAATAGACCTATAGTACAGTAGGAGATCACCCTGGTCTATAGACCTATGATGCAGTAGGAGATCACCCTGGTCTATAGACCTATGATGCAGTAGGAGATCACCCTGGTCCATAGACCTATGATACAGTAGGAGATCACCCTGGTCTATAGGCCTATGATACAGTAGGAGATCACCCTGGTCTATAGACCTATGATACAGTAGGAGATCACCCTGGTCTATATACCTATGATACAGTAGGAGATCACCCTGGTCTATATACCTATGATACAGTAGGAGATCACCCTGGTCTATAGACCCATGATACAGTAGGAGATCCCCCTGGTCTATAGACCTATGATGCAGTAGGAGATCATCCTGGGGCGGCAGGGTAGCCTAGTGGTTAGAGCGTTGGACTAGTAACCGGAAGGTTGCGAGTTCAAACCCCCGAGCTGACAAGGTACAAATCTGTCGTTCTGCCCCTGAACAGGCAGTTAACCCACTGTTCCCAGGCCGTCATTGAAAATAAGAATTTGTTCTTAACTGACTTGCCTGGCTAAATAAAGGTAAAATAAAAATAAAAAAATAAAAATCCTGGTCTATAGGCCTATGATACAGTAGGAGATCACCCTGGCCAATAGACCTATGATACAGTAGGAGATCACCCTGGTCTATAGACCTATGCTACACTAGCAGATCACCCTGGTATATAGACCTATGCTAGACTAGCAGATCACCCTGGTCTATAGACCTATGATACAGTAACAGGTCACCCTGGTCCATAGACCTATGATACAGTAGGAGATCGCCCTGGTCTATAGGCCTATGATACAGTAGGATATCACCCTGGTCTATAGACCTATGATACAGTAGGAGATCACCCTGGTCTATATACCTATGATACAGTAGGAGATCACCCTGGTCTATATACCTATGATACAGTAGGAGATCACCCTGGTCTATAGACCTATGATACAGTAGGAGATCCCCCTGGGCTATAGACCTATGATACAGGAGGAGATCACCCTGGTCCATAGACCTCTGATACAGTAGGAGATCACCCTGGTCTATAGACCTATGCTACACTAGCAGATCACCCTGGTCTATAGACCTATGATACATTAGGAGATCACAATGGTACATAGACCTATGCTACACTATCAGATCACCCTGGTCTATAGACCTATGATACAGTAGGAGATCACCCCGGTCTATATACCTATGATTCAGTAGGAGATCACCCTGGTCTATAGACCTATGATACAGTAGGAGATCACCCTGGTCTATAGACCTATGATACAGTAGGAGATCACCCTGGTCTATAGACCTATGATACAGTAGGAGATCACCCTGGTCTATAGACCTGTGATGCAGTAGGATATCACCCTGGTTTATAGGCCTATGATACAAAAGGAGATCACCCTGGTCTATACACCTATGATACAGTAGGAGATCACCCTGGTCTATAGACCTATGCTACACTAGCAGATCACCCTGGTCTATAGACCTATGCTACACTAGCAGATCACCCTGGTCTATAGACCTATGATACAGTAGGAGATCACCCTGGTTCATAGACCTATGATACAGTAGAAGGTCACCCTCGTCTATAGACCTATGATACAGTAGGAGATCACCCTGGTCTATAGACCTATGATACAGTAGGAGATCACCCTGGCCTATAGACCTATGATACAGTAGGAGATCACCCTGGTCTATAGACCTATGATACAGTAGGAGATCACCCTGGCCTATAGACCTATGATACAGTAGGAGTTCACCCTGGTCTATAGACCTATGATACAGTAGGAGATCACCCTGGTCTATAGACCTATGATACAGTAGGAGATCACCCTGGTCTATAGACCTATGATACAGTAGGAGATCACCCTGGTCAATAGACCTATAGTACAGCAGGAGATCACCCTGGTCTATAGACCTATGATGCAGTAGGAGATCACCCTGGTCTATACCCTATGATACAGTAGGAGATCACCCTGGTCTATAGACATGTGATACAGTAGGAGATCACCCTGGTCAATAGACCTATAGTACAGTAGGAGATCACCCTGGTCTATAGACCTATGATGCAGTAGGAGATCACCCTGGTCTATAGACCTATGATGCAGTAGGAGATCACCCTGGTCCATAGACCTATGATACAGTAGGAGATCACCCTGGTCTATAGGCCTATGATACAGTAGGAGATCACCCTGGTCTATAGACCTATGATACAGTAGGAGATCACCCTGGTCTATATACCTATGATACAGTAGGAGATCACCCTGGTCTATATACCTATGATACAGTAGGAGATCACCCTGGTCTATAGACCTATGATACAGTAGGAGATCCCCCTGGTCTATAGACCTATGATGCAGTAGGAGATCATCCTGGTCTATAGGCCTATGATACAGTAGGAGATCACCCTGGTCAATAGACCTATGATAAAGTAGGAGATCACCCTGGTCTATAGACCTATGCTACACTAGCAGATCACCCTGGTCTATAGACCTATGCTAGACTAGCAGATCACCCTGGTCTATAGACCTATGATACAGTAGGAGATCACCCTGGTCTATAGGCCTATGATACAGTAGGATATCACCCTGGTCTATAGACCTATGATACAGTAGGATATCACCCTGGTCTATATACCTATGATACAGTAGGAGATCACCCTGGTCTATATACCTATGATACAGTAGGAGATCACCCTGGTCTATAGACCTATGATACAGTAGGAGATCCCCCTGGTCTATAGACCTATGATACAGGAGGAGATCACCCTGGTCCATAGACCTCTGATACAGTAGGAGATCACCCTGGTCTATAGGCCTATGATACAGTAGGAGATCACCCTTGGTCTATAGACCTATGCTACACTAGCAGATCACCCTGGTCTATAGACCTATGATACAGTAGGAGATCACCCTGGTCTATAGGCCTATGATACAGTAGGAGATCACCCTGGTCAATAGACCTATGATACAGTAGGAGATCACCCTGGTCTATAGACCTATGCTACACTAGCAGATCACCCTGGTCTATAGACCTATGCTAGACTAGCAGATCACCCTGGTCTATAGACCTATGATACAGTAACAGGTCACCCTGGTCCATAGACCTATGATACAGTAGGAGATCACCCTGGTCTATAGGCCTATGATACAGTAGGATATCACCCTGGTCTATAGACCTATGATACAGTAGGAGATCACCCTGGTCTATATACCTATGATACAGTAGGAGATCACCCTGGTCTATATACCTATGATACAGTAGGAGATCACCCTGGTCTATAGACCTATGATACAGTAGGAGATCCCCCTGGTCTATAGACCTATGATACAGGAGGAGATCACCCTGGTCCATAGACCTCTGATACAGTAGGAGATCACCCTGGTCTATAGGCCTATGATACAGTAGGAGATCACCCTTGGTCTATAGACCTATGCTACACTAGCAGATCACCCTGGTCTATAGACCTATGATACAGTAGGAGATCACAATGGTACATAGACCTATGCTACACTATCAGATCACCCTGGTCTATAGACCTATGATACAGTAGGAGATCACCCTGGTCTATATACCTATGATACAGTAGGAGATCACCCTGGTCTATAGACCTATGATACAGTAGGAGATCACCCTCGTCTATAGACCTATGATACAGTAGGAGATCACCCTGGTCTATAGACCTATGATGCAGTAGGAGATCACCCTGGTCTATAGGCCTATGATACAAAAGGAGATCACCCTGGTCTATAGACCTATGATACAGTAGGAGATCACCCTGGTCTATAGACCTTTGCTACACTAGCAGATCACCCTGGTCTATAGACCTATGCTACACTAGCAGATCACCCTGGTCTATAGACCTATGCTACACTATCAGATCACCCTGGTCTATAGACCTATGATACAGTAGGATATCACCCTGGTCTATAGACCTATGATACAGTAGGAGATCACCCTGGTCTATAGACCTATGATACAGTAGGAGATCACCCTGGTCTATAGACCTGTGATGCAGTAGGAGATCACCCTGGTTTATAGGCCTATGATACAAAAGGAGATCACCCTGGTCTATAGACCTATGATACAGTAGGAGATCACCCTGGTCTATAGACCTATGCTACACTAGCAGATCACCCTGGTCTATAGACCTATGCTACACTAGCAGATCACCCTGGTCTATAGACCTATGATACAGTAGGAGATCACCCTGGTCCATAGACCTATGATACAGTAGGAGGTCACCCTCGTCTATAGACCTATGATACAGTAGGAGATCACCCTGGTCTATAGACCTATGATACAGTAGGAGATCACCCTGGCCTATAGACCTATGATACAGTAGGAGATCACCGTGGTCTATAGACCTATGATACAGTAGGAGATCACCCTGGCCTATAGACCTATGATACAGTAGGAGTTCACCCTGGTCTATAGACCTATGATACAGTAGGAGATCACCCTGGTCTATAGACCTATGATACAGTAGGAGATCACCCTGGTCTATAGACCTATGATACAGTAGGAGATCACCCTGGTCCATAGACCTATGATACAGTAGGAGATCACTCTGGTCTATAGACCTATGATACAGTAGGAGATCACCCTGGTCTATAGACCTATGATGCAGTAGGAGATCACCCTGGTCTATAGACCTATGATACAGTAGCACCCTGATCTATAGACCTATGCTACACTAGCATATCACCCTGGTCTATAGATCTATGCTACACTATCAGATCACCCTGGTCTATAGACCTATGATACAGGAGGAGATCACCCTGGTCCATTGTCCTCTGATACAGTAGGAGATCACCCTGGTCTATAGGCCTATGATACAGTAGGAGATCACCCTTGGTCTATAGACCTATGCTACACTAGCAGATCACCCTGGTCTATAGACCTATGATAAAGTAGGATCTCCCCCTGGTCTATAGACCTATGATACAGTAGGAGATCACCCCGGTCTATAGACCTATGATACAGTAGGAGATCACCCTGGTCTATAGACCTATGATGCAGTAGGATATCACCCTGGTTTATAGGCCTATGATACAAAAGGAGATCACCCTGGTCTATATACCTATGATACAGTAGGAGATCACACTGGTCTATATACCTATGATACAATAGGAGATCCCCCTGGTCTATAGACCTATGATGCAGTAGGAGATCATCCTGGTCTATAGGCCTATGATACAGTAGGAGATCACCCTGGCTTATAGACCTATGATACAGTAGGAGGTCACCCTCGTCTATAGACCTATGATACAGTAGGAGATCACCCTGGTCTATAGACCTATGATACAGTAGGAGATCACCCTGGTCCATAGACCTATGATACAGTAGGAGATAACCCTGGTCTATAGACCTATGATACAGTAGGAGATCACCCTGGTCTATAGACCTATGATGCAGTAGGAGATCACCCTGGTCTATAGGCCTATGATACAGTAGGAGATCACCCTGGTCTATAGACCTATTATACAGTAGGAGATCATCCAAGTCTATAGACCTATGATACAGTAGGAGATCACCCTGGTCTATAGACCTATGATACAGTAGGAGATCACCCTGGCCTATAAACCTATGATACAGTAGGAGATCACCCTGGTCTATAGACCTATGATACAGTAGGACATCACCCTGGTCTATAGACCTATGATACAGTATGAGAACACCCTGGTCTATAGACCTATGGTACAGTAGGAGATCACCCTGGTCTATAGACCTATGATACAGTATGAGATCACCCTGCTCTATAGACCTATGATACAGTAGGAGATCACCCTGGTCTATAGAACTATGATACAGTAGGAGATCACCCTGGTCTATAGACCTATGCTACACTAGCAGATCACCCTGGCCTATAAACCTATGATACAGTAGGAGATCACCCTGGTCTATAGACCTATGATACAGTAGGAGATCACCCTGGTCTATAGACCTATGATGCAGTAGTAGATCACCCTGCTCTTTAGACCTATGATGCAGTAGGAGATCACCCTGTTCTATAGACCTATGATACAGTAGGAGATCACCCTGGCCTATAAACCTATGATGCAGTAGGAGATCACCCTGGTCTATAGACCTATGATGCAGTAGGAGATCACCCTGTTCTATAGACCTATGATACAGTAGGAGATCACCCTGGTCCATAGACCTATGATGCAGTAGTAGATCACCCTGTTCTATAGACCTATGATACAGTAGGAGATCACCCTGGTCAATATACCTATGATACAGTAGGAGATTACCCTGGTCTATAGACCTATGATGCAGTAGTTGATCACCCTGGTCTATAGACCTATGATACAGTAGTAGATCTCCCTGGTCTATAGTCATATGATGCAGTAGTAGATCACCTTGGTCTATAGACCTATTATGCAGTAGGAGATCCCCCTGGTCTATAGACCTATGATACAGTAGGAGATCACCCTGGTCTATAGTTCTATGATACAGAAGGAGATCACCCTGGTCTATAGACCTATGCTACACTAGCAGATCACCCTGGTCTATAGACCTATGATACAGTAGGAGATCACCCTGGTCTATAGAACTATGATACAGTAGGAGATCACCCTGGCATATAAACCTATGATACAGTAGGAGATCACCCTGGTCTATAGACCTATGATACAGTAGGAGATCAACCTGGTCTATAGACCTATTATACAGTAGGACATCACCCTGGTCTATAGACCTATGATACAGTATGAGAACACCCTGGTCTATAGACCTATGGTACAGTAGGAGATCACCCTGGTCTATAGACCTATGATACAGTAGGAGATCACCCTGGTCTATAGACCTATGATACAGTATGAGATCACCCTGCTCTATAGACCTATGATACAGTAGGAGATCATCCTGGTCTATAGACCTATGATACAGTAGGATATCACCCTGGTCCATAGACCTATGATACAGTAGGAGATCACCCTGGTCTATAGTTCTATGATACAGAAGGAGATCACCCTGGTCTATAGACCTATGCTACACTAGCAGATCACCCTGGTCTATAGACCTATGATACAGTAGGAGATCACCCTGGTCTATAGACCTATGCTACACTAGCAGATCACCCTGGTCTATAGACCTATGCTACACTAGCAGATCACCCTGGTCTATAGACCTATGATACAGTAGGAGATCACCCTGGTCCATAGACCTATGATACAGTAGGAGGTCACCCTCGTCTATAGACCTATGATACAGTAGGAGATCACCCTGGTCTATAGATCTATGATACAGTAGGAGATCACCCTGGCCTATAGACCTATGATACAGTAGAAGATCACCGTGGTCTATAGACCTATGATACAGTAGGAGATCACCCTGGCCTATAGACCTATGATACAGTAGGAGTTCACCCTGGTCTATAGACCTATGATACAGTAGGAGATCACCCTGGTCTATAGACCTATGATACAGTAGGAGATCACCCTGGTCTATAGACCTATGATACAGTAGGAGATCACCCTGGTCCATAGACCTATGATACAGTAGGAGATCACTCTGGTCTATAGACCTATGATACAGTAGGAGATCACCCTGGTCTAAAGACCTATGATGCAGTAGGAGATCACCCTGGTCTATAGACCTATGCTACACTAGCATATCACCCTGGTCTATAGATCTATGCTAAACTATCAGATCACCCTGGTCTATAGACCTATGATACAGGAGGAGATCACCCTGGTCCATTGTCCTCTGATACAGTAGGAGATCACCCTGGTCTATAGGCCTGTGATACAGTAGGAGATCACCCTGGCTTATAGACCTATGATACAGTAGGAGGTCACCCTCGTCTATAGACCTATGATACAGTAGGAGATCACCCTGGTCGATAGACCTATGATACAGTAGGAGATCACCCTGGTCCATAGACCTATGATACAGTAGGAGATAACCCTGGTCTATAGACCTATGATACAGTAGGAGATCACCCTGGTCTATAGACCTATGATGCAGTAGGAGATCACCCTGGTCTATAGACCTATGATACAGTAGGAGATCACCCTGGTCTACAGACCTATGATACAGTAGGAGATCACCCTGATCTATAGACCTATGCTACACTAGCATATCACCCTGGTCTATAGACCTATGCTACACTATCAGATCACCCTGGTCTATAGACCTATGATACAGGAGGAGATCACCCTGGTCCATAGTCCTCTTATACAGTAGGAGATCACCCTGGTCTATAGACCTATGATGCAGTAGTATATCACCCTGCTCTTTAGACCTATGATGCAGTAGGAGATCACCCTGTTCTATAGACCTATGCTACACTAGCAGATCACCCTGGCCTATAAACCTATGATAAAGTAGGAGCTCCCCCTGGTACATAGACCTATGATACAGTAGGAGATCACCCTGGTCTATAGGCCTATGATACAGTAGGAGATCACCCTGGTCTATAGACCTATGATACAGTAGGAGATCACCCTGGCCTATAGACCTATGATACAGTAGTAGATAACCCTGGTCTATAGACCTATGATGCAGTAGGAGATCACCCTGGTCTATAGACCTATGATACAGTAGGAGATCACCCTGGTCTATAGACCTATGATACAGTAGGAGATCACCCTGGTCTATAGACCTATGATACAGTAGGAGATCATCCAAGTCTATAGACCTATGATACAGTAGGAGTTTACCCTGGTCTATAGACCTATGATACAGTAGGAGATCACCCTGGCCTATAAACCTATGATACAGTAGGAGATCACCCTGGTCTATAGACCTATGATACAGTAGGAGATCAACCTGGTATATAGACCTATTATACAGTAGGACATCACCCTGGTCTATAGACCTATGATACAGTATGAGAACACCCTGGTCTATAGACCTATGGTACAGTAGGAGATCACCCTGGTCTATAGACCTATGCTACACTAGCAGATCACCCTGGTCTATAGACCTATGATACAGTAGGAGATCACCCTGGTCTATAGAACTATGATACAGTAGGAGATCACCCTGGTCTATAGACCTATGCTACACTAGCAGATCACCCTGGCCTATAAACCTATGATACAGTAGGAGATCACCCTGGTCTATAGACCTATGATACAGTAGGAGATCACCCTGGTCTATAGACCTATGATGCAGTAGTAGATCACCCTGCTCTTTAGACCTATGATGCAGTAGGAGATCACCCTGTTCTATAGACCTATGATACAGTAGGAGATCACCCTGGCCTATAAACCTATGATGCAGTAGGAGATCACCCTGGTCTATAGACCTATGATGCAGTAGGAGATCACCCTGTTCTATAGACCTATGATACAGTAGGAGATCACCCTGGTCCATAGACCTATGATGCAGTAGTAGATCACCCTGTTCTATAGACCTATGATACAGTAGGAGATCACCCTGGTCAATATACCTATGATACAGTAGGAGATTACCCTGGTCTATAGACCTATGATGCAGTAGTTGATCACCCTGGTCTATAGACCTATGATACAGTAGTAGATCTCCCTGGTCTATAGTCATATGATGCAGTAGTAGATCACCTTGGTCTATAGACCTATTATGCAGTAGGAGATCCCCCTGGTCTATAGACCTATGATACAGTAGGAGATCACCCTGGTCTATAGTTCTATGTTACAGAAGGAGATCACCCTGGTCTATAGACCTATGCTACACTAGCAGATCACCCTGGTCTATAGACCTATGATACAGTAGGAGATCACCCTGGTCTATAGAACTATGATACAGTAGGAGATCACCCTGGCCTATAAACCTATGATACAGTAGGAGATCACCCTGGTCTATAGACCTATGATACAGTAGGAGATCAACCTGGTCTATAGACCTATTATACAGTAGGACATCACCCTTCAACACCATAGTACCCTCCAAGCTCGTCATCAAGCTCGAGACCCTGGGTCTCGACCCCGCCCTGTGCAACTGGGTACTGGACTTCCTGACGGGCCGCCCCCAGGTGGTGAGGGTAGGCAACAACATCTCCTCCCCGCTGATCCTCAACACTGGGGCCCCACAAGGTTGCGTTCTGAGCCCTCTCCTGTACTCCCTGTTCACCCACGACTGCGTGGCCACGCACGCCTCCAACTCAATCATCAAGTTTGCGGACGACACAACAGTGGTAGGCTTGATTACCAACAACGATGAGACGGCCTACAGGGAGGAGGTGAGGGCCCTCGGAGTGTGGTGTCAGGAAAACAACCTCACACTCAACGTCAACAAAACTAAGGAGATGATTGTGGACTTCAGGAAACAGCAGAGGGAACACCCCCCTATCCACATCGATGGAACAGCAGTGGAGAGGGTAGCAAGTTTTAAGTTCCTCGGCATACACATCACAGACAAACTGAATTGGTCCACTCACACAGACAGCATCGTGAAGAAGGCGCAGCAGCGCCTCTTCAACCTCAGGAGGCTGAAGAAATTCGGCTTGTCACCAAAAGCACTCACAAACTTCTACAGATGCACAATCGAGAGCATCCTGGCGGGCTGTATCACCGCCTGGTATGGCAACTGCACCGCCCTCAACCGTAAGGCTCTCCAGAGGGTAGTGAGGTCTGCACAACGCATCACCGGGGGCAAACTACCTGCCCTCCAGGACACCTACACCACCCGATGTCACAGGAAGGCCATAAAGATCATCAAGGACATCAACCACCCGAGCCACTGCCTGTTCACCCCGCTATCATCCAGAAGGCGAGGTCAGTACAGGTGCATCAAAGCTGGGACCGAGAGACTGAAAAACAGCTTCTATCTCAAGGCCATCAGACTGTTAAACAGCCACCACTAACACTGAGTGGCTGCTGCCAACACACTGACACTGACTCAACTCCAGCCACTTTAATAATGGGAATTGATGGGAAATGATGTAAATATATCAAATATATCACTAGCCACTTTAAACAATGCTACCTTATATAAATGTTACTTACCCTACATTATTCATCTCATATGCATACGTATATACTGTACTCTATATCATCGACGGTATCCTTATGTAATACATGTATCACTAGCCACTTTATACTATACTATGCCACTTTGTTTACATACTCATCTCATTTGTACATACTGTACCCGATACCATCTACTGTATCTTGCCTATACTGCTCTGTACCATCACTCATTCATATATCCTTATGTACATATTCTTTATCCCCTTACACTGTGTACAAGACAGTAGTTTTGGAAATGTTAGTTAGATTACTTGTTATTACTGCATTGTCGGAACTAGAAGCACAAGCATTTCGCTACACTCGCATTAACATCTGCTAACCATGTGTATGTGACAAATAAAATTTGATTTGATTTGATTTTGATTTGATTTGGTCTATAGACCTATGATACAGTATGAGAACACCCTGGTCTATAGACCTATGGTAGAGTAGGAGATCACCCTGGTCTATAGACCTATGATACAGTAGGAGATCACCCTGGTCTATAGACCTATGATACAGTATGAGATCACCCTGCTCTATAGACCTATGATACAGTAGGAGATCATCCTGGTCTATAGACCTATGATACAGTAGGATATCACCCTGGTCCATAGACCTATGATACAGTAGGAGATCACCCTGGTCCATAGGCCTATGATGCAGTAGGAGATCATCCTGGTCTATAGGCCTATGATACAGTAGGAGATCACCCTGGTCTATAGACCTATGATACAGTAGGATATCACCCTGGTCTATAGGCCTATTAAACAGTAGGAGATCACTCTGGTCTATAGACCTATGATGCAGTAGGAGATCACCCTGGTCTATAGACCTATGATACAGTAGGAGATCACCCTGGTCTATAGATCTATGATACAGTAGGAGATCACCCTGGTCTATAGACCTATGATAGAGTAGGAGATCACCCTGGTCCATAGACCTATGATACAGTAGGAGATCACCCTAGTCAATAGGCCTATGATACAGTAGGAGATCACCCTGGTCTATAGACCTATGATACAGTAGGAGATCACCCTGGTCCATAGACCTATGATACAGTAGGAGATCACTCTGGTCTATAGACCTATGATACAGTAGGAGATCACCCTGGTCTAAAGACCTATGATGCAGTAGGAGATCACCCTGGTCTATAGACCTATGCTACACTAGCATATCACCCTGGTCTATAGATCTATGCTAAACTATCAGATCACCCTGGTCTATAGACCTATGATACAGGAGGAGATCACCCTGGTCCATTGTCCTCTGATACAGTAGGAGATCACCCTGGTCTATAGGCCTGTGATACAGTAGGAGATCACCCTGGCTTATAGACCTATGATACAGTAGGAGGTCACCCTCGTCTATAGACCTATGATACAGTAGGAGATCACCCTGGTCGATAGACCTATGATACAGTAGGAGATCACCCTGGTCCATAGACCTATGATACAGTAGGAGATAACCCTGGTCTATAGACCTATGATACAGTAGGAGATCACCCTGGTCTATAGACCTATGATGCAGTAGGAGATCACCCTGGTCTATAGACCTATGATACAGTAGGAGATCACCCTGGTCTACAGACCTATGATACAGTAGGAGATCACCCTGATCTATAGACCTATGCTACACTAGCATATCACCCTGGTCTATAGACCTATGCTACACTATCAGATCACCCTGGTCTATAGACCTATGATACAGGAGGAGATCACCCTGGTCCATAGTCCTCTTATACAGTAGGAGATCACCCTGGTCTATAGACCTATGATGCAGTAGTATATCACCCTGCTCTTTAGACCTATGATGCAGTAGGAGATCACCCTGTTCTATAGACCTATGCTACACTAGCAGATCACCCTGGCCTATAAACCTATGATAAAGTAGGAGCTCCCCCTGGTACATAGACCTATGATACAGTAGGAGATCACCCTGGTCTATAGGCCTATGATACAGTAGGAGATCACCCTGGTCTATAGACCTATGATACAGTAGGAGATCACCCTGGCCTATAGACCTATGATACAGTAGTAGATAACCCTGGTCTATAGACCTATGATGCAGTAGGAGATCACCCTGGTCTATAGACCTATGATACAGTAGGAGATCACCCTGGTCTATAGACCTATGATACAGTAGGAGATCACCCTGGTCTATAGACCTATGATACAGTAGGAGATCATCCAAGTCTATAGACCTATGATACAGTAGGAGTTTACCCTGGTCTATAGACCTATGATACAGTAGGAGATCACCCTGGCCTATAAACCTATGATACAGTAGGAGATCACCCTGGTCTATAGACCTATGATACAGTAGGAGATCAACCTGGTATATAGACCTATTATACAGTAGGACATCACCCTGGTCTATAGACCTATGATACAGTATGAGAACACCCTGGTCTATAGACCTATGGTACAGTAGGAGATCACCCTGGTCTATAGACCTATGCTACACTAGCAGATCACCCTGGTCTATAGACCTATGATACAGTAGGAGATCACCCTGGTCTATAGAACTATGATACAGTAGGAGATCACCCTGGTCTATAGACCTATGCTACACTAGCAGATCACCCTGGCCTATAAACCTATGATACAGTAGGAGATCACCCTGGTCTATAGACCTATGATACAGTAGGAGATCACCCTGGTCTATAGACCTATGATGCAGTAGTAGATCACCCTGCTCTTTAGACCTATGATGCAGTAGGAGATCACCCTGTTCTATAGACCTATGATACAGTAGGAGATCACCCTGGCCTATAAACCTATGATGCAGTAGGAGATCACCCTGGTCTATAGACCTATGATGCAGTAGGAGATCACCCTGTTCTATAGACCTATGATACAGTAGGAGATCACCCTGGTCCATAGACCTATGATGCAGTAGTAGATCACCCTGTTCTATAGACCTATGATACAGTAGGAGATCACCCTGGTCAATATACCTATGATACAGTAGGAGATTACCCTGGTCTATAGACCTATGATGCAGTAGTTGATCACCCTGGTCTATAGACCTATGATACAGTAGTAGATCTCCCTGGTCTATAGTCATATGATGCAGTAGTAGATCACCTTGGTCTATAGACCTATTATGCAGTAGGAGATCCCCCTGGTCTATAGACCTATGATACAGTAGGAGATCACCCTGGTCTATAGTTCTATGTTACAGAAGGAGATCACCCTGGTCTATAGACCTATGCTACACTAGCAGATCACCCTGGTCTATAGACCTATGATACAGTAGGAGATCACCCTGGTCTATAGAACTATGATACAGTAGGAGATCACCCTGGCCTATAAACCTATGATACAGTAGGAGATCACCCTGGTCTATAGACCTATGATACAGTAGGAGATCAACCTGGTCTATAGACCTATTATACAGTAGGACATCACCCTTCAACACCATAGTACCCTCCAAGCTCGTCATCAAGCTCGAGACCCTGGGTCTCGACCCCGCCCTGTGCAACTGGGTACTGGACTTCCTGACGGGCCGCCCCCAGGTGGTGAGGGTAGGCAACAACATCTCCTCCCCGCTGATCCTCAACACTGGGGCCCCACAAGGTTGCGTTCTGAGCCCTCTCCTGTACTCCCTGTTCACCCACGACTGCGTGGCCACGCACGCCTCCAACTCAATCATCAAGTTTGCGGACGACACAACAGTGGTAGGCTTGATTACCAACAACGATGAGACGGCCTACAGGGAGGAGGTGAGGGCCCTCGGAGTGTGGTGTCAGGAAAACAACCTCACACTCAACGTCAACAAAACTAAGGAGATGATTGTGGACTTCAGGAAACAGCAGAGGGAACACCCCCCTATCCACATCGATGGAACAGCAGTGGAGAGGGTAGCAAGTTTTAAGTTCCTCGGCATACACATCACAGACAAACTGAATTGGTCCACTCACACAGACAGCATCGTGAAGAAGGCGCAGCAGCGCCTCTTCAACCTCAGGAGGCTGAAGAAATTCGGCTTGTCACCAAAAGCACTCACAAACTTCTACAGATGCACAATCGAGAGCATCCTGGCGGGCTGTATCACCGCCTGGTATGGCAACTGCACCGCCCTCAACCGTAAGGCTCTCCAGAGGGTAGTGAGGTCTGCACAACGCATCACCGGGGGCAAACTACCTGCCCTCCAGGACACCTACACCACCCGATGTCACAGGAAGGCCATAAAGATCATCAAGGACATCAACCACCCGAGCCACTGCCTGTTCACCCCGCTATCATCCAGAAGGCGAGGTCAGTACAGGTGCATCAAAGCTGGGACCGAGAGACTGAAAAACAGCTTCTATCTCAAGGCCATCAGACTGTTAAACAGCCACCACTAACACTGAGTGGCTGCTGCCAACACACTGACACTGACTCAACTCCAGCCACTTTAATAATGGGAATTGATGGGAAATGATGTAAATATATCAAATATATCACTAGCCACTTTAAACAATGCTACCTTATATAAATGTTACTTACCCTACATTATTCATCTCATATGCATACGTATATACTGTACTCTATATCATCGACGGTATCCTTATGTAATACATGTATCACTAGCCACTTTATACTATACTATGCCACTTTGTTTACATACTCATCTCATTTGTACATACTGTACCCGATACCATCTACTGTATCTTGCCTATACTGCTCTGTACCATCACTCATTCATATATCCTTATGTACATATTCTTTATCCCCTTACACTGTGTACAAGACAGTAGTTTTGGAAATGTTAGTTAGATTACTTGTTATTACTGCATTGTCGGAACTAGAAGCACAAGCATTTCGCTACACTCGCATTAACATCTGCTAACCATGTGTATGTGACAAATAAAATTTGATTTGATTTGATTTTGATTTGATTTGGTCTATAGACCTATGATACAGTATGAGAACACCCTGGTCTATAGACCTATGGTAGAGTAGGAGATCACCCTGGTCTATAGACCTATGATACAGTAGGAGATCACCCTGGTCTATAGACCTATGATACAGTATGAGATCACCCTGCTCTATAGACCTATGATACAGTAGGAGATCATCCTGGTCTATAGACCTATGATACAGTAGGATATCACCCTGGTCCATAGACCTATGATACAGTAGGAGATCACCCTGGTCCATAGGCCTATGATGCAGTAGGAGATCATCCTGGTCTATAGGCCTATGATACAGTAGGAGATCACCCTGGTCTATAGACCTATGATACAGTAGGATATCACCCTGGTCTATAGGCCTATTAAACAGTAGGAGATCACTCTGGTCTATAGACCTATGATGCAGTAGGAGATCACCCTGGTCTATAGACCTATGATACAGTAGGAGATCACCCTGGTCTATAGATCTATGATACAGTAGGAGATCACCCTGGTCTATAGACCTATGATAGAGTAGGAGATCACCCTGGTCCATAGACCTATGATACAGTAGGAGATCACCCTAGTCAATAGGCCTATGATACAGTAGGAGATCACCCTGGTCTATAGCCCTATGATACAGTAGGAGATCACCATGGTCTATAGGCCTATTAAACAGTAGGAGATCACTCTGGTCTATAGACCTATGATGCAGTAGGAGATCACCCTGGTCTATAGACCTATGATACAGTAGGAGATCACCCTGGTATATAGACCTATGATACAGTAGGAGATCACCCTGGTCTATAGGCCTATTAAACAGTAGGAGATCACTCTGGTCTATAGACCTATGATGCAGTAGAAGATCACCCTGGTCTATAGACCTATGATACAGTAGGAGATAACCCTGGTCTATAGACCTATGATACAGTAGTAGATCACCCTCTTCTATAGACCTTTGATGCAGTAGTAGATCACCCTGGTCTATAGACCTATGATACAGTATGAGATCAACCTGGTCTATAGACCTATGATACAGCAGGAGATCACACTGGTCTATAGACCTATGATGCAGTAGGAGATCACCCTGGTCTATAGACCTATGATACAGTAGGAGATGCCCTGGTCTATAGACCTAAAATGCAGTAGGAGATGACCCTGGTCTATAGACCTATAGTACAGTAGGAGATCACCCTGGTCAATAGACCTATGATACAGTAGGAGATCACCCTGGTCTATAGACCTATGATACAGTAGGAGATCACCCTGGTCTATAGACCTATGATACAGTAGTAGATCACCCTGGTCTATAGACCTATGATACAGTAGGAGATCACCCTGGCCTATAGACCTATTATACAGTAGGAGATCACCCTGGTCTATAGGCCTATTATACAGTAGGAGATCACCCTGGTCCATAGACCTATGATACAGTAGGAGATCACCCTGGTCTATTGGCCTATGATACAGTAGGAGATCACTCTGGTCTATAGACCTATGATACAGTAGGAGATCACCCTGGTCTATAGACCTATGATAGAGTAGGAGATCACCCTGGTCCATAGACCTATGATACAGTAGGAGCTCACCCTAGTCCATAGGCCTATGATAAAGTAGTAGATTACCCTGGTCTATAGACCTATGATACAGTAGGAGATCACCCTGGTCTATAGGCCTATTAAACAGTAGGAGATCACTCTGGTCTATAGACCTATGATGCAGTAGGAGATCACCCTGGTCTATAGACCTATGATGCAGTAGGAGATCACCCTGGTCTATAGACCTATGATACAGTAGGAGATCACTCTGGTCTATAGACATATGATACAGTAGGAGATCACCCTCGTCTATAGACCTATGATACAGTAGGAGATCACCCTGGTCTATAGACCTATGATACAGTAGGAGATCACCCTGGTCTATAACCTATGCTACACTAGCAGATCACCCTGGTCTATAGATCTATGATACAGTAGGAGATCACCCTGGTCTATAGACCTATGATAGAGTAGGAGATCACCCTGGTCCATAGACCTATGATACAGTAGGAGATCACCCTAGTCCATAGGCCTATGATGCAGTAGGAGATCATCCTGGTCTATAGGCCTATGATACAGTAGGAGATCACCCTGGTCTATAGACCTATGATACAGTAGGATATCACCCTGGTCTATAGGCCTATTAAACAGTAGGAGATCACTCTGGTCTATAGACCTATGATGCAGTAGGAGATCACCCTGGTCTATAGACCTATGATACAGTAGGAGATCACCCTGGTCTATAGATCTATGATACAGTAGGAGATCACCCTGGTCTATAGACCTATGATAGAGTAGGAGATCACCCTGGTCCATAGACCTATGATACAGTAGGAGATCACCCTAGTCAATAGGCCTATGATACAGTAGGAGATCACCCTGGTCTATAGCCCTATGATACAGTAGGAGATCACCATGGTCTATAGGCCTATTAAACAGTAGGAGATCACTCTGGTCTATAGACCTATGATGCAGTAGGAGATCACCCTGGTCTATAGACCTATGATACAGTAGGAGATCACCCTGGTCTATAGACCTATGATACAGTAGGAGATCACCCTGGTCTATAGGCCTATTAAACAGTAGGATATCACTCTGGTCTATAGACCTATGATGCAGTAGAAGATCACCCTGGTCTATAGACCTATGATACAGTAGGAGATAACCCTGGTCTATAGACCTATTATACAGTAGTAGATCACTCTGGTCTATAGACCTATGATACAGTAGGAGATCACCCTGGTCTATAGACCTATGATACAGTAGTAGATCACCCTCTTCTATAGACCTTTGATGCAGTAGTAGATCACCCTGGTCTATAGACCTATGATACAGTATGAGATCAACCTGGTCTATAGACCTATGATACAGCAGGAGATCACACTGGTCTATAGACCTATGATGCAGTAGGAGATCACCCTGGTCTATAGACCTATGATACAGTAGGAGATGCCCTGGTCTATAGACCTAAAATGCAGTAGGAGATGACCCTGGTCTATAGACCTATGATACAGTAGGAGATCACCCTGGTCAATAGACCTATGATACAGTAGGAGATCACCCTTGTCTATAGACCTATGATACAGTAGGAGATCACCCTGGTCTATAGACCTATGATACAGTAGTAGATCACCCTGGTCTATAGACCTATGATACAGTAGGAGATCACCCTGGCCTATAGACCTATTATACAGTAGGAGATCACCCTGGTCTATAGGCCTATTATACAGTAGGAGATCACCCTGGTCCATAGGCCTATGATAAAGTAGTAGATTACCCTGGTCTATAGACCTATGATACAGTAGGAGATCACCCTGGTCTATTGGCCTATGATACAGTAGGAGATCACTCTGGTCTATAGACCTATGATACAGTAGGAGATCACCCTGGTCTATAGACCTATGATAGAGTAGGAGATCACCCTGGTCCATAGACCTATGATACAGTAGGAGCTCACCCTAGTCCATAGGCCTATGATAAAGTAGTAGATTACCCTGGTCTATAGACCTATGATACAGTAGGAGATCACCCTGGTCTATAGGCCTATTAAACAGTAGGAGATCACTCTGGTCTATAGACCTATGATGCAGTAGGAGATCACCCTGGTCTATAGACCTATGATGCAGTAGGAGATCACCCTGGTCTATAGACCTATGATACAGTAGGAGATCACTCTGGTCTATAGACATATGATACAGTAGGAGATCACCCTCGTCTATAGACCTATGATACAGTAGGAGATCACCCTGGTCTATAGACCTATGATACAGTAGGAGATCACCCTGGTCTATAGACCTATGCTACACTAGCAGATAACCCTGGTCTATAGACCTATGATACAGTAGGAGATCACCCTGGTCCATAGACCTATGATACAGTAGGATATCACCCTGGTCCATAGGCCTATGATACAGTAGGAGATCACTCTGGTCTATAGACCTATGATGCAGTAGGAGATCACCCTAGTCTATAGACCTATGATGCAGTAGGAGATCACCCTGGTCTATAGACCTATGATACAGTAGGAGATCACCCTGGTCCATAGACCTATTATACAGTAGGAGATCACTCTGGTCTATAGACCTATGTTGCAGTAGGAGATCACCCTGGTCTATAGGCCTATGATACAGTAGGAGATCACCCTGGTCTATAGACCTATGATACAGTAGGAGATCACCCTGGTCTATAGAACTATGATACAGTAGGAGATCATCCTGGTCTATAGATCTATGATACAGTAGGAGATCACCCTGGTCTATATACCTATGATAGAGTAGGAGATCACCCTGGTCCATAGACCTATGATACAGTAGGAGATCACCCTGGTCCATAGGCCTATGATGCAGTAGGAGATCACCCTGGTCTATAGGCCTATGATACAGTAGGAGATCACCCTGGTCTATAGACCTATGATACAGTAGGAGATCACCCTGGTCTATAGACCCATGATACAGTAGGAGATCACCCTGGTCTATAGATCTATGATACAGTAGGAGATCACCCTGGTCTATAGACCTATGATAGAGTAGGAGATCACCCTGGTCCATAGACCTATGATACAGTAGGAGATCACCCTGGTCTATAGATCTATGATACAGTAGGAGATCACCCTGGTCTATAGGCCTATGATACAGTAGGAGATCACCCTGGTCTATAGACCTATGATACAGTACTAGATCACCCTGGTCTATAGACCTATGATAGAGTAGGAGATCACCCTGGTCCATAGACCTATGATACAGTAGGAGATCACCCTAGTCAATAGGCCTATGATACAGTAGGAGATCACCCTGGTCTATAGACCTATGATACAGTAGGAGATCACCCTGGTCTATAGGCCTATTAAACAGTAGGAGATCACTCTCGTCTGTAGACCTATGATGCAGTAGGAGATCACCCTGGTCTATAGACCTATGATACAGTAGGAGATAACCCTGGTGTATAGACCTATGATACAGTAGTAGATCACCCTCTTCTATAGACCTTTGATGCAGTAGTAGATCACCCTGGTCTATAGACCTATGATACATTATGAGATCACCCTGGTCTATAGACCTATGATACAGTAGGAGATCACACTGGTCTATAGACCTATGATGCAGTAGGAGATCACCCTGGTCTATAGACCTATGATACAGTAGGAGATGCCCTGGTCTATAGACCTAAAATGCAGTAGGAGTCACCCTGGTCTATAGAACCTATGATACAGTAGGAGATCACCCTGGTCTATAGACCTATGATACAGTAGTAGATCACCCTGGTCTATAGACCTATGATACAGTAGGAGATCACCCTGGCCTATTGGCCTATTATACAGTAGGAGATCACCCTGGTCCATAGGCCTATTAAACAGTAGGAGATCACCCTAGTCCATAGGCCTATGATACAGTAGGAGATCACCCTGGTCTATAGACCTATGATACAGTAGGAGATCACCCTGGTCTATAGGCCTATTAAACAGTAGGAGATCACTCTGGTCTATAGACCTATGATGCAGTAGGAGATCACCCTGGTCTATAGACCTATGATACAGTAGGAGATCACCATGGTCTATAGGCCTATTAAACAGTAGGAGATCACCCTGGTCTATATGCCTATTATACAGTAGGAGATCACCCTGGTCTATAGGCCTATTATAGAGTAGGAGATCACCCTGGTCCATAGACCTATGATACAGTAGGAGATCACCCTGGTCTATTGGCCTATTATACTGTAGGAGATCACTCTGGTCTATAGACCTATGATACAGTAGGAGATCACCCTGGTCTATAGACCTATGATACAGTAGGAGATCACCCTGGCCTATAAACCTATGATACAGTAGGAGATCACCCTGGTCTATAGACCTATGATAGAGTAGGAGATCACCCTGGTCCATAGACCTATGATGCAGTAGTAGATCACCCTGTTCTATAGACCTATGATACAGTAGGAGATCACCCTGGTCAATAGACCTATGATACAGTAGGAGATCACCCTGGTCTATAGACCTATGATGCAGTAGTAGATCACCCTGGTCTATAGACCTATGATACAGTAGTAGATCACCCTGGTCTATAGTCCTATGATGCAGTAGTAGATAACCCTGGTCTATAGACCTATGATGCAGTAGGAGAACACCCTGGTCTATAGACCTATGATACAGTAGGAGATCACCCTGGCCTATAGACCTATGATACAGTAGGAGATCACCCTGGTCTATAGACCTATAATACAGTAGGAGATCACCCTGGTCTATAGGCCTATTATACATTAGGAGATCAGCCTGGTCAATAGGCCTATTATACAGTAGGAGATCACCCTGGTCCATAGACCTATGATACAGTAGGAGATCACCCTGGTCTATAGGCCTATTATACAGTAGGAGATCACTCTGGTCTATAGACCTATGATACAGTAGGATATCACCCTGGTCTATAGACCTATGATGCAGTAGGAGATCACCCTGGTCTATAGACCTAAAATGCAGTAGGAGATCACCGTGGTCTATAGACCTATGATACAGTAGTAGATCACCCTCTTCTATAGACCTATGATGCAGTAGGAGATCACCCTGGTCTATAGACTTATGATACAGTAGGAGATCACCCTGGCCTATAAACCTATGATACAGTAGGAGATCACCCTGGTCTATAGACCTATGATACAGTAGGAGATCACCCTGGCCTATAAACCTATGGATACAGTAGGAGATTACCCTGGGCTATAGACATATGATACAGTAGGAGATCACCCTGGTCTATAGACCTATGATACAGTAGGATATCACCCTGGTCTATAAACCTATGATACAGTAGGAGATCACCCTGGTCTATAGACCTATGATACAGTAGGAGATCACCCTGGTCTATAGACCTATGATACAGTAGGAGATCACCCTGGCCTATAGACCTATGACACAGTAGGATATAACCCTGGTCTATAGACCTATGATACAGTAGGAGATCACCCTGGTCCATAGACCTATGATACAGTAGGAGATCACCCTGGTCTATAGACATATGATGCAGTAGGAGATCACCCTGGTCTATAGGCCTATGTATGATACAGTAGGAGATCACCCTGGTCTATAGACCTATGATACAGTAGGAGATCACCCTGGTCTATAGACCTATGATACAGTAGGAGATCACCCTGGTCTATAGACCTATGATACAGTAGGAGATCATCCTGGTCTATAGATCTATGATACAGTAGGAGATCACCCTGGTCTATAGACCTATGATAGAGTAGGAGATCACCCTGGTCCATAGACCTATGATACAGTAGGAGATCACCCTAGTCCATAGGCCTATCATGCAGTAGGAGATCACCCTGGTCTATAGGCCTATGATACAGTAGGAGATCACCCTGGTCTATAGACCTATGATACAGTAGGAGATCACCCTGGTCTATTGACCTATGATACAGTAGGAGAACACCCTGGTCTATAGACCTATGATACAGTAGGAGATCACCCTGGCCTATAGACCTATGATACAGTAGGAGATCACCCTGGTCTATAGACCTATAATACAGTAGGAGATCACCCTGGTCTATAGGCCTATTATACATTAGGAGATCAGCCTGGTCAATAGGCCTATTATACAGTAGGAGATCACCCTGGTCCATAGACCTATGATACAGTAGGAGATCACCCTGGTCAATAGGCCTATTATACAGTAGGAGATCACTCTGGTCTATAGACCTATGATACAGTAGGAGATCACCCTGGTCTATAGACCTATGATACAGTAGGAGATCACCCTGGTCTATAGACCTATGATACAGTAGGATATCACCCTGGTCTATAGACCTATGATGCAGTAGGAGATCACCCTGGTCTATAGACCTAAAATGCAGTAGGAGATCACCGTGGTCTATAGACCTATGATACAGTAGTAGATCACCCTCTTCTATAGACCTATGATGCAGTAGTAGATCACCCTGATCTAGAGACCTATGATGCAGTAGGAGATCACCCTGGTCTATAGACTTATGATACAGTAGGAGATCACCCTGGCCTATAAACCTATGATACATTAGGAGATCACCCTGGTCTATAGACCTATGATACAGTAGGAGATCACCATGGCCTATAAACCTATGGATACAGTAGGAGATTACCCTGGGCTATAGACATATGATACAGTAGGAGATCACCCTGGTCTATAGACCTATGATACAGTAGGAGATCACCCTGGTCTATAAACCTATGATACAGTAGGAGATCACCCTGGTCTATAGACCTATGCTACACTAGGAGATCACCCTGGTCTATAGACCTATGCTACACTAGCAGATCACCCTGGTCTATAGACCTATGATACAGTAGGAGATCACCCTGGCCTATAGACCTATGATACAGTAGGATATAACCCTGGTCTATAGACCTATGATACAGTAGGAGATCACCCTGGTCCATAGACCTATGATACAGTAGGAGATCACCCTGGTCTATAGACATATGATGCAGTAGGAGATCACCCTGGTCTATAGGCCTATGTATGATACAGTAGGAGATCACCCTGGTCTATAGACCTATGATACAGTAGGAGATCACCTTGGTCTATAGACCTATGATACAGTAGGAGATCATCCTGGTCTATAGATCTATGATACAGTAGGAGATAACCCTGGTCTATAGACCTATGATAGAGTAGGAGATCACCCTGGTCCATAGACCTATGATACAGTAGGAGATCACCCTAGTCCATAGGCCTATCATGCAGTAGGAGATCACCCTGGTCTATAGGCCTATGATACAGTAGGAGATCACCCTGGTCTATTGACCTATGATACAGTAGGAGATCACCCTGGTCTATAGACCTATAATACAGTAGGAGATCACCCTGGTCTATAGGCCTATTATATATTAGGAGATCAGCCTGGTCAATAGGCCTATTATACAGTAGGAGATCACCCTGGTCCATAGACCTATGATACAGTAGGAGATCACCCTGGTCTATAGGCCTATTATACAGTAGGAGATCACTCTGGTCTATAGACCTATGATAAAGTAGGAGATCACCCTGGTCTATGGACCTATGATACAGTAGGAGATCACCCTTGTCTATAGACCTATGATACAGTATGAGATCACCCTGGTCTATAGACCTATGATACAGTAGGATATCACCCTGGTCTATAGACCTATGATGCAGTAGGAGATCACCCTGGTCTATAGACCTAAAATGCAGTAGGAGATCACCGTGGTCTATAGACCTATGATACAGTAGTAGATCACCCTCTTCTATAGACCTATGATGCAGTAGTAGATCACCCTGATCTAGAGACCTATGATGCAGTAGGAGATCACCCTGGTCTATAGACTTATGATACAGTAGGAGATCACCCTGGCCTATAAACCTATGATACAGTAGGAGATCACCCTGGTCTATAGACCTATGATACAGTAGGAGATCACCCTGGCCTATAAACCTATAGATACAGTAGGAGATCACCCTGGTCTATAGACCTGTGATACAGTAGGAGATCACCCTGGTCTATAGACCTATGCTACACTAGCAGATCACCCTGGTCTATAGACCTATGATACAGTAGGAGATCACCCTGGCCTATAGACCTATGATACAGTAGGATATAACCCTGGTCTATAGACCTATGATACAGTAGGAGATCACCCTGGTCCATAGACCTATGATACAGTAGGAGATCACCCTGGTCTATAGACATATGATGCAGTAGGAGATCACCCTGGTCTATAGGCCTATGCTACACTAGGAGATCACCCTGGTCTATAGACCTATGCTACACTAGCAGATCACCCTGGTCTATAGACCTATGATACAGTAGGAGATCACCGTGGTCTATAGACCTATGATACAGTACTAGATCACCCTCTTCTATAGACCTATGATGCAGTAGTAGATCACCCTGATCTAGAGACCTATGATGCAGTAGGAAATCACCCTGGTCTATAGACTTATGATACAGTAGGAGATCACCCTGGCCTATAAACCTATGATACAGTAGGAGATCACCCTGGTCTATAGACCTATGATACAGTAGGAGATCACCCTGGTCTATAGACCTATGATACAGTAGGAGATCACCCTGGTCTATAGACCTATGCTACACTAGCAGATCACCCTGGTCTATAGACCTATGATACAGTAGGAGATCACCCTGGCCTATAGACCTATGATACAGTAGGATATAACCCTGGTCTATAAACCTATGATACAGTAGGAGATCACCCTGGTCCATAGACCGATGATACAGTAGGAGATCACCCTGGTCTATAGACATATGATGCAGTAGGAGATCACCCTGGTCTATAGGCCTATGATACAGTAGGAGATCACCCTGGTCTATAGACCTATGATACAGTAGGAGATCACCCTGGTCTATAGGCCTATGATACAGTAGGAGATCACCCTGGTCTATAGACCTATGATACAGTAGGAGATCACCCTGGCCTATAGACCTATGATACAGTAGGATATAACCCTGGTCTATAGACCTATGATACAGTAGGAGATCACCCTGGTCCATAGACCTATGATACAGTAGGAGATCACCCTGGTCTATAGACATATGATGCAGTAGGAGTTCACCCTGGTCTATAGACCATTGATACAGTAGGAGATCACCCTGGTCTATAGACCTATGATACAGTAGGAGATCATCCTGGTCTATAGATATATGATACAGTAGGAGATCACCCTGGTCTATAGACCTATGATAGAGTAGGAGATCACCCTGGTCCATAGACCTATGATACAGTAGGAGATCACCCTATTCCATAGGCCTATCATGCAGTAGGAGATCACCCTGGTCTATAGGCCTATGATACAGTAGGAGGTCACCCTGGTCTATAGACCTATGATACAGTAGGAGATCACCCTGGTCTATTGACCTATGATACAGTAGGAGATCACCCTGGTCTATAGATCTATGATACAGTAGGAGATCACCCTGGTCTATAGACCTATGATAGAGTAGGAGATCACCCTGGTCCATAGACCTATGATACAGTAGGAGATCACCCTAGTCCATAGGCCTATGATACAGTAGGAGATCACCCTGGTCTATAGACCTATGATACAGTAGGAGATCCCTCTGGTCTATAGACCTATGATGCAGTAGGAAATCACCCTGGTCTATAGGCCTATGATACAGTAGGAGATCACCCTGGTCTATAGACCTATGATACAGTAGGAGATCACCCTGGTCTATAGACCTATGATACAGTAGGAGATCACCCTGGTCCATAGACCTATGATACAGTAGGAGATCACCCTAGTCCATAGGCCTATGATGCAGTAGGAGATCAGCCTGGTCTATAGGCCTATGATACAGTAGGAGATCACCCTGGTCTATAGACCTATGATACAGTAGGAGATCACCCTGGTCTATAGACCTATGATACAGTAGGAGATCACCCTAGTCTATAGATCTATGATACAGTAGGAGATCACCCTGGTCTATAGACCTATGATAGAGTAGGAGATCACCCTGGTCCATAGACCTATGATACAGTAGGAGATCACCCTAGTCAATAGGCCTATGATACAGTAGGAGATCACCCTGGTCTATAGACCTATGATACAGTAGGAGATCACCCTGGTCTATAGACATATGATGCAGTAGGAGTTCACCCTGGTCTATAGACCTATGATACAGTAGGAGATCACCCTGGTCTATAGACCTATGATACAGTAGGAGATCATCCTGGTCTATAGATATATGATACAGTAGGAGATCACCCTGGTCTATAGACCTATGATAGAGTAGGAGATCACCCTGGTCCATAGACCTATGATACAGTAGGAGATCACCCTATTCCATAGGCCTATCATGCAGTAGGAGATCACCCTGGTCTATAGGCCTATGATACAGTAGGAGATCACCCTGGTCTATAGACCTATGATACAGTAGGAGATCACCCTGGTCTATAGACCTATGATAGAGTAGGAGATCACCCTGGTCCATAGACCTATGATACAGTAGGAGATCACCCTAGTCCATAGGCCTATGATGCAGTAGGAGATCAGCCTGGTCTATAGGCCTATGATACAGTAGGAGATCACCCTGGTCTATAGACCTATGATACAGTAGGAGATCACCCTGGTCTATAGACCTATGATACAGTAGGAGATCACCCTAGTCTATAGATCTATGATACAGTAGGAGATCACCCTGGTCTATAGACCTATGATAGAGTAGGAGATCACCCTAGTCCATAGGCCTATGATACAGTAGGAGATCACCCTGGTCTATAGACCTATGATACAGTAGGAGATCCCTCTGGTCTATAGACCTATGATGCAGTAGGAAATCACCCTGGTCTATAGGCCTATGATACAGTAGGAGATCACCCTGGTCTATAGACCTATGATACAGTAGGAGATCACCCTGGTCTATAGACCTATGATAGAGTAGGAGATCACCCTGGTCCATAGACCTATGATACAGTAGGAGATCACCCTAGTCCATAGGCCTATGATGCAGTAGGAGATCAGCCTGGTCTATAGGCCTATGATACAGTAGGAGATCACCCTGGTCTATAGACCTATGATACAGTAGGAGATCACCCTGGTCTATAGACCTATGATACAGTAGGAGATCACCCTAGTCTATAGATCTATGATACAGTAGGAGATCACCCTGGTCTATAGACCTATGATAGAGTAGGAGATCACCCTGGTCCATAGACCTATGATACAGTAGGAGATCACCCTAGTCAATAGCCCTATGATACAGTAGGAGATCACCCTGGTCTATAGACCTATGATACAGTTGGAGATCACCCTGGTCTATAGACCTATGATAGAGTAGGAGATCACCCTGGTCTATAGACCTATGATACAGTAGGAGATCACCCTGGTCTATAGACCTATGATACAGTAGGAGATCACCCTGGTCTATAGACCTATGATACAGTAGGAGATCACCCTGGTCTATAGACCTATGATACAGTAGGAGATCACCCTGGTCTATAAACCTATGATACAGTAGGAGATCACCCTGGTCTATAGACCTATGATACAGTTGGAGATCACCCTGGTCTATAGACCTATGATACAGTAGGAGATCACCCTGGTCTATAGACTTATGCTACACTAGCAGATCACCCTGGTCTATAGACCTATGATACAGTAGGAGATCACCCTGGCCTATAGACCTATAATACAGTAGGAGATCACCCTGGTCTATAGGCCTATTATACAGTAGGAGATCACCCCGGTCTATAGACCTATAATACAGTAGGAGATCACCCTGGTCTATAGGCCTATTATACAGTAGGAGATCACCCTGGTCTATAGAGCTATTATACAGTAGGAGATCACCCTGGTCCATAGACCTATGATACAGTATGAGATCACCCTGGTCTATAGACCTATGATACAGTAGGAGATCACCCTGGTCTATAGACCTATGATACAGTAGGAGATCACCCTGGTCTATAGACCTATGATACAGTAGGAGATCACCCTGGTCTATAGACCTATGCTACACTAGCAGATCACCCTGGTCTATAGACCTATGATACAGTAGGAGATCACCCGGGTCCATAGACCTATGATACAGTAGGAGATCACCCTGGTCCATAGGCCTATGATACAGTAGGAGATCACCCTGGTCTATAGACCTATGATACAGTAGGAGATCACCCTGGTCTATAGACCTATGATACAGTAGGAGATAACCCTGGTCTATAGGCCTATTATACAGTAGGACATCACACTGGTCTATAGACCTATGATACAGTAGGAGATCACCCTGTTCTATAGACCTATGATACAGTAGGAGATCACCCTGGTCAATAGACCTATGATACAGTAGGAGATCACCCTGGTCTATAGACCTATGATACAGTAGGAGATCCCTCTGGTCTATAGACCTATGATGCAGTAGGAAATCACCCTGGTCTATAGGCCTATGATACAGTAGGAGATCACCCTGGTCTATAGACCTATGATACAGTAGGAGATCACCCTGGTCTATAGACCTATGATACAGTAGGAGATCACCCTGGTCCATAGACCTATGATACAGTAGGAGATCACCCTAGTCCATAGGCCTATGATGCAGTAGGAGATCAGCCTGGTCTATAGGCCTATGATACAGTAGGAGATCACCCTGGTCTATAGACCTATGATACAGTAGGAGATCACCCTGGTCTATAGACCTATGATACAGTAGGAGATCACCCTAGTCTATAGATCTATGATACAATAGGAGATCACCCTGGTCTATAGACCTATGATAGAGTAGGAGATCACCCTGGTCCATAGACCTATGATACAGTAGGAGATCACCCTAGTCAATAGGCCTATGATACAGTAGGAGATCACCCTGGTCTATAGACCTATGATACAGTAGGAGATCACCCTGGTCTATAGACATATGATGCAGTAGGAGTTCACCCTGGTCTATAGACCTATGATACAGTAGGAGATCACCCTGGTCTATAGACCTATGATACAGTAGGAGATCATCCTGGTCTATAGATATATGATACAGTAGGAGATCACCCTGGTCTATAGACCTATGATAGAGTAGGAGATCACCCTGGTCCATAGACCTATGATACAGTAGGAGATCACCCTATTCCATAGGCCTATCATGCAGTAGGAGATCACCCTGGTCTATAGGCCTATGATACAGTAGGAGATCACCCTGGTCTATAGACCTATGATACAGTAGGAGATCACCCTGGTCTATAGACCTATGATAGAGTAGGAGATCACCCTGGTCCATAGACCTATGATACAGTAGGAGATCACCCTAGTCCATAGGCCTATGATGCAGTAGGAGATCAGCCTGGTCTATAGGCCTATGATACAGTAGGAGATCACCCTGGTCTATAGACCTATGATACAGTAGGAGATCACCCTGGTCTATAGACCTATGATACAGTAGGAGATCACCCTAGTCTATAGATCTATGATACAGTAGGAGATCACCCTGGTCTATAGACCTATGATAGAGTAGGAGATCACCCTAGTCCATAGGCCTATGATACAGTAGGAGATCACCCTGGTCTATAGACCTATGATACAGTAGGAGATCCCTCTGGTCTATAGACCTATGATGCAGTAGGAAATCACCCTGGTCTATAGGCCTATGATACAGTAGGAGATCACCCTGGTCTATAGACCTATGATACAGTAGGAGATCACCCTGGTCTATAGACCTATGATAGAGTAGGAGATCACCCTGGTCCATAGACCTATGATACAGTAGGAGATCACCCTAGTCCATAGGCCTATGATGCAGTAGGAGATCAGCCTGGTCTATAGGCCTATGATACAGTAGGAGATCACCCTGGTCTATAGACCTATGATACAGTAGGAGATCACCCTGGTCTATAGACCTATGATACAGTAGGAGATCACCCTAGTCTATAGATCTATGATACAGTAGGAGATCACCCTGGTCTATAGACCTATGATAGAGTAGGAGATCACCCTGGTCCATAGACCTATGATACAGTAGGAGATCACCCTAGTCAATAGCCCTATGATACAGTAGGAGATCACCCTGGTCTATAGACCTATGATACAGTTGGAGATCACCCTGGTCTATAGACCTATGATAGAGTAGGAGATCACCCTGGTCTATAGACCTATGATACAGTAGGAGATCACCCTGGTCTATAGACCTATGATACAGTAGGAGATCACCCTGGTCTATAGACCTATGATACAGTAGGAGATCACCCTGGTCTATAGACCTATGATACAGTAGGAGATCACCCTGGTCTATAAACCTATGATACAGTAGGAGATCACCCTGGTCTATAGACCTATGATACAGTTGGAGATCACCCTGGTCTATAGACCTATGATACAGTAGGAGATCACCCTGGTCTATAGACTTATGCTACACTAGCAGATCACCCTGGTCTATAGACCTATGATACAGTAGGAGATCACCCTGGCCTATAGACCTATAATACAGTAGGAGATCACCCTGGTCTATAGGCCTATTATACAGTAGGAGATCACCCCGGTCTATAGACCTATAATACAGTAGGAGATCACCCTGGTCTATAGGCCTATTATACAGTAGGAGATCACCCTGGTCTATAGAGCTATTATACAGTAGGAGATCACCCTGGTCCATAGACCTATGATACAGTATGAGATCACCCTGGTCTATAGACCTATGATACAGTAGGAGATCACCCTGGTCTATAGACCTATGATACAGTAGGAGATCACCCTGGTCTATAGACCTATGATACAGTAGGAGATCACCCTGGTCTATAGACCTATGCTACACTAGCAGATCACCCTGGTCTATAGACCTATGATACAGTAGGAGATCACCCGGGTCCATAGACCTATGATACAGTAGGAGATCACCCTGGTCCATAGGCCTATGATACAGTAGGAGATCACCCTGGTCTATAGACCTATGATACAGTAGGAGATCACCCTGGTCTATAGACCTATGATACAGTAGGAGATAACCCTGGTCTATAGGCCTATTATACAGTAGGAGATCACTCTGGTCTATAGACCTATGATACAGTAGGAGATCACCCTGTTCTATAGACCTATGATACAGTAGGAGATCACCCTGGTCAATAGACCTATGATACAGTAGGAGATCACCCTGGTCTATAGTGCTATGATGTAGTAGTATATCACCCTGGTCTATAGACCTATTATGCAGTAGGAGATCACCCTGGTCTATAGACCTATGATACAGTATGAGATCACCTTGGTCTATAGACCTATGATACAGTAGGAGATCATCCTGGTCTATAGATCTATGATACAGTAGGAGATAACCCTGGTCTATAGACCTATGATAGAGTAGGAGATCACCCTGGTCTATAGACCTATGATACAGTAGGAGATCACCCTAGTCTATAGATCTATGATACAGTAGGAGATCACCCTGGTCTATAGACCTATGATAGAGTAGGAGATCACCCTGGTCCATAGACCTATGATACAGTAGGAGATCACCCTAGTCAATAGACCTATGATACAGTAGGAGATCACCCTGGTCTATAGACCTATGATACAGTAGGAGATCACCCTGGTCTATAGACATATGATGCAGTAGGAGTTCACCCTGGTCTATAGACCTATGATACAGTAGGAGATCACCCTGGTCTATAGACCTATGATACAGTAGGAGATCATCCTGGTCTATAGATATATGATACAGTAGGAGATCACCCTGGTCTATAGACCTATGATAGAGTAGGAGATCACCCTGGTCCATAGACCTATGATACAGTAGGAGATCACCCTATTCCATAGGCCTATCATGCAGTAGGAGATCACCCTGGTCTATAGGCCTATGATACAGTAGGAGATCACCCTGGTCTATAGACCTATGATACAGTAGGAGATCACCCTGGTCTATAGACCTATGATAGAGTAGGAGATCACCCTGGTCCATAGACCTATGATACAGTAGGAGATCACCCTAGTCCATAGGCCTATGATGCAGTAGGAGATCAGCCTGGTCTATAGGCCTATGATACAGTAGGAGATCACCCTGGTCTATAGACCTATGATACAGTAGGAGATCACCCTGGTCTATAGACCTATGATACAGTAGGAGATCACCCTAGTCTATAGATCTATGATACAGTAGGAGATCACCCTGGTCTATAGACCTATGATAGAGTAGGAGATCACCCTAGTCCATAGGCCTATGATACAGTAGGAGATCACCCTGGTCTATAGACCTATGATACAGTAGGAGATCCCTCTGGTCTATAGACCTATGATGCAGTAGGAAATCACCCTGGTCTATAGGCCTATGATACAGTAGGAGATCACCCTGGTCTATAGACCTATGATACAGTAGGAGATCACCCTGGTCTATAGACCTATGATAGAGTAGGAGATCACCCTGGTCCATAGACCTATGATACAGTAGGAGATCACCCTAGTCCATAGGCCTATGATGCAGTAGGAGATCAGCCTGGTCTATAGGCCTATGATACAGTAGGAGATCACCCTGGTCTATAGACCTATGATACAGTAGGAGATCACCCTGGTCTATAGACCTATGATACAGTAGGAGATCACCCTAGTCTATAGATCTATGATACAGTAGGAGATCACCCTGGTCTATAGACCTATGATAGAGTAGGAGATCACCCTGGTCCATAGACCTATGATACAGTAGGAGATCACCCTAGTCAATAGCCCTATGATACAGTAGGAGATCACCCTGGTCTATAGACCTATGATACAGTTGGAGATCACCCTGGTCTATAGACCTATGATAGAGTAGGAGATCACCCTGGTCTATAGACCTATGATACAGTAGGAGATCACCCTGGTCTATAGACCTATGATACAGTAGGAGATCACCCTGGTCTATAGACCTATGATACAGTAGGAGATCACCCTGGTCTATAGACCTATGATACAGTAGGAGATCACCCTGGTCTATAAACCTATGATACAGTAGGAGATCACCCTGGTCTATAGACCTATGATACAGTTGGAGATCACCCTGGTCTATAGACCTATGATACAGTAGGAGATCACCCTGGTCTATAGACTTATGCTACACTAGCAGATCACCCTGGTCTATAGACCTATGATACAGTAGGAGATCACCCTGGCCTATAGACCTATAATACAGTAGGAGATCACCCTGGTCTATAGGCCTATTATACAGTAGGAGATCACCCCGGTCTATAGACCTATAATACAGTAGGAGATCACCCTGGTCTATAGGCCTATTATACAGTAGGAGATCACCCTGGTCTATAGAGCTATTATACAGTAGGAGATCACCCTGGTCCATAGACCTATGATACAGTATGAGATCACCCTGGTCTATAGACCTATGATACAGTAGGAGATCACCCTGGTCTATAGACCTATGATACAGTAGGAGATCACCCTGGTCTATAGACCTATGATACAGTAGGAGATCACCCTGGTCTATAGACCTATGCTACACTAGCAGATCACCCTGGTCTATAGACCTATGATACAGTAGGAGATCACCCGGGTCCATAGACCTATGATACAGTAGGAGATCACCCTGGTCCATAGGCCTATGATACAGTAGGAGATCACCCTGGTCTATAGACCTATGATACAGTAGGAGATCACCCTGGTCTATAGACCTATGATACAGTAGGAGATAACCCTGGTCTATAGGCCTATTATACAGTAGGAGATCACTCTGGTCTATAGACCTATGATACAGTAGGAG
>NC_092158.1:100655945-100685945 GCF_045791955.1 Oncorhynchus clarkii lewisi | reverse complement strand
GAGAACCGGGGGTTTCAAACAAGGTGGGAGTCGGAGTATATGTTCACGAAGGTAGCTGGAAAACCTGTGTGTCTTCTGTGTGGAGAAAGTGTGGCGGTACTGAAAGAGTATAATCTGAGACGACATTATGAAACGAAACACGCGGACACACACGCGGACGCAACTGTCAAGGCCAGTTTTATTTTGGCAGAAGAGATCGCTAAATCAGCCCGGCCATTTACGGAGGGGGATTTCATCAAAAACTGCATGATTAAAGTTTGTGACGAAGTTTGCCCAGAAAAAAGGCAACTCTTTTTAAATGTGAGTCTGAGCAGAAACACCATTGCCGAGAGAGTAGACCAGTTGTCCATCAATCTAAAAGAGCAGCTTGTGAAAAAGGGAAAAGATTTTATTGCATATTCCTTGGCTGTGGATGAGAGCACCGACATTTCTGACATTGCCCAGTTGTCAATTTTCATCCGCGGAGTGGACTCCAACCTAAGCGTGACAGAGGAGTTTTTGGCTTTACGTCCTATGCATGGCACAACTACGGGGCATGATTTGTATGAAGAGGTGTCAAGATGTGTAAATGAGATGGAGCTGCCTTGGGAAAAACTCGTGGGTTTGACAACCGACGGAGCACCTGCGATGTGTGGACACAGGAGCGGACTGGTGGCGAAGATACGGGAAAAGATGCAAGAGGAAAACGCGACAGGTGAGCTGACAGCTTATCATTGTATCATACACCAGGAAGCGTTGTGCGGTAAAGCCTTGAAAATGGAGCATGTAATGAGCATCATCACGCGCACAGTTAACTTTATCAGAGCCAAAGGTTTGAATCACCGCCAGTTCAAGGCATTTCTGACGGAGTTAGAAACGGAGCATGGTGATTTGCCTTATCACACAGAGGTGCGATGGCTAAGCCAGGGAAAGGTGCTTCAAAGATGTTTCGAGCTTCGTGAGGAGATTTGTCTGTTCTTGGACAGCAAAGGGAAAGACACAACACAACTCTGAGACGAAATGTTTCTGTGTGAAATGGCTTTTCTGTGTGACATTACGAGTCATCTGAATGCAATAAACTTGCAGCTGCAGGGTCGGGATCGTGTCATCTCTGATATGTACAGTACAGTGAAGGCATTTAAAACCAAACTGACTCTGTGGGAGACGCAGATGCGGAAAGAAAATTTGAGCCACTTTCCCAGCTGCCAGACCATGAAAGAGAAGCTCTCTACCAGTGCGTTCCCGAGCACACAGTTGGCTGATAAAATAGGTATGCTTGCCGCTGACTTTCGACGCCGATTTGCTGACTTTGAAGCACAAAAAAGCAGGTTGGAACTGCTCGGTAACCCATTTGCTGTTGACGTGGAAAGCTCACCACCAAACCTCCAAATGGAGTTGATTGACCTCCAATGCAATGATGCACTGAGGGCAAAATATGCGGCAGTGGGTGCTGCGGAGTTCGCCCGTTTCCTCCCCGGCACAATGCCCCAGCTGCGCATCCAGGCTGCTCAAACGTTGTCTATGTTTGGCAGCACATACCTGTGTGAACAACTGTTTTCTTTGATGAACCTGAACAAAACATCACACAGAAGTCGACTTACTGCTGAACACCTCCACTCAATTCTGAGGATTTCTTCAGCTCAGAGCCTTACCCCGAACATTGATGAACTTGTGGAAAAGATGGGACACCACCAAGTATCACCCTCAACCTCAAACAAGTGAACATTACTGTGCAATCACATATTTAGAGTTTTTACTCAGTTCAAGTTTAAAAGTTAAAATTTAATATTTGTTTTCACTGCATGTTACTTCTCCTTAAACAAAGTGTTGTTTTTGATTAATAGATTTTTGCACTTTATTTTTTTGTATTTCAATCCAATTATATTTTAAAAATATTTCAGTTGAGTGGATGATAGAAAATTGCTATTATTGTTTTTTCTTTGAAGTAAATTTAGCCCACTTTTGCTAAAATAGAAAATATAGTCTACTGATGGTGCCTTGAATACCGGTTTCTTTCATTTAATGTTCATGTTATGGGGATATTTATATAAAGGAAATTTGTCTTTTGTGTCTGTTGAAAATTAAAGATTACTGACAGAGCCATAAGAAAATATTGCTTTATTTATCTGATCATATTGTAATATATTTGTTAGGTTTTCAGTAGGTTCAATTAGGTTCACTAGACTATATGCGTCATTTAAAAATTTTTCAATGAACATTCGAACAGTCCGGCCCTCGTCTTGTAGCTGATTTTTTTATTTGGCCCTCCGTCCATTTGACTTTGACACCCCTGGTCTAGAACTACCTTAACAAACAGTGACTTATTATTATTATTATTATTATTATTGTTGCTGTACTGTCTATAACTACCTTAACAAACAGTGACTTATTATTATTATTATTATTATTATTGTTAATATTGTTGCTGTACTGTCTAGAACTACCTTAACAAATAGTGACTTATTATTATTATTATTATTATTATTATTATTATTATTGTTGCTGTACTGTCTAGAACTACCTTAACAAATAGTGACTTATTATTATTATTATTATTATTATTATTATTATTATTGTTGTTGCTGTACTGTCTAGAACTACCTTAACAAACAGTGACTTATTATTATTATTATTGCTGTACTGTCTATAACTACCTTAACAAACAGTGACTTATTATTATTATTATTGACAGTTACCATGGAGATTAAATGTCACAGCTACATGTTCATGTGATGCACTAAATCACCTGACTGTTTCTATGTCTGTTAGTAAATGTTTTATTTCTCAAAGAGATAATGAATAAAATAAATGATGTTAACCACAACCAACATGTTGGATCTCTGTTTAGTTGTCACTGTGTTAACCACAACCAACATGTTGGATCTCTGTTTAGTTGTCACTGTGTTAACCACAACCAACATGTTGGATCTCTGTTTAGTTGTCACTGTGTTAACCACAACCAACATGTTGGATCTCTGTTTAGTTGTCACTGTGTTAACCACAACCAACTTGTTGGATCTCTGTTTAGGGGTCAGTGCTCTAAAATGAGACTCTCTGGGGAGAGAAAGGAGGGGGGCCCTGCCTCTAAAATGAGTCTCTCTGGGGAGAGTAAGGAGGGGGTACCTGCCTCTAAAATGAGCCTCTCTGGAGAGAGTAAGGAGGGGGTCCCTGCCTCTAAAATGAGCCTCTCTGGGGAGAGAGAGGGGGTCCCTGCCTCTAAAAGTCGTCTCTCTGGGGAACATCACACCAAAGCTAACAGGTGAGATAACACTTTTTGAAATAATTTATATTTGTTCATTTCCAAAATGTTCACAGTTGTTTTTTCATCAGAAATGGTTGCTTATGGTTACCTTAAATATTACTGTTCTCAGATAATCAGTTAATAGATTTTAGATGGGTATATCTTTATCAAATTATTATTACTATTATTACAGTCCTCTTTTTCAAGATGTGGCCGAATATAAAACAGACAGAATACATTTTTAACAGAAGATTATACATTTTCTGACAACATTTTGTTTCTAAATGGCTGCTGGGTAATTTGATATGCATTGAAATCTTTGTTCGTAGACATCGGATTGAGTGAAAGCTGCACAGTTTCACTGAGTTAGAAAACAAATGGACAGGTGTAGCTCATTGATTTGTAGATCTGACGCAGTTGCTACCTCAGATTATGAGCCTAGCAGGTGTTGTGAATGAGTTATGTAGTACCCACAGAAGGCCACAGGGAGGAGCAAGAGAGCTATAAACCCATACAGTTTTTGCCTTAAAATCCCCAAACTTAACAATCAATCAAATGTATTTATAAAGCCCTTTTTACATCAGCAGATGTCACAAAGTGTTATAGAGAAACTCTAACCTTACCTATTTTAGCCCTAACCCTAGGTATAATCTATTATTATTATATTATTGTGAGACATGGCCTTGTGTTTCTGTACTGTCTATAACTACCTTAACAAACAGTGACTTATTATTATTATTATTATATTATTTATTACCTATTTTAGCTTTAACCCTAATTCTAGGGTAGGTTAGCTAGAAAACTTTTACAAACTATATTAGTAATAATATTATGTTAGTAAATACCATTATGGTACTAAATAGCATTTAGATTATTTTGTTCATCAAAACCTGTCTCAGCATTTTAGTGTTTTTGTTTTGTTATTTTATTATATTTATTATTGCAAGGCAGAACACTTGATCAACAAGCCACGTATTTTTCATATGTGGTTTGAACTGGGTGACAAAGTAACCTCTATGTGAAAGTCTAGCAATTGGCGTGGGATAGGTGGGGCAGGTTTGAATCTAACCTAAGGAATTAACCAGAAAAATACACTTTATTTCTCAGCTGCCCCACCAATGTCTGTCCGTGAATTAATTACGTTTAATTGCTAAATATTTCCTGTAGACATAAGACCACGAAGCATCAGTTACAGGCTACAAGCAGCAATATGATGGACATAAAATAGCATGCAACCACAGACTACATGTCCCATGATTTTCTAAAATGGTCACTCATTACTTTAGTTAGCTGTATATCTCCTATTAGGGCTGTGTTGCTTTTGGGAGAGAAAAAAAGTGACTATAGCAGGTATTGAACCTCGGGTAAATAATCACTAGTCAGAACCTCAACCTCAACCTTAGTATACAACCTTAGTATAAAATATATATATAGTATATCAACCTCAACCTCAACCTCAACCTTAGTATACAACCTCAACCTCAACCTTAGAATACAACCTCAACCTCAACCTTAGTATACAACCTCAACCTCAACCTTAGAATACAACCTCAACCTCAACCTTAGTATACAACCTTAGTATATAGTATATATATATATATATATATATAGTATACCAACCTCAACCTTAGTATACAACCTTAGTATATAGTATATATATATATATATATAGTATATCAACCTCAACCTCAACCTTAGTATATCAACCTCAACCTCAACCTTAGTATACAACCTTAGTATATAGTATATATATATAGTATATCAACCTCAACCTTAGTATATAGTATATATATATATATAGTATATCAAGCTCAACCTTAGTATATAGTATATCTATATAGTATATCAACCTCAACCTTAGTATACAACCTTGGTATATAGTATATATATATATAGTATATCAACCTCAACCTCAACCTTAGTATATAGTATATATATATAGTATATCAACCTCAACCTTAGTATATAGTATATATATATAGTATATCAACCTCAACCTTAGTATATAGTAGATATATATATAGTATATCAAGCTCAACCTTAGTATATAGTATATATATATATAGTATATCAACCTCAACCTCAACCTCAACCTTAGTATATAGTATATATATATATAGTATATCAACCTCAACCTTAGTATATAGTATATATATATAGTATATCAAGCTCAACCTTAGTATATAGTATATATATATAGTATATCAACCTCAACCTCAACCTCAACCTTAGTATATAGTATATATATATATAGTATATCAAGCTCAACCTTAGTATATAGTATATATATATAGTATATCAACCTCAACCTCAACCTCAACCTTAGTATATAGTATATATATATATAGTATATCAAGCTCAACCTTAGTATATAGTATATATATATATATAGTATATCAACCTCAACCTCAACCTCAACCTTAGTATATAGTATATATATATATATATATATATATAGTATATCAACCTCAACCTCAACCTCAACCTTAGTATATAGTATATATATATATAGTATATCAACCTCAACCTCAACCTCAACCTTAGTATATAGTATATATATATAGTATATCAACCTCAACCTCAACCTTAGTATATAGTATACATATATATAGTATATCAACCTCAACCTCAACCTCAACCTTAGTATATAGTATATATATATAGTATATCAACCTCAACCTCAACCTTAGTATATAGTATACATATATATAGTATATCAACCTCAACCTCAACCTCAACCTTAGTATATAGTATATATATATATATATAGTATATCAACCTCAACCTTAGTATATAGTATATATATATAGTATATCAACCTCAACCTCAACCTCAACCTTAGTATATAGTATATATATATATAGTATATCAACCTCAACCTTAGATGCATTATAAAATATGTTCTTACTTAATATCTCATATTGGGACAAAACAGCCTCGGAATAGAGAAGACACCAATAAAGTACATCATGAATCCCTCGCGTTTAGTAAATTTACTTCAACATGGCCCTCACTTTCGCGAGAAGGAAGGATGCTCGCTGCTGCTGACGACACAACCTTTTTAGTGGGGCTGTAGTGAGAAGGCAGAGTGGGTCTCTGCTGGTTGATGAATTTGACAATGAAATGGAAAATACGTTTTTCTCAGCAAGAAGTGACTGAATTAATGTTCAGGCTTATTAATAATCATTATAGTAATGAAGTATAACAATAATTCAAAACATGAGCATAAAAACAGGTAATAATAAACATGAATCATAATTATATTACTTCACAGTAATCTGTTAAATGCTTTTTCAGTCCTTCCTCTTGTGTTAGCAGTGTGGAAAGGGACAGGAAGAAGCCCTATTGTGTTAGCAGTGTGGAAAGGGACAGGAAGAAGCCCTATTGTGTTAGCAGTGTGGAAAGGGACAGGAAGAAGCCCTCTTGTGTTAGCAGTTTGGAAAGGGACAGGAAGAAGCCCTCTTGTGTTAGCAGTGTGGAAAGGGACAGGAAGAAGCCCTCTTGTGTTAGCAGTGTGGAAAGGGACAGGAAGAAGCCCTCTTGTGTTAGCAGTGTGGAAAGGGACAGGAAGAAGCCCTCTTGTGTTAGCAGTGTGGAAAGGGACAGGAAGAAGCCCTCTTGTGTTAGCAGTGTGGAAAGGGACAGGAAGAAGCCCTCTTGTGTTAGCAGTGTGGAAAGGGACAGGAAGAAGCACACAGGAGTTTTCCTGTGAGGGGAGTGGTGGTGTATCCAGGGAGAAACTGATCTTCTGAAATGTATTTTGTGGCCTTATGCTGCCATCTATTGGAATTATATAGCAACTGCAGTAGTACTGAATAATGTGTATTTCCTTACTAAAGTAGTAATTACTCAGAATTGCGAAATATAACATTTTCTAGTTCATTTTCCCACTAACAACAATAAAATAACAATGTATAGTATAACAAACAATGCAACTGACAAACCAAAAACACCATACATTTGGTTAAATATATATATTTTTAACTATTTATTTAGATGGGTGACATTATCTGCCAAAGTAGCAGCCCTGTAGACAAAGAAGAGCTCTCCAGTAGATACCAAAACTTTCAACGGACATTTTCTCAAAAGTGAGGTTACAAGTTTATCAACGTTCAAAGCAGAATGACTTTCCCATTGTTCCTCATCTGTAGTGTCTGATATAGCATTATCTAGCCCTCAGTCTCGACTTTTATCCAATCTGGAAAACAACATTTCAAATGTTGCTAAATGAGACCGAATCGAGCCGGCCAGAAACATTTGAGAGTGAGGCAGATATTTAGCATTCAGCAAAACCACATGATTATTTGTCTCTTTGAATTGATAGTGATAGATTTTAAACAAATACATGTCTGTCATTGAACAACCCAATGCCATAATTAGATAGTGATAAAACACACCAATCTCTTTCCTAATTCCTTTAAACAATAAAAGCTAATTTACAAACACTTCCGAAAAGTGAGATATAGCGTTTTGGAATGAAACTCTTCTTATGTTTCCCCATCTGAGCTCAGAGTAGATGAGAGATGTAATGTTTGTCTCTGTTGTGTTGAAGCCCAATCAATCAGGAGAGACCAGCCTCCCCTGTTCCCAGCTGTGTGTCCATGAAGAGTGACTGGTCTATGGATCGTCCTATAGTGTTTAGAAAGGGAGACTTTTCTACTGAACAAAGGTAAGAAGAACTCATGGGTCGTGGTCAGTGAGTTAAACAACACTGTCTCTAGTCATTTCTACTCTCCCACTTTCCCATTTATTGTTGTTGTTTTCATAATCCATAGTCTCATCCTTTTGTCCATTTTCATAGTCCTAAAACAATATTAAACAAACACAACATTCCCTCCCTCCCTTTGTGTGTGTGTGTGTGTGTGTGTGTGTGTGTGTGTGTGTGTGTGTGTGTGTGTGTGTGTGTGTGTGTGTACTCCCTGGATGAGGAGATGTAATCTCATGTTTTGTCCACAGAAACCAACAGCAGAGATCAGAGTCAGAGTATCTCAGTGGTCAGTCTTCCCAGAGTCATCAAACAGACCTGGCCTCCATATTCAGTGTATGTGGTCCTGTTATGTACATTTGTTTTTGTTTACCTCAAGTAAAGTTGATCTGTCAATCATTCATTAATGTGTTAATGAGAAAGCATTTATTCTCTTGCTTAACTTATTTACTTTATTTATTTCAGTTGCTTGAAGAGAAAATTATGACATTTGTGAAGAACGAGCTGAAGATGTTCAAGAGGATTCTTAGTCCAGAACTCCCAGAAGGCTTTGAGAGTCAGAAGCAGGAAGTGGTGGATGCTGAAGATAAGAAGCAGGAGAGCACTGCCAGAGAGGGGGCTCTGAAGATCACACTGCACATCCTGAGGAAAATGAACCAGAAGGAGCTTGCTGACACACTGGAGAAATGTAAGATCTGTCTGCCTCATGTTGAATGCTGTTTTATAACATTTAAAAGCTGTAGCTAAAGTACAGCTAAAGTAGCTGTGTAACTCAATGATATAGTAGCAGCCTTAACACAACACCTAGTGACCTCATCAAGTAGCAGCAGGGACGTGTTGTGGTGATTAATTTAGAGAGAGAGAGAGAGGGAGAGAGAGAGACAACATTAATAATACCATCAATGAGGCCTCCCGGGTGGCGCAGTGGTTAAGGGCGCTGTACTGCAGCTCCAGCTGTGCCATCAGAGACTCTGGGCTCGCACCCAGGCTCTGTCGTAACCGGCCGCGACCGTGAGGTCCATGGGGCGATGCACAATTGGCCTAGCGTCGTCCGGGTTGGTAGGGATGTCCTTGTCTCATCGTGCACCAGCGACTCCTGTGGCGGGCCGGGCGCAGTGCGCGCTAACCAAGGTTGCCAGGTGCACAGTGTTTCCTCCGACACATTGGTGCGGCTGGCTTCCAGTTTGGATGCGCGCTGTGTTAAGCAGTACGGCAGTGCGGTTAGGTTGGGTTTGGGTTTGTATCGGAGGACGCATGACTTTCAACCTTCGTCTCTCCCGAGCACGTACGGGAGTTGTAGCGATGAGACAAGATAGTAGCTACTAACACAATTGGAATTGGGGAGAAAAAGGAGTAAATTAAAAAAATAATAATACCAATAATAATATAATCAGTCACACCAGTCACATTTATACAGTCAGTTAAGAGAATAAATTATTATAATGTAAAACTTTATATAACTTTATAACAGTCCTACAATACTGTAGACATTAAAACAGATGTAATATTAATATCCTCTGTGTTATTTCTAGATTCAGATGAGCTCGCTGTGATTTGCCAACGTGAACTCAAATCTAATCTAAAGAAGAAGTTTCAATGCGTATTTGAGGGGATCGCTAAACAAGGAAACCCAACACTTCTCAATAAGATCTACACAGAGCTCTACATCACAGAGGGTGGAACAGGAGAGGTCAATAATGAACATGAGCTGAGACAGATTGAGACAACAACCAGAAAACAAGCAAGACCAGAGACTGCAATAAAATGTAACGACATCTTCAAACCCTTAACTGGACAAGACAAACCTATCAGAACTGTGATGACAAAGGGAGTCGCTGGCATTGGAAAAACAGTCTCTGTGCAGAAGTTCATTCTGGACTGGGCTGAAGGAAAAGCAAATCAGGATGTCCAATTTGTATTTTCATTCCCTTTCCGGGAGCTGAATTTGATGAAAGGGGACAAACACACTTTCATTAAACTTCTCAATCACTTCTCAATGGAAACCAAACAATCAGGAATCTCCAACTACAACAAGTACAAAGTTCTGTTCATCTTTGATGGTCTGGATGAGTGCCGACTGCCCCTAGACTTCCAGAAGAACAAGATCTGTTGGGACGTCACAGAGTCAACCTCAATAGATGTTCTGCTGACAAATCTCATCAAGGGACATCTGCTTCCCTCTGCTCTCATCTGGATAACTACCCGACCTGCAGCAGCCAATAAGATCCCTTCAGGGTGTGTTGACCAGGTGACAGAGGTACGAGGGTTCAATGACCCACAGAAGGAGGAGTACTTCAGGAAGAGATTCAGTGATGAGGACCTGGCCAGCAGAATCATCTCACACATAAAGACATCAAGGAGCCTTCACATCATGTGCCACATTCCAGTCTTCTGTTGGATTTCTGCAACAGTCCTTGAACACATGCTGAAACATAAGAGAGAAGAGATGCCCAAGACTCTGACTGAGATGTACACACACCTTGTGGAGTTTCATACCAAACAGAAGAATGAAAAGTATCTTGGGAAAGAAGAGACAGGTCCACACTGGAATAAAGAGAGCATTCTGTCACTGGGAAAACTGGCTTTTCAACAGCTTGTGAAAGGCAATCTGATTTTCTATGAAGAAGACCTGAAAGAGGCTGGCATTGATGTTAATGAAGCCTCAGTGTACTCAGGATTGTGCACACAGCTCTTTAAAGAGGAATGTGGGCTGTACCAGGACACGGTGTACTGCTTCGTACATCTGAGCATTCAGGAGTTTCTGGCTGCTGTATATGTGTTCCTCTCATTCATCAACAACAATGAGAATCTAATGAACAAACTGCAAACAAAAGACAAACCTGAAGTTACTTTCTACAAGAGTGCTGTGGATGAAGCCTTACAAAGTGAGACGGGAAACCTGGACCTTTTCCTCCGCTTCCTTCTGGGCCTCTCACTGGAGTCCAATCAGAAGCATTTACGAGGTCTACTGACAAAGACAAGAAGCAGCTCACAGAGCCATGAAGGAACAGTCAAGTACATCAAGGAGAAGATCAGGGAGAATCCCTCTCCCTCTCCAGAGAGGAGCATCAATCTGTTCCACTGTCTGAATGAACTGAATGACCATTCCCTAGTGGAGGAGATCCAAAGATACCTGAGCTCAGGAAGTCTCTCCGAAGAAGAACTGTCACCTGCACAGTGGTCAGCTCTGGTCTTTGTGTTGCTGACTTCAGAAAAGGATCTGGACGTGTTTGACCTGAAGAAATACTCCAGATCAGAGGAAGGTCTTCTGAGGCTGCTGCCAGTGGTCAAAGCCTCCAGAGTTGTTCTGTGAGTAAATAAAATGACATATAAGAACTAATCATCAGGAAGCAATATTCAGTTTAGAGAAAAATACAGTGCCTTGCGAAAGTATTCGGCCCCCTTGAACTTTGCGACCTTTTGCCACATTTCAGGCTTCAAACATAAAGATATAAAACTGTATTTTTTTGTGAAGAATCAACAACAAGTGGGACACAATCATGAAGTGGAACAACCTTTATTGGATATTTCAAACTTTTTTAACAAATCAAAAACTGAAAAATTGGGCGTGCAAAATTATTCAGCCCCCTTAAGTTAATACTTTGTAGCGCCACCTTTTGCTGCGATTACAGCTGTAAGTCGCTTGGGGTATGTCTCTATCAGTTTTGCACATCGAGAGACTGACATTTTTTCCCATTCCTCCTTGCAAAACAGCTCGAGCTCAGTGAGGTTGGATGGCGAGCATTTGTGAACAACAGTTTTCAGTTCTTTCCACAGATTCTCGATTGGATTCAGGTCTGGACTTTGACTTGGCCATTCTAACACCTGGATATGTTTATTTTTGAACCATTCCATTGTAGATTTTGCTTTATGTTTTGGATCATTGTCTTTTTGGAAGACCAATCTCCGTCCCAGTCTCAGGTCTTTTGCAGACTCCATCATGTTTTCTTCCAGAATGGTCCTGTATTTGGCTCCATCCATCTTCCCATCAATTTTAACCATCTTCCCTGTCCCTGCTGAAGAAAAGCAGGCCCAAACCATGATGCTGCCACCACCATGTTTGACAGTGGGGATGGTGTGTTCAGCTGTGTTGCTTTTACGCCAAACATAACGTTTTGCATTGTTGCCAAAAAGTTCCATTTTGGTTTCATCTGACCAGAGCACCTTCTTCCACATGTTTGGTGTGTCTCCCAGGTGGCTTGTGGCAAACTTTAAACGACACTTTTTATGGATATCTTTAAGAAATGGCTTTCTTCTTGCCACTCTTCCATAAAGGCCAGATTTGTGCAATATACGACTGATTGTTGTCCTATGGACAGAGTCTCCCACCTCAGCTGTAGATCTCTGCAGTTCATCCAGAGTGATCATGGGCCTCTTGGCTGCATCTCTGATCAGTCTTCTCCTTGTATGAGCTGAAAGTTTAGAGGGACGGCCAGGTCTTGGTAGATTTGCAGTGGTCTGATACTCCTTCCATTTCAATATTATCGCTTGCACAGTGCTCCTTGGGATGTTTAAAGCTTGGGAAATATTTTTGTATCCAAATCCGGCTTGTGTCCCACTTGTTGTTGATTATTCACAAAAAAATACAGTTTTATATCTTTATGTTTGAAGCCTGAAATGTGGCAAAAGGTCGCAAAGTTCAAGGGGGCCGAATACTTTCGCAAGGCACTGTATGTATTATAATATGTATAATATATTATTTTGAAAAACATATTGAATAAATGCATTGATTTTCACATTAGTATAACATAATGACCATACAATTCTAGGAGACGGAAGATGAATCTATATGTTTGAGAGAATAAACCAAATGCATCTGCCATTGTCCTTCTACACTACTGGTGTTAAATTAACAGTGTGTTTGTGAAGTCATGATGATCTCTTTGTCAGGCTGTCAGGCTGTGGAATCACAGAGGAAGGCTGTGCTTCTCTGGTCTCAGCTCTGAGGTCAAACCCCTCACACCTGAGAGAGCTGGATCTGAGTAACAATGACCTGAAGGATTCAGGAGTGAAGCTGCTCTCTGCTGGACTGGGGAATCCCCACTGTAAACTGGAGACTCTAAGGTCAGTATTATCAGATATGAAAGCACTTAATATATGTAGTTCTCCCATTTGAAAAAGTCACAATTACTCTCACACATTCACTTATAGTGTATTAACTTGCCATAAGTTTAGTATTTGGTCCCATATTCCATGCCTGCAGTGATTACATCAATCTTGTGATTCTACTAACTTGTTGAATTAATTTGCAGTTTGTCTTGGTTGTGTTTTAGATGTTTTCCTTATAGAAACTGAATGGTGAATAATGTCCTGTCATTTTGGAGTCACTTCACTTGTATTGTCAGTAAGAATTGAAGATGTTTCTGAACACTTCTACATTCATGTTGATGCTACCATGATTATGAATAATCATGAATGAATCGTGAATGATGATGAATGAGAAAGTTACAGAAGAACAAAGATCATAACCCCTCTGTTATTGGTAATAGTGAGACGTTAGCATGTTTTGTTGTAGACCTCAAATCCAAAATGTTGGAGAATAGAGCCACATTTGAAATGTTAGCTTCACTGTCTAAATAGATATGGTGTGGACTGTATACTCAATACAATCTAAATCTGATACCTCCCTGTCTAAATAGATATAGTGTGGACTGTATACTCAATACAATCTAAATCTGATACCTCACTGTCTAAATAGATATGGTGTGGACTGTATACTCAATACAATCTAAATCTGATACCTCACTGTCTAAATAGATATGGTGTGGACTGTATACTCAATACAATCTAAATCTGATACCTCACTGTCTGTCTTCTGACTGATACTGCTTTTTAAACTGGTCTGGTCAGTCTACTATAATATTTGTACATGTTTCTATCTGCAGGCAATACTTTGATCATTTGTCATTTTTTATGATTATACACTATTTTATGAATAGATATAGAAGGTTTCAGGACACAGATATATCTGAATATGTTGAAAAAATATACTGCCACTATTTTCACCACCAAAGAATATCAGTGTGATTTTAATATGATTTGACTCTTTGCAGGCTGTCAGGCTGTCTAGTCACAGAGGAAGGCTGTGCTTCTCTGGTCTCAGCTCTGAGGTCAAACACCTCACACCTGAGAGAGCTGGATCTGAGTAACAATGACCTGAAGGATTCAGGAGTGAAGCTGCTCTCTGCTGGACTGGGGAATCCCCACTGTAAACTGGAGACTCTGAGGTCAGTATTCCTGTAGTTGGTCAACAAGTGATAACTGTTCACCAGATCCACATGTGTTTACCAGACAGACATAGTCCACACCATATGTGTTTGGACAGTGAAGCTTACAGTTTTAAATGTGGTGCTCCAGCATTTTGGATTTGAGATATAATGTTTCATATTAAGTGACAGTACAGAATGTCACCTTTTATTTGAGGGTAAAGGTGAGAGGTTAGCATGGTTTGTTGTAGCCTCTGTTATCGGTAATGGTGAGAGGTTAGCATGTTTTGTTGTAGCCTCTGTTATTGGTAATGGTGAGAGGTTAGTATGTTTTGTTGTAGTCTCTGTTATTGGTAATGGTGAGAGGTTAGTATGTTTTGTTGCATCCTCTGTTATTGGTAATGGTGAGAGGTTAGCATGTTTTGTTGTATCCTCTGTTATTGGTAATGGTGAGAGGTTAGTATGTTTTGTTGTAGCCTCTGTTATTGGTGATGGTGAGAGGTTAGTATGTTTTGTTGTAGTCTCTGTTATTGGTAATGGTGAGAGGTTAGCATGTTTTGTTGTAGTCTCTGTTATTGGTAATGGTGAGAGGTTAGTATGTTTTGTTGCATCCTCTGTTATTGGTGATGGTGAGAGGTTAGTATGTTTTGTTGTAGTCTCTGTTATTGGTAATGGTGAGAGGTTTGCATGTTTTGTTGTAGTCTCTGTTATTGGTAATGGTGAGAGGTTAGTATGTTTTGTTGCATCCTCTGTTATTGGTAATGGTGAGAGGTTAGTATGTTTTGTTGTAGTCTCTGTTATTGGTAATGGTGAGAGGTTAGTATGTTTTGTTGCATCCTCTGTTATTGGTAATGGTGAGAGGTTAGCATGTTTTGTTGTATCCTCTGTTATTGGTAATGGTGAGAGGTTAGTATGTTTTGTTGTATCCTCTGTTATTGGTGATGGTGAGAGGTTAGCATGTTTTGTTGTAGCCTCTGTTATTGGTGATGGTGAGAGGTTAGCATGTTTTGTTGTAGCCTCTGTTATTGGTAATGGTGAGAGGTTAGTATGTTTTGTTTTAGCCTCTGTTATTGGTAATGGTGAGAGGTTAGCATGTTTTGTTGTAGCCTCTGTTATTGGTAATGGTGAGAGGTTAGCATGTTTTGTTGTAGCCTCTGTTATTGGTAATGGTGAGAGGTTAGCATGTTTTGTTGTAGCCTCTGTTATTGGTAATGGTGAGAGGTTAGCATGTTTTGTTGTAGTCTCTGTTATTGGTAATGGTGAGAGGTTAGTACATTTTGTTGTAGCCTCTGTTATTGGTAATGGTGAGAGGTTAGCATGTTGTGTTGTAGCCTCTGTTATTGGTAATGGTGAGAGGTTAGCATGTTGTGTTGTAGCCTCTGTTATTGGTAATGGTGAGAGGTTAGCATGCTTTGTTGTAGCCTCTGTAACTTTCTCACTCATTATTATTCATGATTCTTTCATGATTTTTCTTAATCATGGCATCATCAGGATTAATTTATTATTGTTTAGAAACATGTTATCTACTCTCTTAGACAGAAAAGTACTCCACTCATCATCCACCATTTTATTATTGGGCAAAACACAACCAAAACAAACTGCAAATGCAACCAACGAGTTTACGACCAAATACTAAACTTTTGACTATTTTAATACACAATGAGTGAATTGGTCAGATTACTTATGTCTTCTTCTAATGGGGAGACTGGAAATATAAAGTGTTTTCATTTTTAATGGTGAAACAGATATGTCTTAAAATATCCTCAAATTAAAGGTGACATTATAAACTGTCACGTCATATGAAACATTTGATCTCAAATCCAAATTGTTGGAGAATAGAGACACATTTAAAATGTTAGCTTCACTGTCTAAATAGATATGGTGTGGACTGTATACTCAATACAATCTAAATCTGATTCCTCACTGTCTAAATAGATATGGTGTGGACTGTATACTCAATACAATCTAAATCTGATTCCTCACTGTCAAAATAGATATGGTGTGGACTGTATACTCAATACAATCTAAATTTGATACCTCACTGTCTAAATAGATATGTTGTGGACTGTATACTCAATACAATCTAAATCTGATTCCTCACTGTCAAAATAGATATGGTGTGGACTGTATACTCAATACAATCTAAATCTGATACCTCACTGTCTAAATAGATATGGTGTGGACTGTATACTCAATACAATCTAAATCTGATTCCTCACTGTCTAAATAGATATGGTGTGGACTGTATACTCAATACAATCTAAATCTGATACCTCACTGTCTGTCTTCTGACTGATTCTGATTTTTTAACTGGTCTGGTCAGTCTACTATAATATTTGTACTATACATGTTTATATCTGCAGGCAATACTTTGATCATTTGTCATTTTTTATGATGATACACTATTTTATGAATAGATATGGAAGGTTTCAGGACACTGATATATCTGAATATGTTGAAAAAATATACTGCCACTATTTTCACCACCAAAGAATATCAGTGTGATTTTAATATGATTTGACTCTTTGCAGGCTGTCAGACTGTCTAGTCACAGAGGAAGGCTGTGCTTCTCTGGTCTCAGCTCTGAGGTCAAACCCCTCACACCTGAGAGAGCTGGATCTGAGTAACAATGACCTGAAGGATTCAGGAGTGAAGCTGCTCTCTGCTGGACTGGGGAATCCCCACTGTAAACTGGAGACTCTGAGGTCAGTATTCCTGTAGTTGGTCAACAAGTGATAACTGTTCACCAGATCCACATGTGTTTACCAGACACATAGTCCACACCATATGTGTTTGGACAGTGAAGCTTACAGTTTAAAATGTGGTGCTCTTCTCCAGCATTTAGGATTTGAGATACAATGTTTCATATTAAATAACTACATGGTAATGGTGAGAGGTTAGCATGTTTTATTTTCTCTGTTATTGGTGATGGTGAGAGGTTAGCATGTTTTGTTGTAGCCTCTGTTATTGGTAATGGTGAGAGGTTAGCATGTTTTGTTGTGTCTGTTATTGGTAATGGTGAGAGGTTAGCATGTGTTGTTGTAGCCTCTGATATTGGTAATGGTGAGAGGTTAGCATGTTTTTTTGTAGCCTCTGTTATTGGTAATGGTGAGAGGTTAGCATGTTTTGTTGTAGCCTCTGTAACTTTCTCACTCATTATTATTCATGATTCATTCATGATCTTTCTCAGTCAAGGCATCATCAGGATTAATTTATTATTGTTTAGGGCTTGATGTCTCATGGTGTTCGAGGAATATGGGACCAGATATACTTTTGACTAATTTAATACACTTTAAGTGTCAGAATACTTATGACTTCTTCAAATGAGGGACTAGATACATAAAAGGCTTTAATTTTTCTAAACATTGAAACAGATATGTATTAAAATATCCTCAAATAAAAGGTGACATTATATACTGTCACCTCATATGAAACATTTGATCTGAAATCCAAAATGCTGGAGTATAGAGACACACATTTAAAATGTCAGTTTCACTGTCTAAATAGATATGGTGTGGACTGTTTACTCAATACAATCTAAATCTGATTCCTCACTGTCTAAATAGATATGGTGTGGACTGTATACTCAATACAATCTAAATCTGATACCTCACTGTCTAAATAGATATGGTGTGGACTGTATACTCAATACAATCTAAATCTGATTCCTCACTGTCTAAATAGATATGGTGTGGACTGTATCCTCAATACAATCTAAATCTGATACCTCACTGTCTGTCTTCTGACTGATACTGCTTTTTAAACTGGTCTGGTCAGTCTACTATAATATTTGTACTATACATGTTTCTATCTTTGATCATTTGTTATTTCTAAATATGATACATTCATTTATAAATAGATATGGAAGGTTTGAGGACACTGATATATCTGAAAATGTTGAAAAAATATACTGCCACTATTTTCACCACCAAAGAATATCAGTGTGGTTTTAATATGATTTGACTCTTTGCAGGCTGTCAGGCTGTCTAGTCACAGAGGAAGGCTGTGCTTCTCTGGTCTCAGCTCTGAGGTCAAACCCCTCACACCTGAGAGAGCTGGACCTGAGCTACAATCACCCAGGAGACTCAGGAGTCAGACTGCTCTCTGCTGGACTGGAGGATCCACACTGCAGACTGGAGAAACTCAAGTATGTAGAGGGTTTATGTCAATGTTCATATCAGACATGTTTCACTTAACGGGCTAGTTAAAAACATTCTTACCACGACTTGGACAAAGTTGTGTGTGTGAGTTCAGTGTGTGTGTGTGTGCGTGTGTGTGAGTTCAATGTGTGGGTCCAATGTATGTGCAGTGTGTGTGTCCAGTGTAAATCTTTCAATGACACACACACTGGGGACACACACTGGACAAACACAGGACACACACAAACACTCACACACCCACAAACACTCACACACACACAAACACTCACACACACACTGGACAAACACACAAACACTCACACACACACTGGACACACACAGACAAATTGGAAACACACACACACAGGACACACACACACACACACACACACACACACAGGACACTCACACACACTCACACACACACACTGTACAAACACACACAGGACACACACACGCTGGACTCACACACAAAAACACACACACACACACTGGACACACACACACTGGACACACACTGGACACAGGACACACACAAACACTCACACACACACACAAACACTCACACACACACACACACACACACTGGACACACACACACACACACACTGGACACACACACACACACACTGACACACACACACACTGACACACACGCACTGACACACACACACACACTGGACACACACACAGAAACACAATGGACAAACACACACACTGGACACACACACACTGGACACACACACACTGACACACACACACTGGACACACACACAGACACACACTGGACAAACACACACACTGGACACACACATACACACACACAGACAAACTGGACACACACACAGGACACACACACACACACACTGGACTCACACAAACACACACACACACACACACACACACACACACAGACAAACATTCGCTTGATATATGCTATATACGTGTGTGTGTGTGTGTGTGTGTGTGTGTGTGTGTGTGTGTGTGTGTGTGTTTGTGTGAGTTCAGGTGTACCCCTCAATGACTGTCTGTTCTTCTGCTTACCACTACAGTGTGGAACATGGTGGAGAGAACACAATGAAACCTGGACTTAGAAAATGTGAGTGTTGACTGCTGTGAAGAATATGACTAAGAATAAGTCTTAATTCAAGTTAAGTCAAAGACCACCATCATTACTGACTTGGTCATATTAAATATCAGCTGTAGTTCTACAGAAGCAGAAATCAGGGACACCAACGTTTACAAAGAGTTGCTTGACAATGTGTGTGTGTGTGTGTGTAATTAATGGGAATAAGTGTGTTTTATATTACCATACAGTATAACATATGATCATTCAACAAGTCTCAAGTTACCTTAACTTCTCCTTTTGATACCTAGAAACATCTACATTAAATGAATTAGTGAAAAGTGAGTTAACATTCTAATGTGAATGATGATGATTTCTAATATTGTGTCTGGTTTCATCCATCAGATGTCTGTGATCTCACACTGGACCCAAACACAGTAAACAGACTCCTCTCTCTGTCTGAGGAGAACAGAAAGGTGACATGGAGGAGAGAGGAGCAGCCGTATCCTGATCACCCAGAGAGATTTGAGGGCTGGCAACAGGTGATGTGTAGAGAGGGTCTGACTGGGCGCTGTTACTGGGAGGTAGAGTGGAGTGGGAGAGGTGCTGTTATAGGAGTGACATATAAAGGAATCAACAGGAGAGGATGGGGTGATGACTGTTGTCTTGGATTGGTTGAGGACTGTCTGATTGGATACAATGACAAGTCCTGGAGTCTGTTCTGCTCTGACAACAGTTACACTGCCTGTCACAATAATAATCTCACTACTATAGACGTCCCTTCCTCCAGCTCCCACAGAGTAGGAGTGTATCTGGACTGGCCAGCCGGCACTCTGTCCTTCTATAGAGCCTCCTCTGATACACTGACCCACCTGTACACATTCACCTCCACATTCACTGAGCCCCTCTATCCAGGGTTTAGGGTTTGGTGGGATGAAGGCGACTCAATGTCTCTCTGTCAGTGATACACACACACTGGACACACACACACACACACACACACACACACTGGACAAACACACACACACCTGCTGGACACACACTTGACACACACACACACACACACGCTGGACACACACACACACACATGCTGGACACGCACACACGCTGGACACACACACACACACTGGACACAGACACACACGCACTCACGCTGGACACACACACACACATGCTGGACAAACACACACACACACTGGACACACACATGCTACACACACACACTGGACACACACTGGACAAACACACACACACACACTGGACAAACAAAAACACACACACACACAAACACACACACACTGGACACACACACACTGGACACACACACACACACACACACTGGACACACATCTGCTGGACACACACACTGGACTCACACACACACACTGGACTCACACACAAACACACACACACACAAACACACACACACTGGACACACACACACTGGACACTGGACACACACATCTGCTGGACACACACACTGGACTCACACACACACACTAGACTCACACACAAACACACACACACACAAACACACACACACTGGACACACACACACACACACACACTGGACACACATCTGCTGGACACACACACTGGACTCACAGACACACATTGGACAAACACACACACACACAAACACACACACACTGGACACACACACACACACACACACTGGACACACATCTGCTGGACACACACACTGGACTCACAGACACACACTGGACAAACACACACATACACACTAGACAAACAAACACACACACAAACACAGTGGAAACACACACTGGACAAACACACACTGGACAAACACACACAGTGGACACACACACACAGGACACACACACACTGGACAAACACACACTCACTGGACAAACACATTGGACACACACGCATATATATATATAGTAGTGAGGACCTCTTACAATAACACTGGTATTTTAACAATGTGATCATTTGTTGTCTTTTATGTTGAAAAACAAATTGTACAATTATATATAATTATATCTGGACATACGCTCCATAGTTGTACAATTATATATGGACATACGCTCCATAGTTGTACAAGTATACAAGGATATATTGTATTTTCATAATAAAACAGACTTGAAACAAGAAAAGGCTGTTAATTGTGAAAACAGTTTGTTTATTGATTTAACGTTTCCTCTGTCAGGTTGATGTTAACCTGCGACTGGTTGAAACAAGAAAAGGCTGTTAATTGTGAAAACAGTTTGTTTATTAATTTAACGTTTCCTCTGTCAGGTTGATGTTAACCTGCGACTGGTTGAAACAAGAAAAGGCCTGTTAATTGTGAAAACAGTTTGTTTATTGATTTAACGTTTCCTCTGTCAGGTTGATGTTAACCTGCGACTGGTTGAAACAAGAAAAGGCCTGTTAATTGTGAAAACAGTTTGTTTATTGATTTAACGTTTCCTCTGTCAGGTTGATGTTAACCTGCGACTGGTTGAAACAAGAAAAGGCTGTTAATTGTGAAAACAGTTTGTTTATTGATTTAACGTTTCCTCTGTCAGGTTGATGTTAACCTGCGACTGGTTGAAACAAGAAAAGGCTGTTAATTGTGAAAACAGTTTGTTTATTGATTTAACGTTTCCTCTGTCAGGTTGATGTTAACCTGCGACTGGTTGAAACAAGAAAAGGCTGTTAATTGTGAAAACAGTTTGTTTATTGATTTAACGTTTCCTCTGTCAGGTTGATGTTAACCTGCGACTGGTTGAAACAAGAAAAGGCTGTTAATTGTGAAAACAGTTTGTTTATTGATTTAACATTTCCTCTGTCAGGTTGATGTTAACCTGCGACTGGTTGAAACAAGAAAAGGCTGTTAATTGTGAAAACAGTTTGTTTATTGATTTAACGTTTCCTCTGTCAGGTTGATGTTAACCTGCGACTGGTTGAAACATGAAACAAATATGACATGAAATACAAAACAATTAAATATGTGGAATAGAATTAAACAAATTGTACAATTAGTACAACAGAGTGTTGTGATGCAGGGTCACTATAGCAACAGAGTGTTGTGATGCAGGGTTACTATAGCAACAGAGTGTTGTAATGCAGGGTCACTATAGCAACAGAGTGTTGTGATGCAGGGTTACTATAGCAACAGAGTGTTGTAATGCAGGGTCACTATAGCAACAGAGTGTTGTGATGCAGGGTCACTATATCAACATAGTGTTGTGATGCAGGTTCACTATAGCAACAGAGTTCTCTCTGCTCTCTCTTCTCTGCTCTCTTTCTGCTCGCTCTCTTCTCTCTGCTCTCTCACTCTCTGATCTCACTCTCTGCTCTCTGCTCTCTGCTCTGCTGCTCTCTCTTTTCTCTGCTCTCTCTCTGTTCTCTGCTCTCTCTTTTCTATGATCTCTCTCTGTTCTCTGCTCTCTGTTCTCTGCTCTCTGCTCTGCTGCTCTCTTTTCTCTGCTCTCTCTCTGCTCTCTCTTTGCTCTCTGCTCTGCTGCTCTCTCTCTGCTCTCTCTTTGCACTCTGCACTGCTGCTCTCTCTCTGCTCTCTCTTTGCTCTCTGCTCTCTCTCACTCTCTGCTCTCTCACTCTTTCTTTGCTTTCTCAGCCTGCTCTCTGCTCTCTCTCTCCCACACTCTCTGCTCTCTCTCTCTCCCACACTCTCTGCTCTCTCTCTCTCCCACACTCTCTGATGTCTCTCTCTGCTCTCTCTCTCTCCCACACTCTGCTCTCTCTCTCTCTGCTCTCTCTCTCTCCCACACTCTGCTTTCTCTCTCCCACACTCTGCTCTCTCTCTCTCCCACACTTTCTGCTCTCTCTCTCTCCCACACTCTGCTCTCTCTCTCTCCCACACTTTCTGCTCTCTCTCTCTCTCCCACACTTTCTGCTCTCTCTCCCACACTTTCTGCTCTCTCTCCCACACTTTCTGCTCTCTCTCTCTGCTCTCTCTCCCACACACTCTGCTCTCTCTCTGCTCTCTCTCTCCCACACTCTCTGCTCTCTCTCTCCCACATTTTCTGCTCTCTCTCTCCCACACTTTCTTCTCTCTCTCTCTCACACTTTGTTCTCTCTCTATCTCTACCTTTCTCTGAAATAATCCCCTGACACACACAATGGACACACACACACATTCACTGGACACACACACACAAAACTGGACACACATACAACACTGGACACAGAAATACACTGTACATACACACACACACTGGAAACACATACACACTGGACACACACACACACACACTGGACTCACACACACACAGGATACACACACACACACACACACTGGACACACACACTCTGGACAGACACTGGACACACACACACCTGACACACACACTGGATACACACACACACACACTGGACTCACACACACACACACTGGACAGACACACATACACAAGCACACACACTGACAAACACACACTTACAAACACACACTTTGACACACAGTGTGATTTAATGATATATTTTACTGCTTGTGTTTGTACCACAGGAGGTTGGTGGGACCTTAATTGGGGAGGACAGGCTTGTAATGGCTGGAGGGGAATAAGTGGAATGGTATCAAACACGTGGTTTCCATGTGTTCCATTTCATTCACTCTGTTCCAGACATTATTATGAGCCGTCCTCCCCTCACCAGCCTCCTCTGGTATGTACTGTCCTATATGTGAGAGAGCTCCAACAAGGAATTACAATGTATGTACTACTTTTAATACCTGCAAATGGCAAATAAACTACTAGAACTCCTTATGAATGTCTGCAGCCAACTAGGCTGTTGGCGTCTGACAAGAGGTGAAAATATTACAGGAATATTCTGCAAATGTTGATGAAGACGTCACTCAATCCCCCGAAAACAACATGCAGTCTTTCCACAAGACTCCCATGAAGTTATAGTGTGACGTTATGAGTTGACGTTAAAGTAACGTTCTCAGAACATACTGCATTGTTTTATACTGTTTTAGATGGATCCTCTGTTTATCATCTTGTTTTATACTGTTTTAGATGGATCCTCTGTTTATCATCTTGTTTTATACTGTTTTAGATGGATCCTCTGTTTATCATCTTGTTTTATACTGTTTTAGATGGATCCTCTGTTTATCATCTTGTTTTATACTGTTTTAGATGGATCCTCTGTTTATCATCTTGTTTTATACTGTTTTAGATGGATCCTCTGTTTATCATCTTGTTTTATACTGTTTTAGATGGATCCTCTGTTTATCATCTTGTTTTATACTGTTTTAGATGGATCCTCTGTTTATCATCTTGTTTTATACTGTTTTAGATGGATCCTCTGTTTATCATCTTGTTTTATACTGTTTTAGATGGATCCTCTGTTTATCATCTTGTTTTATACTGTTTTAGATGGATCCTCTGTTTATCATCTTGTTTTATACTGTTTTAGATGGATCCTCTGTTTATCATCTTGTTTTATACTGTTTTAGATGGATCCTCTGTTTATCATCTTGTTTTATCCTGTTTTAGATGGATCCTCTGTTTAAACACTTAAACTCTTACAATAACATATTTTTTGTAGAAAAACAAATTGTACAATTATATATGAACATACGCTCCATAGTTGTTCAAGTATGCAAAGAAATATTGTACTTTTCATAATAAAACATACTTGAAACAAGAAAAGGCATTGTTCATTGTGAAAATAAATTCGTTATTGATTTTACATTGCTTCTTCCAGTCGCAGGGTTATGTTTGTCAAGAATCTTTAACTGGAGGCAGAACTGAGCGATTTGCTCTAGATATGCCAGCTGCAAAATCAGAATTGGCTGTGAAAAATAATGTTGTTTTATGGTTATAATTTAAGAGAAGGATTAGCAGTGTGGTTAGGATGGAGGTTAGGATTAAAATCAGATTTTATTACTTTGTGCCTGTGCCAGATAGTGACCACTATGCTGAACTGCCTCCAGGGCAAGATTCATGACAATAAATGCCAACCTGCCTCCCAGTCATCCCCTCCTTATCTTTACAAGGCTGTAGAACATACAAGTTAGTGATGTGGGGGTTCTCTCATAACCCTCAGTTCCCAGGTGGGTAGATGGCAGGTTGTATAAAGAGAAGCTAGTGATGTGGGGGTTCTCTCATAACCCTCAGTCCCCAGGTGGGTAGATGGTTCTCTCATAACCCTCAGTTCCCAGGTGGGTAGATGGCAGGTTGAATAAAGAGAAGCTAGTGATGTGGGGGTTCTCTCATAACCCTCAGTCCCCAGGTGGGTAGATGGCAGGTTGTATAAAGAGAAGCTAGTGATGTGGGGGTTCTCTCATAACCCTCAGTCCCCAGGTGGGTAGATGGCAGGTTGAATAAAGAGAAGCTAGTGATGTGGGGGTTCTCTCATAACCCTCAGTCCCCAGGTGGGTAGATGGCAGGTTGAATAAAGAGAAGCTAGTGATGTGGGGGTTCTCTCATAACCCTCAGTCCCCAGGTGGGTAGATGGCAGGTTGAATAAAGAGAAGCTAGTGATGTGGGGGTTCTCTCATAACCCTCAGTCCCCAGGTGGGTAGATGGCAGGTTGAATAAAGAGAAGTTAGTGATGTGGGGGTTCTCTCATAACCCTCAGTCCCCAGGTGGGTAGATGGTTCTCTCATAACCCTCAGTCCCCAGGTGGGTAGATGGCAGGTTGAATAAAGAGAAAACAATAGGCTATATAACAAAATCCATAAATGTATAATTATTGTATAATTTCCACAAAACATTAAGGACACCTTTCTTTCCATGACAAACTGACCAGGCGTAACGTAATATTAGGAAGGTATCCTTAATATTTAGTTCACTCACCGACCCTTTACATAACAGACAGTCCTCTTTGCCGGGAACCTTCTTAATTAAAGATATAATCAGATAGAACAAATGAGAAACTGTTTGTTAACCAAACCTGTATGTCCAAGATTTTATGCACTACAGGTGAATTACAGGTGAAGTCACTCAATCCAGTCCCTGAGGCCTGTTGGGGGACCATACCAAGGACTCCTGGTGACAGCTAGCTGAAAGAGCTACCCGGATTCATATCACACTGCGGGAGGGTAAGACACTGACACTGTCGGATAATTACAGTGTTCGAGAGGAGAACTGGAATTAACAGAATTCCGGGGGCCATCTCTCGAATGAAGATTCCCTTTTCCCGTCATTCCATCCCTGTGTTTGTTCATAGAAGTGAAAGTGTGTCTGGCTCTTGCTGATGATGTGTTCTCTGGAAGAGGGTGGGGCTTTATAGGTGGGCTGACCATCCTGAGCTGTCTGGTTGTGGGACCTTATTCCTGATACACCATGAACCCCGAGAAGGCCAGAGGATAATATTGACAGGTAGTTAGACAATGAGGATGTAGTATTAACCAAGCATAAGAGATCACTTGATCTGGATAAACAGGAAGTGAGAGTGAGACTGGGAACTATGTCTCATTGGAGTTCTATGTAGACCAAATGGGGTCTCTGACTCCTTGGCAGTTTAGGACTAAGAGCAGCTAATATGGAAGACATCTATGCAAGTCGCTGTGTAGTTCATGGAAACCGGTTATAGCTCACATCATGTGAGAATGCTACATAAATCTACATACCCAGTATGGAAGAAGATGGAGTGTAGTGAAAGTAAGGGTTTCAGTTGATAATCTAGTGCATTCTGGGTAGAAAACGTTAGAGCAGATCATTGCTCTATAGTCAGCAAAATACATGCAGAGTCTCCCTGACAAATCAGATACTGACTGTGGAGTTGTCCAAAGCAAATAACCGGTGTGGATAGTTCAGATGAAAGATCTTAAGGAAGTAATTGAGATGGAAACTGGTTATGGGGATTCTAACCTCTGGTTAGAGTGGATTCAATATACGGCCAGATCAGTAGCTAAAGAAGAATGCTATGCTTGTGCCACAGCTAAACCTCAGTTGACAACCATCCCCTTTCCATTAAATGGAATTAATTCACCTAAGGGAACAGCCTGTATAGTAAAGCTATTAATGGAAGCAGGAAAGTCAGATAATAACAGTTGTACGGATTTATACTATTTATATCCACATGTTCCTCTGAAATCTAGGCTTCCTCCCTTCACAGAGGCAAGGGGAGACTGTTTATTGTTTGATTCGGTATAGAACTTCTGGGAAATATGTAGGGGAAGTCAGTACCTGCAATGTGACAGAGAACATTACTACTGATGGGGTGATGAGTAATCTGGCAGACTGGTTGAGTTCTGGGGATTTCAGTAAGATAAGGAGGCCCAGGGCTGATATCTGGTGGTTGTGTGGGGGAATGACGTTACGGCTGATTTTACCTGCTAATTGGACAGGGGTATGTGCACTGGTACATTTGGGAATGCCTTTCACACTCATTAGACACCATGACATGAAGTTGGCTAAACGGGAGAAACAATGGGTCTTTTGATGAGTTTATATTGACAACATTGGGGTTCCACGAGGGGTGCCAGACGAGTTCAAGGTTAGAAATCAGATCTGGGCAGGATTAAGAGTCAAGTATTTTTGGTGGTCCACTCTCAATAAGAATGTGGATTGGATCGATTATATCTATTATAATCAACAGCGCTTCATCAATTATACTAGAGATGCAATAAAAGGATTAGCAGAACAGATCGAAACGACCAGCCTAATGGCTTGGCAGAATAGAATCGCGCTAGATATGTTATTGGCAGAAAAGGGTGGGGTTTGCGTGCTATTCGGGTCGATGTGCTGGTCATTCATCCCTAATAATACAGCTCCGGATGGATCGGTGACCAAGGCCTTGGCTGGTTTACACACCCTAGCTCAAGAGTTGGCAGTGAACTCAGGGGTGGATACTTCTCTGACTAATTGGGTTGACAGTGTGTTTGGAAGATGGAAAAATGTTATGATTATTGTGTTATGGGCTACCTTCACCTGTGTGACTGTGTTAGTTCTGTGCGGATGTGTTTTGATTCCGTGCGGGAAAGTTCTCATTTCTAGGACTCTGGAGAAATCAATGACACTTCAGATGGTGAAATATGGACCCATTCTAAGCTCTGACCAGTGCAATGATGAATACAGGACCCCGGGTCCAGTGGAGAAATCCGGATCTTTTAATTATGTTGACGAGACAATATTTGATGTTTAGGAGATTTAGGTTATTCATATTTCAATGTATGGACTGTTTTGAAATGACGATTGTAACGAAAATCCTGATAAGAAGTGTTATGATTCTGATGTAGGTTAAAACAGTCACGGGCGTTGATCGTGTGTCCATAAGTGTATTGGTTTGTCTTATTCTTAGGATATCATTGAAATTTCCTTTTAGTGTTTAATGATGGTATGAATTGTTTTGTCATTTTTAGGGTGGATTGTTAGAATTATTATGAATAAATGAATAAACAATATCCCCATTTCAAATAAAACTGTACCTAAGTAAACTTATACTCTGTTTTATTATATCTGATTAACAATATGAGTTCATAAGGTGGGATTGTGAGACACGGACAAGGAGTAATTAAAGTTAATGAACACCATTCCAACTAGGAAGAAACTAATGGGTTGTGGACTGTGTAAACACATAAGGTCGTTAGCCTATGGTTGAACCTATGGAACTGAGCTCTGGGGTTTTTAGATAAGACAGTGAGTGCATTCCTAAGTTTTCTGTTAATTAGAACTGTCAGCTCAGTGGTGATCGATAATGAGGAGGGTTTCTGTTAAAGCAGTGAAATGACATCATGTTTTGTATATACGACTATTGCTCGTGGTGAAGTGGCAGCGCGCTCCGAGAATAAATTCTGTTACCTATTATTGAAAAGACTGGTCTCCGTCTATTTTATGCAAACAAGATTCTTACAAATTCTCATAAAATAGATTAAGGGTTTTCAATTAATGAAAACACATTGGCATCATTAAATTACAGTAATAGTTTTACACAGTAATAATATATATCTGCCTCACTCTCAGTGAAATCAGTAGAACTGCTAGGTTTTACACAGTAATAATATATATCTGTCTCACTCTCAGAGAAATCAGTAGTACTGCTAGGTTTTACACAGTAATAATATATATCTGTCTCACTCTCAGAGAAATCAGTAGTACTGCTAGGTTTTACACAGTAATAATATATATCTGTCTCACTCTCAGAGAAATCAGTAGTACTGCTAGGTTTTACACAGTCATAATATATATCTGTCTCACTCTCAGAGAAATCAGTAGTACTGCTAGGTTTTACACAGTAATAATATATATCTGTCTCACTCTCAGAGAAATCAGTAGTACTGCTAGGTTTTACACAGTAATAATATATATCTGCCTCACTCTCAGAGAAATCAGTAGTACTGTTAGGTTTTACACAGTAATAATATATATCTGTCTCACTCTCAGAGAAATCAGTAGTACTGCTAGGTTTTACACAGTAATAATATATATCTGCCTCACTCTCAGAGAAATCAGTAGTACTGCTAGGTTTTACACAGTAATAATATATATCTGCCTCACTCTCAGAGAAATCAGTAGTACTGCTAGGTTTTACACAGTAATAATATATATCTGCCTCACTCACAGAGAAATCAGTAGTACTGCTAGGTTTTACACAGTAATAATATATATCTGCCTCACTATCAGAGGAATCAGTAGTACTGCTAGGTTTTATACAGTAATAATATATATCTGTCTCACTCTCAGAGAAATCAGTAGTACTGCTAGGTTTTACACAGTAATAATATATATCTGTCTCACTCTCAGAGAAAT
>NC_092158.1:100528445-100648445 GCF_045791955.1 Oncorhynchus clarkii lewisi | reverse complement strand
CATGGTATCAGACCTATGGTTTCATACGATCACATGGTATCAGACCTATGGTTTCATACGATCACATGGTATCAGACCTATGGTTTCATACGATCACATGGTATCAGACCTATGGTTTCATACGATCACATGGTATCAGACCTATGGTTTCATACGATCACATGGTATCAGACCTATGGTTTCATACGATCACATGGTATCAGACCTATGGTTTCATACAATCACATGGTATCAGACCTATGGTTTCATACAATCACATGGTATCAGACCTATGGTTTCATACAATCACATGGTATCAGACCTATGGTTTCAGGACTGTAACATTCTAATCATTTATTAAAACCTGTTATGGATGATGCGAATGTTCGCATAAATAAAGTAGTGTAGACTACATTAGGCTACATAGACCTGTTTTACCCATTAATAAAGTAGTGTAGACTACATTAGGCTACATAGACCTGTTTTACCCATTAATAAAGTAGTGTAGACTACATTAGGCTACATAGACCTGTTTTACCCATTAATAAAGTAGTGTAGACTACAGTAGGCTACATAGACCTGTTTTACCCATTAATAAAGTAGTGTAGACTACAGTAGGCTACATAGACCTGTTTTACCCATTAATAAAGTAGTGTAGACTACAGTAGGCTACATAGACCTGTTTTACCCATTAATAAAGTAGTGTAGACTACATTAGGTTACATAGACCTGTTTTACCCATTAATAAATTAGTGTAGACTACATTAGGTTACATAGACCTGTTTTACCCATTAATAAAGTAGTGTAGACTACAGTAGGTTACATAGACCTGTTTTACCCATTAATAAAGTAGTGTAGACTTCAGTAGGCTACATAGACCTGTTTTACCCATTAATAAAGTAGTGTAGACTACAGTAGGCTACATAGACCTGTTTTACCCATTAATAACGTAGTGTAGACTACAGTAGGCTACATAGACCTGTTTTACCCATTAATAAAGTAGTGTAGACTACAGTAGGCTACATATACCTGTTTTACCCATTAACAAAGTAGTGTAGACTACAGCAGGCTACATAGACCTGTTTACCCATTAATAAAGTAGTGTAGACTACATTAGGCTACATAGACCTGTTTTACCCATTAATAAAGTAGTGTAGACTACATTAGGTTACATAGACCTGTTTTACCCATTAATAAAGTAGTGTAGACTACATTAGTTTACATAGACCTTTTTTACCATTAATAAAGTAGTGTAGACTACAGTAGACTACATAGACCTGTTTTACCCATTAATAAAGTAGTGTAGACTACATTAGGTTACATAGACCTGTTTTACCCATTAATAAAGTAGTGTAGACTACAGTAGGCTACATAGACCTGTTTTACCCATTAATAAAGTAGTGTAGACTACAGTAGGCTACATATACCTGTTTTACCCATTAACAAAGTAGTGTAGACTACAGTAGGCTACATAGACCTGTTTTACCCATTAATAAAGTAGTGTAGACTACATTAGGCTACATAGACCTGTTTTACCCATTAATAAAGTAGTGTAGACTACATAGACCTGTTTTACCCATTAATAAAGTAGTGTAGACTACAGTAGGCTACATATACCTGTTTTACCCATTAACAAAGTAGTGTAGACTACAGTAGGCTACATAGACCTATTTTACCCATTAATAAAGTAGTGTAGACTACATTAGGTTACATAGACCTTTTTTACCATTAATAAAGTAGTGTAGACTACATTAGGTTACATAGACCTTTTTTACCCATTAATAAAGTAGTGTAGACTACATTAGGTTACATAGACCTTTTTTACCATTAATAAAGTAGTGTAGACTACAGTAGGCTACATAGACCTGTTTTATCCATTAATAAAGTAGTGTAGACTACAGTAGGCTACATAGACCTGTTTTACCCATTAATAAAGTAGTGTAGACTACATTAGGTTACATAGACCTGTTTTACCCATTAATAAATTAGTGTAGACTACATTAGGTTACATAGACCTGTTTTACCCATTAATAAAGTAGTGTAGACTACAGTAGGTTACATAGACCTGTTTTACCCATTAATAAAGTAGTGTAGACTTCAGTAGGCTACATGGACCTGTTTTACCCATTAATAAAGTAGTGTAGACTACAGTAGGCTACATAGACCTGTTTTACCCATTAATAACGTAGTGTAGACTACAGTAGGCTACATAGACCTGTTTTACCCATTAATAAAGTAGTGTAGACTACAGTAGGCTACATATACCTGTTTTACCCATTAACAAAGTAGTGTAGACTACAGCAGGCTACATAGACCTGTTTACCCATTAATAAAGTAGTGTAGACTACATTAGGCTACATAGACCTGTTTTACCCAATAATAAAGTAGTGTAGACTACATTAGGTTACATAGACCTGTTTTACCCATTAATAAAGTAGTGTAGACTACATTAGTTTACATAGACCTTTTTTACCATTAATAAAGTAGTGTAGACTACAGTATACTACATAGACCTGTTTTACCCATTAATAAAGTAGTGTAGACTACATTAGGCTACATAGACCTGTTTTACCCATTAATAACGTAGTGTAGACTACAGTAGGCTACATAGACCTGTTTTACCCATTAATAAAGTAGTGTAGACTACAGTAGGCTACATATACCTGTTTTACCCATTAACAAAGTAGTGTAGACTACAGCAGGCTACATAGACCTGTTTACCCATTAATAAAGTAGTGTAGACTACATTAGGCTACATAGACCTGTTTTACCCATTAATAAAGTAGTGTAGACTACATTAGGTTACATAGACCTGTTTTACCCATTAATAAAGTAGTGTAGACTACATTAGTTTACATAGACCTTTTTTACCATTAATAAAGTAGTGTAGACTACAGTAGACTACATAGACCTGTTTTACCCATTAATAAAGTAGTGTAGACTACATTAGGTTACATAGACCTGTTTTACCCATTAATAAAGTAGTGTAGACTACAGTAGGCTACATAGACCTGTTTTACCCATTAATAAAGTAGTGTAGACTACAGTAGGCTACATATACCTGTTTTACCCATTAACAAAGTAGTGTAGACTACAGTAGGCTACATAGACCTGTTTTACCCATTAATAAAGTAGTGTAGACTACATTAGGCTACATAGACCTGTTTTACCCATTAATAAAGTAGTGTAGACTACATAGACCTGTTTTACCCATTAATAAAGTAGTGTAGACTACAGTAGGCTACATATACCTGTTTTACCCATTAACAAAGTAGTGTAGACTACAGTAGGCTACATAGACCTGTTTTACCCATTAATAAAGTAGTGTAGACTACATTAGGTTACATAGACCTTTTTTACCATTAATAAAGTAGTGTAGACTACATTAGGTTACATAGACCTTTTTTACCCATTAATAAAGTAGTGTAGACTACATTAGGTTACATAGACCTTTTTTACCATTAATAAAGTAGTGTAGACTACATTAGGTTACATAGACCTGTTTTACCCATTAATAAAGTAGTGTAGACTACATTAGGCTACATAGACCTGTTTTACCCATTAATCAAGTAGTGTAGACTACATTAGGTTACATAGACCTTTTTTACCCATTAATAAAGTAGTGTAGACTACAGTAGGCTACATAGACCTGTTTTACCCATTAATAAAGTAGTGTAGACTACATTAGGTTACATAGACCTTTTTTACCCATTAATAAAGTATTGTAGACTACATTAGGTTACATCGACCTGTTTTACCATTAATAAAGTAGTGTAGACTACATTAGGCTACATAGACCTGTTTTACCCATTAATAAAGTAGTGTAGACTACATTAGGTTACATAGACCTTTTTTACCCATTAATAAAGTAGTGTAGACTACATTAGGTTACATAGACCTGTTTTACCAATTAATAAAGTAGTGTAGACTACATTAGGTTACATAGACCTGTTTTACCCATTAATAAAGTAGTGTAGACTACATTAGGTTACATAGACCTTTTTTACCCATTAATAAAGTAGTGTAGACTACATTAGGTTACATAGACCTGTTTTACCATTAATAAAGTAGTGTAGACTACATTAGGCTACATAGACCTGTTTTACCCATTAATAAAGTAGTGTAGACTACATTAGGTTACATAGACCTTTTTTACCCATTAATAAAGTAGTGTAGACTACATTAGGTTACATAGACCTTTTTTACCCATTAATAAAGTAGTGTAGACTACATTAGGTTACATAGACCTGTTTTACCCATTAATAAAGTAGTGTAGACTACAGTAGGCTACATAGACATGTTTTACCCATTAATAAAGTAGTGTAGACTACATTAGGCTACATAGACCTGTTTTACCCATTAATAAAGTAGTGTAGACTACATTAGGTTACATAGACCTGTTTTACCCATTAACAAAGTAGTGTAGACTACATTAGGTTACATAGACCTGTTTTACCATTAATAAAGTAGTGTAGACTACATTAGGTTACATAGACCTGTTTTACCCATTAATAAAGTAGTGTAGACTACAGTAGGTTACATAGACCTTTTTTACCCATTAATAAAGTAGTGTAGACTACATTAGGTTACATAGACCTGTTTTACCCATTAATAAAGTAGTGTAGACTACAGTAGGTTACATAGACCTGTTTTACCCATTAATAAAGTAGTGTAGACTACATTAGGTTACATAGACCTGTTTTACCCATTAATAAAGTAGTGTAGACTACATTAGGTTACATAGACCTGTTTTACCCATTAAAACCTGTTATGGATGATGCGAATGTTCGCAGCTTTTTGTTAAAAATCGCGCAACATTTCAGCGTCCTGCTACTCATGGCAGGAATATAGTATATGCATATGATTAGTATGTGTGGATAGAAAACACTCTGAAGTTTCTAAAACTGGTTAAATCGGGTCTGTGGCTATAACAGAACGTGTTTAGGAGTAAAAATCCCTGGTAAAACTGTTTACCAAAAACAAAAACAAAATATTCGTCCGCCATTCAATGAATTGTTTAAGACGAACCCCCTGTAAACGCCTACAGCTTCCACACGGTGTCGCCATTGCTATCAATATCAGAATCATTTATCCTTGGTTACAACACGAATAGACCCCTCCTTGCTTGCAGCGCATCACAGGATGTTGTGAAACTGAAAAAATGGACGATGATTTCCAGACTTGCTGCTATCGAATACAGATCGCCCTGTGATCAATTTGATACATCATTAACGTTTATTAATACCTAAAGTTGGTTTAGAAAAGTCGTTTGAAGTGATTTGTAAAAGTTTATAGGCGACTTTTGTCATTTTAAAAAGTGACGTTGCGTCTTGTAAATGGACTTTTTGCAGCATCAGACTGGTCTTCAGCAAATGACATTTTGGGTATACAATGACGGATTTAATCGGGAAAAAGACCCAATTGTGATGTTTATGGGACATATAGGAGTGCCAACAAAGAAGCTCGTCCAAGGTAATGAATGTTTTATATTTTATTTCTGCGTTTTGGGTAGCGCCGGCTACCGCAAAATCTGTTGTTTACGTGTCGTGCTGGTATTTTGGGGGGTGCATGCTATCAGATAATAGCTTCTCATGCTTTTGCCGAAAAGCATTTTACAAATCTGACTTGGTGGCTAGATTCACAACGAGTGTAGCTTTAATTCAGTACCTTGCATGTGTGTTTTAATTGAAGTTTGAGTTTTATCGAAACTATAGGTGGCGCTCTGAAATTTCCGCTGATTGATATTCCTGCACTGGGATTAGATTCTGCATCATCCTTAAAAGGATTAACCACAACTAACATGTTGTGTATTTTTATGAAAGTTTGAGCTTTATCGAGTACTTTACTCAAGTACTATAGGTGGCGCTCTGAAATTTCCGCTGAGCTATCCCTGTGCAGGGACCACCTCCATAAGAAGTTTTAAAACACATTTCCTTATCAATCCACCCTTAAATGACTAGATGATACATCCTGAAACTAATATCCTACAAGGAAACATAACAAATAATCCTAATTAATACAAGGGAATATAATGTACATCAGATATTTATTCATGACTGTTATCGGTTTAAATCCAATTGTAACACTTCCGTTAGGATTTTTATTACAAGCTTCATAAAAATACGTTCTTATCCCTCAAAAATAACAGTCTCATCCAACACTGGCTCCTCATAGCTGAAAGAAACGGAATCCTCTGCTAGCCCTTGAAGCTCGAACTCGTCATCACACAGACCAGCGCTCGAAATCGGTCCATACCTCATCACCATCTGTTGCCCTACCGACCTTTCCAGAGTCTTGATAAGCAAAACTGTCACACAAGGTACCAAACAAACCCCACACAGAACCAAAACACTCATACAGGTGAAGGTTGCCCACAACACAGTGATAATGACATTTTTCAATTTCCAAAGCACACTGTCAAACCAATTTGTTAGAGAAATATCGACCCCACAGTTCTCATCCAATTCGTGAGCTAGGGTTGTTAATAAAGTAGTGTAGACTACAGTAGGCTACATAGACCTGTTTTACCCATTGGTAAAGTAGTGTAGACTACAGTAGGCTACATAGACCTGTTTTACCCATTAATAAAGTAGTGTAGACTACAGTAGGCTACATAGACCTGTTTTACCCATTAGTAAAGTAGTGTAGACTACAATAGGCTACATAGACCTGTTTTACTCCATTAATAAAGTAGTGTAGACTACAGTAGGCTACATAGACCTGTTTTACCCTTTAATTCAGTAGTGTAGACTACAGTAGGCTACATAGACCTGTTTTACCCATTAATAAAGTAGTGTAGACTACAGTAGGGCACATAGACCTGTTTTACCCATTAATAAAGTAGTGTAGACTACAGTAGGCTACATAGACACAGTGTCTCCTGACCCCGCCTGTCTCAGCCTCCAGTATTTATGCTGCAGTAGTTTATGTTTTGGGGGGCTAGGGTCAATTTGTTATATCTGGAGTATTTCTCCTGTCCTATTCTGTGTCCTGTGTGAATTTAAGTTTGCTCTCTCTAATTCTCTCTTTCTCTCTTTCTTTCTCTCTCTCGGAGGACCTGAGCCCTAGGACCATGCCTCAGGACTACCTGACATGATGACTCCTTGCTGTCCCCAGTCCACCTGGCCGTGCTGCTGCTCCAGTTTCAACTGTTCTGCCTTATTATTATTGGACCATGCTGGTCATTTATGAACATTTGAACATCTTGGCCATGTTCTGTTATAATCTCCACCCGGCACAGCCAGAAGAAGACTGGCCACCCCACATAGCCTGGTTCCTCTCTAGGTTTCTTCCTAGGTTTTGGCCTTTCTAGGGAGTTTTTCCTAGCCACCGTGCTTCTTCAATGCCAACCTGCATTGCTTGCTGTTTGGGGTTTTAGGCTGGGTTTCTGTACAGCACTTTGAGATATCAGCTGATGTACGAAGGGCTATATAAATAAATTAGATTTGATTTGATAGACCTGTTTTTACCCACCAATCAACACAGAGAAATAAACAAAACATTATAATTTAATAGAGATATTGGTGATTTTATAAACTAAATCTGATCAAAATTATATTTTGTCAATGAAATGAATGAATGTATTGTGTACTAATCAAATATATTAAACATGTCGTTAAATTTGTAGTGTAGACCTATTCACTGTGCAAATATTATATGCAAATATTATATGTTAATTATGTCCATTTGTAGTGTAGACCTATTCATTGTGCTAATATTATATGCTAATTATGTTCTGACCCACCGACTTTAACTCAGAAAACAATTGTCCTGAAGCCAAACCTAGTTGACAAACCCTGTTTTAAAGTATTCCATGGCCTTTACTGGCCAACTGCTGTTATGGTTATGATATACTATGGTGTTGTGTCACTAGACTTTGACCAGATATTATTACATCCAAAGATCAACTGAACCTAGAACATAGATACAGAGACACTTGTCATCAGGAAGGTTCTCTCTCAGCACAATGGAAAATATCTCAATGACTTGACATGTTCTGGTTGTGAATTCAGGCTACAAGGTAAGACTCTTCCCAGGGATTATTGTAAAGTGTGTAGAGACATTAAATGTCTGGTGTAATGTAAGGGAATACCCCCCTGATTTGTACAAAAATGAATGTCAAAATATTGGCATTGGACAAACCATGTACACGATGTCCAATACCACCCAAAGCGGCGTTGATTCGTGCAAAGTATATGGCAAATGCCATATGGCAATTGCCAATTGTAACACCTCAAAAATCCAACAGGGGGCGAGTGCGCTCCACCTGGGTTTTTCATATTGGAAATGCAACCCAAGTCAACATCCAAAAGAAAAATTTTGAAAAAATGATATTTTTTTCAAAAACTTTTTACCCCTTAATTAAAAAAGTGCTTTCTGGGCCTTTTTTCGAATTTCTTTCGCTTTTTTTGTCAATTACACATGTGTAAGAACTGTATGAATATACTTTTGTCCAATTTTGATATCAAATTTTTTTTTTTTTAATTACATGCGCATAAGGCATATGTTTTGTCCATTTGCAATATGATTTCATAGGAAGTCAAAAGTCAAAAGTCAAAAATGTCAAAATTTGGTAAAAAACTTCACACATCCTTAAAAAAGTGCTTTCTGGACCGTTTTTCAAAATTCTTTCAATTTTTATGTCAATTACACATGTATAAGAACTTTATCAACATACTTTAGTCATACTTTATTATCATTTTTTTTTTTTTTTTACTAGTGCATAAGGCATATGTTTTCTCCATTTGGAATATGATTTCATAGGAAGTCAAAAGTCAAAGTCAAAAGTAACGATTTTCCTCCGTGCAACTGGTGATCTGAAATGTGCAACTGGTGATCTGAAATGTGCAACTGGTGATCTGAAATGTGCAACTGGTAACCCAAAAAAAAATAATTTGATTCTATGTTTCCTTACTTTTTCAAAGTCACTGTGCATTTGCAATATGTTTTAATGGGCAGGTACCATCACGAATTTGTCATGCTATAAAAATCCTGCAGGAATGTGAAATTGACTGGCCCGATGAACTCGGGATGGCTTTGCAGTGATTCTGGGTCATCTCAATCGCTCGTTTGGGTTGATTTCAGAATGTCGCTTTTGGTGATGTTTTTTCACTATAGAATCATATTGCAAATGCACGTGCAACTGCTCACCCAAAAAAAAAATGTTTAGATTTTTTTTGTTTATGTTTCCTTACTTTTTCAAAGTCACTGTGCATTTGCAATATGTTTTTTCACTATAGAATCATATTGCAAATGCACATGCAACTGGTCATCCCCCCCCAAAAAATTTAGATTTTTTTTGTTTATGTTTCCTTACTTTTTCAAAGTCACTGTGCATTTGCAATATGTTTTTTCACTATAGAATCATATTGCAAATGCACGTGCAACTGGTCATCCCCAAAAAAAAAATTAGATTTTTTTTGTTTATTTTTCCTTACTTTTTCAAAGTCACTGTGCATTTGCAATATGTTTTTTCACTATAGAATCATATTGCAAATGCACATGCAACTGGTCATCCCCCCCAAAAAAATTTAGATTTTTTTTATGTTTCCTTACTTTTTCAAAGTCACTGTGCATTTGCAATATGTTTTTTCACTATAGAATCATATTGCAAATGCACATGCAACTGGTCATCCCCCCAAAAAATTTTTAGATTTTTTTTGTTTATGTTTCCTTACTTTTTCAAAGTCACTGTGCATTTGCAATATGTTTTTTCACTATAGAATCATATTGCAAATGCACGTGCAACTGGTCATCCCCCCAATTTTGTTTATTTTTCCTTACTTTTTCAAAGTCACTGTGCATTTGCAATATGTTTTTTCACTATAGAATCATATTGCAAATGCACGTGCAACTGGTCACCCAAAAATAAAAAAATTGGATTTTTTTTGTTTATGTTTCCTTACTTTTTCAAAGTCACTGTGCATTTGCAATATGTTTTTTCACTATAGAATCATATTGCAAATGCACATGCAACTGGTCATCCCCCCAAAACATTTTTAGATTTTTTTTGTTTATGTTTCCTTACTTTTTCAAAGTCACTGTGCATTTGCAATATGTTTTTTCACTATAGAATCATATTGCAAATGCACGTGCAACTGGTCATCCCCCCAAAAAAATTTTAGATTTTTTTTGTTTATTTTTCCTTACTTTTTCAAAGTCACTGTGCATTTGCAATATGTTTTTTCCACTATAGAATCATATTGCAAATGCACATGCAACTGGTCATCCCCCCCAAAAAAATTTAGATTTTTTTTGTTTATGTTTCCTTACTTTTTCAAAGTCACTGTGCATTTGCAATATGTTTTTTCACTATAGAATCATATTGCAAATGCACGTGCAACTGGTCATCCCCCCAAAAAAAATTTAGATTTTTTTTGTTTATTTTTCCTTACTTTTTCAAAGTCACTGTGCATTTGCAATATGTTTTTTCACTATAGAATCATATTGCAAATGCACATGCAACTGGTCATCCCCCAAAAAATTTTTTAGATTTTTTTTGTTTATGTTTCCTTACTTTTTCAATGTCACTGTGCATTTGCAATATGTTTTTTCACTATAGAATCATATTGCAAATGCACATGCAACTGGTCATCCCCCCCAAAAAATTTTAGATTTTTTTTGTTTATGTTTCCTTACTTTTTCAAAGTCACTGTGCATTTGCAATATGTTTTTTCACTATAGAATCATATTGCAAATGCACGTGCAACTGGTCACCCAAAAAAAAAAAATTGGATTTTTTTTGTTTATGTTTCCTTACTTTTTCAAAGTCACTGTGCATTTGCAATATGTTTTTTCACTATAGAATCATATTGCAAATGCACATGCAACTGGTCATCCCCCCCAAAAAAATTTAGATTTTTTTTGTTTATGTTTCCTTACTTTTTCAAAGTCACTGTGCATTTGCAATATGTTTTTTCACTATAGAATCATATTGCAAATGCACGTGCAACTGGTCATCCCCCCCAAAAAAATTTAGATTTTTTTTGTTTATTTTTCCTTACTTTTTCAAAGTCACTGTGCATTTGCAATATGTTTTTTCACTATAGAATCATATTGCAAATGCACATGCAACTGGTCATCCCCCCCCAAAAAATTTAGATTTTTTTTATGTTTCCTTACTTTTTCAAAGTCACTGTGCATTTGCAATATGTTTTTTCACTATAGAATCATATTGCAAATGCACATGCAACTGGTCATCCCCCCCAAAAAAATTTAGATTTTTTTTGTTTATGTTTCCTTACTTTTTCAAAGTCACTGTGCATTTGCAATATGTTTTTTCACTATAGAATCATATTGCAAATGCACGTGCAACTGGTCACCCAAAAAAAAAAAAGTTTGATTTTTTTTGTTTATGTTTCCTTACTTTTTCAAAGTCACTGTGCATTTGCAATATGTTTTAAAGGGCAGGTACCATCACGAATTTGTCATGCTATAAAAATCTTGCAGGAATGTGAAATTGACTGGCCCGATGAACTCGGGATGGCTTTGCAGTGATTCTGGGCCATCTCAATCGCTCGTTTGGGTTGATTTCAGAATGTCGCTTTTGGTGATGTTTTTTCACTATAGGATCATATTGCAAATGTACAAGAGTCAAGTGGACAAGAGTCCATCAGTCAATTAGATATCATTCTGACCACCAAACTGATACAAACTGACACCAAACCCACTTTTTCCAACTCGTTTAGTAGCCAACTATTACATACTTCAGAGCTGGCCCAAAATTCACAACCCCTTCGGTTCAAACCATAAAAAAACCATAAAACACGTAGTTACGTTCTAGCTGCGGGTCCATTTCTTATGTTGTGTGTTGGCCTAGCTGAGGCGACCCCGAATCCCAAGTTTCGGCTCGATAGGTCATTTGGTGTCCGAGAAAAACCCTAATTGGTGCTGAAAATCCACTATTTTCCATGACTTGCTACGGGGTCCTTGAATGAGCTATTGGACAGAAACGTTGGGGTCTGTCTATATGGGCCGAGACGTTTGCAATGCACCTAGTCTTGCGACTCTGGGACATTTCTAAATGTCGTCATTTTCGTGATGCAAAAATGAATTGAAGTTATTTCAAATGTACGAGGCTGTTTCTCGGTCCGAGAACCTTCTAGAGCCACGTAACTCACCACGCACCATCTACGGGAGGTCTAGAACAGGTTTCTAAAGTTTCGGAACTCTAGGTCCGACGGTTCTTTTTTAGCTCCAACAAAGCTAAGTATTGGAGCCACTGTCTGTCTCTACGCACCCCAATACGTCCCTCCTTCCAAGTTGTGTTTTAGTGTGATTTTTTTTTCCTTTGAATTTTTTTGGGAAAAATGACTGATTTACAGTTCATGGGGGTTGCCTAATCACACATATGAAGTTTTGGAAAGATCAGACTTTTTTAACCCTTCGAAACAGCCCCTGAGACACCAATTATGGCACTTCCGGTTGGCACAGGAAGTTATAAATCAACACATATCCTCATTGGGGTATGCTGTTACAGAATCCTGAGTTTTAAGTCCTTACGTTAAGAATTGACTGATCTACACAGGGTTGAATGCACTATGTCTATCAAACTGCATGCAGTGTATGGGTAAACACTTTTAGGGGCATTTTAACCACTTCCGGTTGGTCCAGGAAGCTTAGAATCAACACAGGTAGACCTCATAGTGGCCTGATGGACTGGTACCGAAGACAGGTTCATACGGCATTCATAACCCACATAGGCCTCAGGTTGAAATTAGGGGTGCAGGCAATGTATTCCTATGGGGAGAGATGACACTGTAATCTGTGAGATCAAAAAACACTGTTTTACTGTTAAGGGTTAATGCCACACGGTCAAGGTTAGGCTTGTTCAGATCGGGAGGACCTTAGGAACATTCATGTGGTGCAATTTTTCTTCTCACTCTAACGGTTCTCTCACTGTCACCCAAAAGCAAATGACATTGTGGTGCAGGCTTCATTTTGGGCCTACTATTCTAATGCTCGCTGCGCCTAGACCGAGCGAGCTACGGTCAAGCGGGATATCTCGCTGAACTCGGTACGGCCTAGGGATTATGGTAATGCCATTTCCTGCTCTCTGTGTCTTTAAGCACCGCACTTTATCACTCCATCCTTCCTGTGTGTGTGTGAGGGAGCTTTTCTTTGACATCTGTTGGGATTAATGACTGATTTACAGTTCAGAAGGGTTACCTAGTCACACATATGAAGTTTTGGAGAGATGTGACTTTTTTAACCCTTCGAAACAGAGAGTGTGACCCAATTAAAGGCACTTCCGGTTGGCACAGGAAGCTATAAGTAAACACATGTCTTGATTTACATAGCCACTTACAGAATCCCGAGTTTTAAGTCTTTACGTTAAGAATTGACTGATCTACACAGGGTTGAATGCACCATGTCTATCAAACTGCAGGCAGTGTATGGGTAAACACTTTTAGGGGCATTTTAACCACTTCCGGTTGCTCCAGGAAGCTTAGATTCGACACAGGTAGATCTCATAGTGGCCTGATGGACTGGTACCGAAGACAGGTTCATACGGCATTCATAACCCATATAGGCTTCAGGTTGAATTTTGTGGTGCAGGCTATGTATTCCTATGGGGAGAGATGTCACTGTAATCTGTGAGATCAAAAAACCCTGTTTTACTGTGAAGGGTTAATGCCACACGGTCAAGGTTAGGCTTGTTCAGATCGGGAGGACCTTAGGAACATTCATGTGGTGGAATTGTGCTTCTCACCCTAACGGTTCTCTCACTGCCACCCAAAATCAAATGACATTGTGGTGCAGGCTTCATTTTGGGCCTTCTTTTTTTCAAGTTTGCTGCACTCAGAACGAGCTACGGTCAAGCGGGGCGTCTCCTTGAACTCGGCACAGTCTGGAGACTATGGTGATGCCATTTTTTGTGTTGATTTCAGAATGCCATTTTGGTGATGGTCCCTCTCCGTTTAAACATATTGCAAATGTACAAAAGTCAACTAGCAAGTCAGTGTCCATCAGTCAATTAGATGTCATTATGACACCAAATGGATATCAATTGACACCAAACCCACTTTTTCCTACTCATTTAGTAGCCAACTATCACATATGTCAGAGCAGTCCCATAATTCACAGCGCCTTCGGTTTAAAACATAATAAAAAGTTAAAACACATAGTTACGTTCTAGCTGCGGGTCCAGTTCGGACATTATGTGAAGTCCTATGTGAGGCGACCCCGAATCCCGAGTTTCGGCTCGATAGGTCATTTGGTGTCCGAGAAAAACCCTAATTGGTGCTGAAAATCCACTTTTTTCCATGCCTTGCTACGGGGTCCTTGAACGAGCTATCGGACAGACACGTCGGAGTCCGTCTCTATGGGCCGAGCCGGTTTCAATGCACCTAGCCTTGCGTCTCTGAGACTTTTCTAAACGTCGTCATTTTCGTAATGGTCAAAATGAATTGAAGGTATTGCAAATGTACGAGGCTGTTTCTCGGTCCGAGAACCGTCTAGAGCCACGTAACTCACCACGCACCATCGACCGGAGGTCTAGAACAGGTTTCTAAAGTTTCGGAACTCTAGGTCTGACGGTTCTTTTTTAGCTCCAACAAAGCTAACTATTGCAGCCACTGTCTGTCTCTACGCACCCCAATACGTCCCTCCATCCAAGGTGTGTTTTAGTGTGATTTTTTTTTCCTTTGATTTTTTTTGGGAAAAATGACTGATTTACAGTTCATGGGGGTTGCCTAATCACACATATGAAGTTTTGGAAAGATCAGACTTTTTTAACCCCTCGAAACAGCCCCTGAGACACCAGTTATGGCACTTCCGGTTGGCACAGGAAGCTATAAATCAACACATATCCCCATTGGGGTATGCTGTTACAGAATCCTGAGTTTTAAGTCCTTACGTTAAGAACTGACTGATTTACACAGGGTTGAATGCACTATGTCTGTCAAACTGCAGGCAGGGTATGGGTAAACACTTTTAGGGGCATTTTAACCACTTCCGGTTGGTCCAGGAAGCTCAGAATCAACACAGGTAGACCTCATAGTGGCCTGATGGACTGGTACCGAAGACAGGTTCATACGGCATTCATAACCCATATAGACTTCAGGTTGAAATTAGGGGTGCAGGCAATGTATTCCTATGGGGAGAGATGACACTGTAATCTGTGAGATCAAAAAACACTGTTTTACTCTTAAGGGTTAATGCCACACGGTCAAGGTTAGGCTTGTACAGATCGGGAGGACCTTAGGAACATTCATGTGGTGGAATTTTTCTTCTCACCCTAACGGTTCTCTCACTGTCACTCAAAAGCAAATGACATTGTGGGGCAGGCTTCATTTTGGGCCTACTTTTCTAATGGTCGTTGCGCTTAGACCGAGCGAGCTACGGTCAAGCGGGATAGCTCGTTGAACTCAGCACAGTCTGGAGACTATGGTGATGCCATTTTTTGTGTTGATTTCAGAATGCCATTTTGGTGATGGTCCCTCTCCGTTTAAACATATTGCAAATGCACAAAAGTCAACTAGCAAGTCAGTGTCCATCAGTCAATTAGATGTCATTATGACACCAAACCCACTTTTTACTACTCATTTAGAAGCCAACTATCACATATGTCAGAGCAGTCCCATAATTCACAGCGCCTTTAGTTTAAAACATAATAAAAAGGTAAAACACATAGTTACGTTCTAGCTGCGGGTCCAGTTCGGACATTATGTGAAGTCCTATGTGAGGCGACCCCGAATCCCGAGTTTCGGCTCGATAGGTCATTTGGTGTCCGAGAAAAACCCTAATTGGTGCTGAAAATCCACTTTTTTACATGCCTTGCTACGGGGTCCTTGAACGAGCTATCGGACAGAAACGTTGGGGTCTGTCTCTATGGGCCGAGCCGGTTTCAATGCACCTAGCCTTGCGTCTCTAAAACTTTTCTAAACGTCATCATTTTTGTAATGGTCAAAATGAATTGAAGGTATTGCAAATGTACGAGGCTGTTTCTCGGTCCGAGAACCGTCTAGAGCCACGTAACTCACCACGCACCATCGACCGGAGGTCTAGAACAGGTTTCTAAAGTTTCGGAACTCTAGGTCTGACGGTTCTTTTTTAGCTCCAACAAAGCTAACTATTGCAGCCACTGTCTGTCTCTACGCACCCCAATGCGTCCCTCCATTCAAGTTGTGTTTTAGTGTGATTTTTTTTTCCTTTGAATTTTTTGGGGAAAAATGACTGATTTACAGTTCATGGGGGTTGCCTAATCACATATATGAAGTTTTGGACAGATCAGACTTTTTTAACCCTTTGAAACAGCCCCTGAGACACCAATTATGGCACTTCCGGTTGGCACAGGAAGCTATAAATCACCACATATCCTCATTGGGGTATGCTGTTACAGAATCCTGAGTTTTAAGTCTTTACGTTAACAACTGAGTTATTTACGGAGGGTTTAGTATGTGTGTGTTATTTCAGAAAATCATAGAAAATCACAGAAATCTCGCAGAGCTCCGCAGCACACTTCAAAAAGATTCGTATGAACACCCTGCAACTGGATCTGTAACCGTTGAAAAAAAAAAACGCCTATTTGTGACCATTGCCAAGTTGTCATTGTTCCGTTTCTCTTAAATGACGATAGATAAATGGCTGGTTCTTTTTTTATTGACACCGGAGGCTCCTTGACTTTGACCTGAAGTGGAAAAATAATTTCTCTATTTCCATTTAGGACCTTTAATCCCAGAAAAACGGCCATAACTCAAAAACCGTCGAGGCCTAGACGCCATCTTGTTCGGGGCCAACTGCCCATTATGCCAAACCTACGCTCACCAAGTTTCGGCTTCGAAATATTTTCCGTTTTCGAGATAAGGCCCCGTCGTGATTCGTGATGTTTTGCCAAATTGCCATATGATTCCGTATGCCCTCTTGTGGGAAATTCCGGGATAGCGGAAAAACGGTCAAAAACTTGTTTATTTTATAAAACGGAAACCGAATGTCCGACAAAGTTCATTTGATGACTTCCCGGTAGGTCTGGCCCTACCGCACGGCCCGACGCCGACCGCGAATTTTACAAACGATTTCGGACGTCTAGTAAGGGACCGTACATTTGCAATATGGACTTTCTCACTGATCATACACGAAATGCCGAAATGTTCCCTTAATGTATGTTAGTATAGTGAATGACAGTATAACACTCCTAACAGTAGAGACATTAAATGTCTGGTGTTTTTTTAGTATAGTGAATGACAGGAAAACACTCAGATGTAACAGTCCATTTCACCTGGGACAGCTACGTGACAGTTCAATCATACTAAATGGAGCGAACTGGGTGTAGTCAAGTCACATTATAACATGTTGTTCATATAGCTAACTGGGTGTAGTCAAGTCACATTATAACATGTTGTTCATATAGCTAACTGGGTGTAGTCAAGTCACATTATAACATGTTGTTCATATAGCTAACTGGGTGTAGTCAAGTCACATTATAACATGTTGTTCATATAGCTAACTGGGTGTAGTCAAGTCACATTATAACATGTTGTTTATATAGCTAACTGGGTGTAGTCAAGTCACATTAAAACATGTTGTTCATATAGCTAACTGGGTGTAGTCAAGTCACATTATAACATGTTGTTCATATAGCTAACTGGGTGTAGTCAAGTCACATTATAACATGTTGTTCATATAGCTAACTGGGTGTAGTCAAGTCACATTATAACATGTTGTTCATATAGCTAACTGGATGTAGTCAAGTCACATTATAACATGTTGTTCATATAGCTAACTGGGTGTAGTCAAGTCACATTATAACATGTTGTTCATATAGCTAACTGGGTGTAGTCAAGTCACATTATAACATGTTGTTTATATAGCTAACTGGGTGTAGTCAAGTCACATTAAAACATGTTGTTCATATAGCTAACTGGGTGTAGTCAAGTCACATTATAACATGTTGTTCATATAGCTAACTGGGTGTAGTCAAGTCACATTATAACATGTTGTTCATATAGCTAACTGGGTGTAGTCAAGTCACATTAAAACATGTTGTTCATATAGCTCACTGGGTGTAGTCAAGTCACATTATAACATGTTGTTCATATAGCTAACTGGGTGTAGTCAAGTCATATTCAAAAACATGTTGTTCATATAGCTAACTGGGTGTAGTCAAGTCACATTATAACATGTTGTTCATATAGCTAACTGGGTGTAGTCAAGTCACATTATAACATGTTGTTCATATAGCTAACTGGGTGTAGTCAAGTCACATTATAACATGTTGTTCATATAGCTAACTGGGTGTAGTCAAGTCACATTATAACATGTTGTTCATATAGCTAACTGGGTGTAGTCAAGTCACATTATAACATGTTGTTCATATAGCTAACTGGGTGTAGTCAAGTCACATTATAACATGTTGTTCATATAGCTAACTGGGTGTAGTCAAGTCACATTATAACATGTTGTTCATATAGCTAACTGGGTGTAGTCAAGTCACATTATAACATGTTGTTCATATAGCTAACTGGGTGTAGTCAAGTCACATTATAACATGTTGTTCATATACCTAACTGGGTGGAGTCAAGTCACATTATAACATGTTGTTCATATAGCTAACTGGGTGTAGTCAAGTCACATTAAAACATGTTGTTCATATAGCTAACTGGGTGTAGTCAAGTCACATTATAACATGTTGTTCATATAGCTAACTGGGTGTAGTCAAGTCACATTATAACATGTTGTTCATATAGCTAACTGGGTGTAGTCAAGTCACATTATAACATGTTGTTCATATAGCTAACTGGGTGTAGTCAAGTCACATTATAACATGTTGTTCATATAGCTAACTGGGTGTAGTCAAGTCACATTAAAACATGTTGTTCATATAGCTAACTGGGTGTAGTCAAGTCACATTATAACATGTTGTTTATATAGCTAACTGGGTGTAGTCAAGTCACATTAAAACATGTTGTTCATATAGCTAACTGGGTGTAGTCAAGTCACATTATAACATGTTGTTCATATAGCTAACTGGGTGTAGTCAAGTCACATTATAACATGTTGTTCATATAGCTAACTGGGTGTAGTCAAGTCACATTAAAACATGTTGTTCATATAGCTAACTGGGTGTAGTCAAGTCACATTATAACATGTTGTTCATATAGCTAACTGGGTGTAGTCAAGTCATATTCAAAAACATGTTGTTCATATAGCTAACTGGGTGTAGTCAAGTCACATTATAACATGTTGTTCATATAGCTAACTGGGTGTAGTCAAGTCACATTATAACATGTTGGTGTGTAGTCAAGTCACATTATAACATGTTGTTCAAGTCACATCACATATAACATGTTGTTCATATAGCTAACTGGGTGTAGTCAAGTCACATTATAACATGTTGTTCATATAGCTAACTGGGTGTAGTCAAGTCACATTATAACATGTTGTTCATATAGCTAACTGGGTGTAGTCAAGTCACATTATAACATGTTGTTCATATAGCTAACTGGGTGTAGTCAAGTCACATTATAACATGTTGTTCATATAGCTAACTGGGTGTAGTCAAGTCACATTATAACATGTTGTTCATATAGCTAACTGGGTGTAGTCAAGTCACATTATAACATGTTGTTCATATAGCTAACTGGGTGTAGTCAAGTCACATTATAACATGTTGTTCATATAGCTAACTGGGTGTAGTCAAGTCACATTAAAACATGTTGTTCATATAGCTAACTGGGTGTAGTCAAGTCACATTATAACATGTTGTTCATATAGCTAACTGGGTGTAGTCAAGTCACATTATAACATGTTGTTCATATAGCTAACTGGGTGTAGTCAAGTCACATTATAACATGTTGTTCATATACCTAACTGGGTGGAGTCAAGTCACATTATAACATGTTGTTCATATAGCTAACTGGGTGTAGTCAAGTCACATTAAAACATGGTGTTCATATAGCTAACTGGGTGTAATCAAGTCACATTATAACATGTTGTTCATATAGCTAACTGGGTGTAGTCAAGTCACATTATAACATGTTGTTCATATAGCTAACTGGGTGTAGTCAAGTCACATTATAACATGTTGTTCATATAGCTAACTGGGTGTAGTCAAGTCACATTATAACATGTTGTTCATATAGCTAACTGGGTGTAGTCAAGTCACATTAAAACATGTTGTTCATATAGCTAACTGGGTGTAGTCAAGTCACATTATAACATGTTGTTCATATAGCTAACTGGGTGTAGTCAAGTCACATTAAAACATGTTGTTCATATAGCTAACTGGGTGTAGTCAAGTCACATTATAACATGTTGTTCATATAGCTAACTGGGTGTAGTCAAGTCATATTCAAAAACATGTTGTTCATATAGCTAACTGGGTGTAGTCAAGTCACATTATAACATGTTGTTCATATAGCTAACTGGGTGTAGTCAAGTCACATTATAACATGTTGTTCATATAGCTAACTGGGTGTAGTCAAGTCACATTATAACATGTTGTTCATATAGCTAACTGGGTGTAGTCAAGTCACATTATAACATGTTGTTCATATAGCTAACTGGGTGTAGTCAAGTCACATTATAACATGTTGTTCATATAGCTAACTGGGTGTAGTCAAGTCACATTATAACATGTTGTTCATATAGCTAACTGGGTGTAGTCAAGTCACATTATAACATGTTGTTCATATAGCTAACTGGGTGTAGTCAAGTCACATTATAACATGTTGTTCATATAGCTAACTGGGTGTAGTCAAGTCACATTAAAACATGTTGTTCATATAGCTAACTGGGTGTAGTCAAGTCACATTATAACATGTTGTTCATATAGCTAACTGGGTGTAGTCAAGTCACATTATAACATGTTGTTCATATAGCTAACTGGGTGTAGTCAAGTCACATTATAACATGTTGTTCATATACCTAACTGGGTGGAGTCAAGTCACATTATAACATGTTGTTCATATAGCTAACTGGGTGTAGTCAAGTCACATTAAAACATGTTGTTCATATAGCTAACTGGGTGTAGTCAAGTCACATTATAACATGTTGTTCATATAGCTAACTGGGTGTAGTCAAGTCACATTATAACATGTTGTTCATATAGCTAACTGGGTGTAGTCAAGTCACATTATAACATGTTGTTCATATAGCTAACTGGGTGTAGTCAAGTCACATTATAACATGTTGTTCATATAGCTAACTGGGTGTAGTCAAGTCACATTAAAACATGTTGTTCATATAGCTAACTGGGTGTAGTCAAGTCACATTATAACATGTTGTTTATATAGCTAACTGGGTGTAGTCAAGTCACATTAAAACATGTTGTTCATATAGCTAACTGGGTGTAGTCAAGTCACATTATAACATGTTGTTCATATAGCTAACTGGGTGTAGTCAAGTCACATTATAACATGTTGTTCATATAGCTAACTGGGTGTAGTCAAGTCACATTAAAACATGTTGTTCATATAGCTAACTGGGTGTAGTCAAGTCACATTATAACATGTTGTTCATATAGCTAACTGGGTGTAGTAAGTCATATTCAAAAACATGTTGTTCATATAGCTAACTGGGTGTAGTCAAGTCACATTATAACATGTTGTTCATATAGCTAACTGGGTGTAGTCAAGTCACATTATAACATGTTGTTCATATAGCTAACTGGGTGTAGTCAAGTCACATTATAACATGTTGTTCATATAGCTAACTGGGTGTAGTCAAGTCACGTTATAACATGTTGTTCATATAGCTAACTGGGTGTAGTCAAGTCACATTATAACATGTTGTTCATATAGCTAACTGGGTGTAGTCAAGTCACATTATAACATGTTGTTCATATAGCTAACTGGGTGTAGTCAAGTCACATTAAAACATGTTGTTCATATAGCTAACTGGGTGTAGTCAAGTCACATTATAACATGTTGTTCATATAGCTAACTGGGTGTAGTCAAGTCACATTATAACATGTTGTTCATATAGCTAACTGGGTGTAGTCAAGTCACATTATAACATGTTGTTCATATACCTAACTGGGTGGAGTCAAGTCACATTATAACATGTTGTTCATATAGCTAACTGGGTGTAGTCAAGTCACATTAAAACATGTTGTTCATATAGCTAACTGGGTGTAGTCAAGTCACATTATAACATGTTGTTCATATAGCTAACTGGGTGTAGTCAAGTCACATTATAACATGTTGTTCATATAGCTAACTGGGTGTAGTCAAGTCACATTATAACATGTTGTTCATATATTCGTATATTGAGGTTATTTTAGTATATTTAGTATATAGTATATATTTAGTATATATTTAGTATATATAGTATATTTTAGTATATTTTTTATCTATAAATTGTAAGTCGTCTTTCAGAATATCAGAACATTTGTTGTTTTCTAAATTACAATGAGCTCCTTCTTCCTGTGTAATTTGGTATGAAACCACTGAACAGACTTTTCTTAACATTAATATTATGAACTGAATTCAGTAACAGCATCATAATATCATACCTGTTGAACAAAGCAACACACTAGAATGAGAGAAATTATTATAAGATAAAGTGACACATTATTATTCATATTATTATATATTATATTGTTATTATTATTATTATATTATATTATATTATTATTAATATTATTATATATTATATTGTTATTATTATTATATTATATTATTATTATTATGGACAAAAGGTGAAAAATATAAATCACGACTACATATTCATGTGATGCATTAAATCACCTGACTGTTTGGATGTGTCTGTTAGTAAATGTTTGTTTTCTAAGAGATAATTAATAAAAGAGAACATATGACCTTCAAGAATTACTGTGTTAACCACAACCAACATGTTGGATCTCTGTTTAGTTGTCACTGTGTTAACCACAACCAACATGTTGGATCTCTGTTTAGTTGTCACTGTGTTAACCACAACCAACATGTTGGATCTCTGTTTAGTTGTCACTGTGTTAACCACAACCAACATGTTGGATCTCTGTTTAGTTGTCACTGTGTTAACCACAACCAACATGTTGGATCTCTGTTTAGTTGTCACTGTGTTAACCACAACCAACATGTTGGATCTCTGTTTAGTTGTCACTGTGTTAACCACAACCAACATGTTGGATCTCTGTTTAGTTGTCACTGTGTTAACCACAACCAACATGTTGGATCTCTGTTTAGTTGTCACTGTGTTAACCACAACCAACATGTTGGATCTCTGTTTAGTTGTCACTGTGTTAACCACAACCAACATGTTGGATCTCTGTTTAGTTGTCACTGTGTTAACCACAACCAACATGTTGGATCTCTGTTTAGTTGTCACTGTGTTAACCACAACCAACATGTTGGATCTCTGTTTAGTTGTCACTGTGTTAACCACAACCAACATGTTGGATCTCTGTTTAGTTGTCACTGTGTTAAATCAAATCAAATCAAATTTTATGTGTCACATACACATGGTTAGCAGATGTTAATGCGAGTGTAGCGAAATGCTTGTGCTTCTAGTTCCGACAATGCTGTAATAACCAACAAGTAATCTAACTAACAATTCCAAAAAACTACTGTCTTATACACAGTGTAAGGGGATAAAGAATATGTACATAAGGATATATGAATGAGTGATGGTACAGAGCAGCATAGGCAAGATACAGTAGATGATATCGAGTACAGTATAACATATGAGATGAGTATGTAAACAAAGTGGCATAGTTAAAGTGGCTAGTGATACATGTATTACATAAGGATACAGTCGATGATATAGAGTACAGTATATACGTATGCATATGAGATGAATAAGGTAGCATTGTTTAAACCAACATGTTGGATATCTGTTTAGGGGTCAGTGCTCTAAAATGAGTCTCTCTGGGGAGAGAGAAGAGGGGGTCCCTGCCTCTAAAATGAGTCTCTCAGGGGAACATGACAGCAAAGCTAAGAGGTGAGATGACAATGTCTTTATTAAGTTATAAACGTTATATACACAATTTTTTCACATTTGTTATTTTTCATCAGAAATTATCTATAGACACAATCATTTAGCCTGCTATTAATTATTGCCTAATGTGTCATCATAACCTTGTTGTTTTGACTAATTCTGATCGTTGTTACAAGCTGAATTTTGACAATATTACCGTTATATCAACACACTCTTCACTCCTGTTGAAACCAAAAAGGATTCTATCTTCCTACATATACAGAACCACTAAAGTTCTATATAGAACCCTTTATAGGAGGTTAGGAAGTGTCTGAGTATACAGTATATATAGAATATATATAGAACCCTTTATAGGAGGTTAGACTGTCTGAGTATACAGTATATATAGAATATATATAGAACCCTTTATAGGAGGTTAGGAAGTGTCTGAGTATACAGTATATATAGAATATATATAGAACCCTTTATAGGAGGTTAGGAAGTGTCTAAGTATACAGTATATATATAATATATATAGAACCCTTTATAGGAGGTTAGCCTGTCTGAGTATACAGTATATATAGAATATATATATAACCCTTTATAGGAGGTTAGCCTGTCTGAGTATACAGTATATATATAATATATATAGAACCCTTTATAGGAGGTAAGGAAGTGTCTGAGTATACAGTATATATAGAATATATATAGAACCCTTTATAGGAGGTTAGGAAGTGTCCGAGTATACAGTATATATAGAATATATATAGAACCCTTTATAGGAGGTTAGGAAGTGTCTGAGTATACAGTATATATAGAATATATATAGAACCCTTTATAGGAGGTTAGGAAGTGTCTGAGTATACAGTATATATAGTATATATATAGAACCCTTTATAGGAGGTTAGGAAGTGTCCGAGTATACAGTATATATAGAATATATATAGAACCCTTTACAGGAGGAAAGGAAGTGTATCTTCTTCACTTCTCTACTCTGAGATGCTTTGTGGATATGGGATATATATATATATAGAACCCTTTATAGGAGGTCTTGGGCCCAGATTTCAAAATATTGTTTAAAAAACTTAGGAAGTTTGTTTAACATAATCATTAAAAAATTATAATAAAAAAATATGAATATTACTAATGTAACCCACTGTAAAGAGTTTATATTATATTATATAATATATATATAATAATATATTATACAATATAAATATATATATATAATATAAATATATAATATAAATATATTATATATATTACTAATGTAACCCACTGTAAAGACTGGGTTTAGATACAGTGCCTTGCGAAAGTATTCGGCCCCCTTGAACTTTGCGACCTTTTGCCACATTTCAGGCTTCAAACATAAAGATATAAAACTGTATTTTTTTGTGAAGAATCAACAACAAGTGGGACACAATCATGAAGTGGAACGACATTTATTGGATATTTCAAACTTTTTTAACAAATCAAAACCTGAAAAATTGGGCGTGCAAAATTATTATTATCACGTGGAAGGGCAAAAAAACATCTAACAACACAATCAGCTGTTCTAGTGGTCTGAGACAGGTGTTAGATTACTCAGCTGTTCTAGTGGTCTGAGGCAGGTGGTAGATTACTCAGCTGTTCTAGTGGTCTGAGACAGGTGGTAGATTACTCAGCTGTTCTAGTGGTCTGAGGCAGGTGTTAGATTACTCAGCTGTTCTAGTGGTCTGAGGCAGGTGTTAGATTACTCAGCTGTTCTAGTGGTCTGAGGCAGGTGTTAGATCAATCAGCTGTTCTAGTGGTCTGAGACAGGTGTTAGATTACTCAGCTGTTCTAGTGGTCTGAGACAGGTGGTAGATTACTCAGCTGTTCTAGTGGTCTGAGGCAGGTGGTAGATTACTCAGCTGTTCTAGTGGTCTGAGGCAGGTGTTAGATTACTCAGCTGTTCTAGTGGTCTGAGGCAGGTGTTAGATTACTCAGCTGTTCTAGGGGTCTGAGGCAGGTGTTAGATTACTCAGCTGTTCTAGTGGTCTGAGACAAGTGTTAGATTACTCAGCTGTTCTAGTGGTCTGAGACAGGTGTTAGATTACTCAGCTGTTCTAGTGGTCTGAGACAGGTGTTAGATTACTCAGCTGTTCTAGTGGTCTGAGACAGGTGTTAGATTACTCAGCTGTTCTAGTGGTCTGAGACAGGTGTTAGATTACTCAGCTGTTCTAGTGGTCTGAGACAGGTGTTAGATTACTCAGCTGTTCTAGTGGTCTGAGACAGGTGTTAGATTACTCAGCTGTTCTAGTGGTCTGAGACAGGTGTTAGATTACACAGCTGTTCTAGTGGTCTGAGGCAGGTGGTAGATTACTCAGCTGTTCTAGTGGTCTGAGACAAGTGTTAGATTACTCAGCTGTTCTAGTGGTCTGAGGTAGGTGGTAGATTACTCAGCTGTTCTAGTGGTCTGAGACAGGTGGTAGATTACTCAGCTGTTCTAGTGGTCTGAGACAGGTGGTAGATTACTCAGCTGTTCTAGTGGTCTGAGACAGGTGTTAGATTACTCAGCTGTTCTAGTGGTCTGAGACAAGTGTTAGATTACTCAGCTGTTCTAGTGGTCTGAGGTAGGTGGTAGATTACTCAGCTGTTCTAGTGGTCTGAGGTAGGTGGTAGATTACTCAGCTGTTCTAGTGGTCTGAGGCAGGTGTTAGATTACTCAGCTGTTCTAGTGGTCTGAGACAGGTGTTAGATTACTCAGCTGTTCTAGTGGTCTGAGGCAGGTGTTAGATTACTCAGCTGTTCTAGTGGTCTGAGACAGGTGTTAGATTACTCAGCTGTTCTAGTGGTCTGAGACAGGTGTTAGATTACTCAGCTGTTCTAGTGGTCTGAGACAGGTGTTAGATTACACAGCTGTTCTAGTGGTCTGAGGCAGGTGGTAGATTACTCAGCTGTTCTAGTGGTCTGAGACAAGTGTTAGATTACTCAGCTGTTCTAGTGGTCTGAGGTAGGTGGTAGATTACTCAGCTGTTCTAGTGGTCTGAGACAGGTGGTAGATTACTCAGCTGTGCTAGTGGTCTGAGACAGGTGGTAGATTACTCAGCTGTTCTAGTGGTCTGAGACAGGTGGTAGATTACTCAGCTGTTCTAGTGGTCTGAGACAGGTGTTAGATTACTCAGCTGTTCTAGTGGTCTGAGACAAGTGTTAGATTACTCAGCTGTTCTAGTGGTCTGAGGTAGGTGGTAGATTACTCAGCTGTTCTAGTGGTCTGAGACAGGTGGTAGATTACTCAGCTGTTCTAGTGGTCTGAGGTAGGTGGTAGATTACTCAGCTGTTCTAGTGGTCTGAGGCAGGTGTTAGATTACTCAGCTGTTCTAGTGGTCTGAGACAGGTGTTAGATTACTCAGCTGTTCTAGTGGTCTGAGGCAGGTGTTAGATTACTCAGCTGTTCTAGTGGTCTGAGACAGGTGTTAGATTACTCAGCTGTTCTAGTGGTCTGAGACAGGTGTTAGATTACTCAGCTGTTCTAGTGGTCTGAGACAGGTGTTAGATTACACAGCTGTTCTAGTGGTCTGAGGCAGGTGGTAGATTACTCAGCTGTTCTAGTGGTCTGAGACAAGTGTTAGATTACTCAGCTGTTCTAGTGGTCTGAGGTAGGTGGTAGATTACTCAGCTGTTCTAGTGGTCTGAGACAGGTGGTAGATTACTCAGCTGTGCTAGTGGTCTGAGACAGGTGGTAGATTACTCAGCTGTTCTAGTGGTCTGAGACAGGTGTTAGATTACTCAGCTGTTCTAGTGGTCTGAGACAAGTGTTAGATTACTCAGCTGTTCTAGTGGTCTGAGGTAGGTGGTAGATTACTCAGCTGTTCTAGTGGTCTGAGACAGGTGTTAGATTACTCAGCTGTTCTAGTGGTCTGAGGCAGGTGTTAGATTACTCAGCTGTTCTAGTGGTCTGAGACAGGTGTTAGATTACTCAGCTGTTCTAGTGGTCTGAGACAGGTGTTAGATTACTCAGCTGTTCTAGTGGTCTGAGACAGGTGTTAGATTACACAGCTGTTCTAGTGGTCTGAGGCAGGTGGTAGATTACTCAGCTGTTCTAGTGGTCTGAGACAAGTGTTAGATTACTCAGCTGTTCTAGTGGTCTGAGGTAGGTGGTAGATTACTCAGCTGTTCTAGTGGTCTGAGACAGGTGGTAGATTACTCAGCTGTTCTAGTGGTCTGAGACAGGTGGTAGATTACTCAGCTGTTCTAGTGGTCTGAGACAGGTGTTAGATTACTCAGCTGTTCTAGTGGTCTGAGACAAGTGTTAGATTACTCAGCTGTTCTAGTGGTCTGATTTAGGTGGTAGATTACTCAGCTGTTCTAGTGGTCTGAGACATGTGGTAGATTACTCAGCTGTTCTAGTGGTCTGAGGTAGGTGGTAGATTACTCAGCTGTTCTAGTGGTCTGAGGCAGGTGTTAGATTACTCAGCTGTTCTAGTGGTCTGAGACAGGTGTTAGATTACTCAGCTGTTCTAGTGGTCTGAGGCAGGTGTTAGATTACTCAGCTGTTCTAGTGGTCTGAGACAGGTGTTAGATTACTCAACTGTTCTAGTGGTCTGAGGCAGGTGTTAGATTACTCAGCTGTTCCAGTGGTCTGAGGTAGGTGGTAGATTACTCAGCTGTTCTAGTGGTCTGAGGTGTTAGATTACTCAACTGTTCTAGTGGTCTGAGGTGTTAGATTACTCAACTGTTCTAGTGGTCTGAGGCAGGTGTTAGATTACTCAGCTGTTCTAGTGGTCTGAGGCAGGTGGTAGATTACTCAGCTGTTCTAGTGGTCTGAGGCAGGTGTTAGATTACTCAGCTGTTCTAGTGGTCTGAGACAGGTGTTAGATTACTCAACTGTTCTAGTGGTCTGAGGCAGGTGTTAGATTACTCAGCTGTTCTAGTGGTCTGAGGCAGGTGGTAGATTACTCAGCTGTTCTAGTGGTCTGAGACAGGTGTTAGATTACTCAGCTGTTCTAGTGGTCTGAGACAGGTGGTAGATTACTCAGCTGTTCTAGTGGTCTGAGACAGGTGTTAGATTACTCAGCTGTTCTAGTGGTCTGAGACAGGTGTTAGATTACTCAGCTGTTCTAGTGGTCTGAGGTAGGTGGTAGATTACTCAGCTGTTCTAGTGGTCTGAGACAGGTGGTAGATTACTCAGCTGTTCTAGTGGTCTGAGGTAGGTGGTAGATTACTCAGCTGTTCTAGTGGTCTGAGACAGGTGTTAGATTACTCAGCTGTTCTAGTGGTCTGAGGCAGGTGTTAGATTACTCAGCTGTTCTAGTGGTCTGAGACAGGTGTTAGATTACTCAGCTGTTCTAGTGGTCTGAGACAGGTGTTAGATTACTCAGCTGTTCTAGTGGTCTGAGACAGGTGTTAGATTACTCAGCTGTTCTAGTGGTCTGAGACAGGTGGTAGATTACTCAGCTGTTCTAGTGGTCTGATGCAGGTGTTAGATTACTCAGCTGTTCTAGTGTTCTGAGACAGGTGTTAGATTACTCAGCTGTTCTAGTGGTCTGAGACAGGTGTTAGATTACTCAGCTGTTCTAGTGGTCTGAGACAGGTGTTAGATTACTCAGCTGTTCTAGTGGTCTGAGACAGGTGTTAGATTACTCAGCTGTTCTAGTGGTCTGAGACAGGTGTTAGATTACTCAGCTGTTCTAGTGGTCTGAGACAGGTGTTAGATTACTCAGCTGTTCTAGTGGTCTGAGACAGGTGTTAGATTACTCAGCTGTTCTAGTGGTCTGAGGCAGGTGTTAGATTACTCAGCTGTTCTAGTGGTCTGAGGCAGGTGTTAGATTACTCAGCTGTTCTAGTGGTCTGAGACAGGTGTTAGATTACTCAGCTGTTCTAGTGGTCTGAGGCAGGTGTTAGATTACTCAGCTGTTCTAGTGGTCTGAGGCAGGTGTTAGATTACTCAGCTGTTCTAGTGGTCTGAGGCAGGTGTTAGATTACTCAGCTGTTCTAGTGGTCTGAGACAGGTGTTAGATTACTCAGCTGTTCTAGTGGTCTGAGACAGGTGTTAGATTACTCAGCTGTTCTAGTGGTCTGAGACAGGTGGTAGATTACTCAGCTGTTCTAGTGGTCTGAGGCAGGTGTTAGATTACTCAGCTGTTCTAGTGGTCTGAGGCAGGTGTTAGATTACTCAGCTGTTCTAGTGGTCTGAGACAGGAGTTAGATTACTCAGCTGTTCTATGAGTGGTGTTAGATTACTCAGCTGTTCTATGAGTGGTGTTAGATTACTCAGCTGTTCTAGTGGTCTGAGACAGGTGTTAGATTACTCAGCTGTTCTAGTGGTCTGAGACAGGTGTTAGATTACTCAACTGTTCTAGTGGTCTGAGGCAGGTGTTAGATTACTCAGCTGTTCTAGTGGTCTGAGGCAGGTGTTAGATTACTCAGCTGTTCTAGTGGTCTGAGACAGGTGTTAGATTACTCAACTGTTCTAGTGGTCTGAGGCAGGTGTTAGATTACTCAGCTGTTCCAGTGGTCTGAGGTGTTAGATTACTCAACTGTTCTAGTGGTCTGAGGCAGGTGTTAGATTACTCAACTGTTCTAGTGGTCTGAGGTAGGTGGTAGATTACTCAGCTGTTCTAGTGGTCTGAGGTGTTAGATTACTCAACTGTTCTAGTGGTCTGAGGTGTTAGATTACTCAACTGTTCTAGTGGTCTGAGGCAGGTGTTAGATTACTCAGCTGTTCTAGTGGTCTGGGGCAGGTGGTAGATTACTCAGCTGTTCTAGTGGTCTGAGGCAGGTGTTAGATTACTCAGCTGTTCTAGTGGTCTGAGACAGGTGTTAGATTACTCAACTGTTCTAGTGGTCTGAGGCAGGTGTTAGATTACTCAGCTGTTCTAGTGGTCTGAGGCAGGTGGTAGATTACTCAGCTGTTCTAGTGGTCTGAGACAGGTGTTAGATTACTCAGCTGTTCTAGTGGTCTGAGGCAGGTGTTAGATTACTCAGCTGTTCTAGTGGTCTGAGACAGGTGTTAGATTACTCAGCTGTTCTAGTGGTCTGAGACAGGTGTTAGATTACTCAACTGTTCTAGTGGTCTGAGACAGGTGTTAGATTACTCAGCTGTTCTAGTGGTCTGAGGCAGGTGGTAGATTACTCAGCTGTTCTAGTGGTCTGAGGCAGGTGTTAGATTACTCAGCTGTTCTAGTAGTCTGAGGCAGGTGTTAGATTACTCAGCTGTTCTAGTGGTCTGAGACAGGTGTTAGATTACTCAGCTGTTCTAGTGGTCTGAGGCAGGTGTTAGATTACTCAGCTGTTCTAGTGGTCTGAGACAGGTGTTAGATTACTCAACTGTTCTAGTGGTCTGAGGCAGGTGGTAGATTACTCAGCTGTTCTAGTGGTCTGAGACAGGTGTTAGATTACTCAGCTGTTCTAGTGGTCTGAGGCAGGTGTTAGATTACTCAACTGTTCTAGTGGTCTGAGGCAGGTGTTAGATTACTCAGCTGTTCTAGTGGTCTGAGACAGGTGTTAGATTACTCAACTGTTCTAGTGGTCTGAGGCAGGTGTTACATTACTCAGCTGTTCTAGTGGTCTGAGACAGGTGTTAGATTACTCAGCTGTTCTAGTGGTCTGAGACAGGTGTTAGATTACTCAGCTGTTCTAGTGGTCTGAGGCAGGTGTTAGATTACTCAGCTGTTCTAGTGGTCTGAGACAGGTGGTAGATTACTCAGCTGTTCTAGTGGTCTGATGCAGGTGTTAGATTACTCAGCTGTTCTAGTGGTCTGAGGTGTTAGATCACTCAGCTGTTCTAGTGGTCTGAGGCAGGTGGTAGATTACTCAGCTGTTCTAGTGGTCTGAGACAGGTGTTAGATTACTCAGCTGTTCTAGTGGTCTGAGGCAGGTGTTAGATTACTCAGCTGTTCCAGTGGTCTGAGGTGTTAGATTACTCAACTGTTCTAGTGGTCTGAGGCAGCTGTTAGATTACTCAACTGTTCTAGTGGTCTGAGGTAGGTGGTAGATTACTCAGCTGTTATAGTGGTCTGAGGTGTTAGATTACTCAACTGTTCTAGTGGTCTGAGGTGTTAGATTACTCAACTGTTCTAGTGGTCTGAGGCAGGTGTTAGATTACTCAGCTGTTCTAGTGGTCTGAGGCAGGTGGTAGATTACTCAGCTGTTCTAGTGGTCTGAGGCAGGTGTTAGATTACTCAGCTGTTCTAGTGGTCTGAGACAGGTGTTAGATTACTCAACTGTTCTAGTGGTCTGAGGCAGGTGTTAGATTACTCAGCTGTTCTAGTGGTCTGAGGCAGGTGGTAGATTACTCAGCTGTTCTAGTGGTCTGAGGCAGGTGTTAGATTACTCAGCTGTTCTAGTAGTCTGAGGCAGGTGTTAGATTACTCAGCTGTTCTAGTGGTCTGAGGCAGGTGTTAGATTACTCAGCTGTTCTAGTGGTCTGAGACAGGTGTTAGATTACTCAACTGTTCTAGTGGTCTGAGGCAGGTGTTAGATTACTCAGCTGTTCTAGTGGTCTGAGGCAGGTGGTAGATTACTCAGCTGTTCTAGTGGTCTGAGACAGGTGTTAGATTACTCAGCTGTTCTAGTGGTCTGAGACAGGTGGTAGATTACTCAGCTGTTCTAGTGGTCTGAGACAGGTGTTAGATTACTCAGCTGTTCTAGTGGTCTGAGACAGGTGTTAGATTACTCAGCTGTTCTAGTGGTCTGAGGTAGGTGGTAGATTACTCAGCTGTTCTAGTGGTCTGAGACAGGTGGTAGATTACTCAGCTGTTCTAGTGGTCTGAGGTAGGTGGTAGATTACTCAGCTGTTCTAGTGGTCTGAGACAGGTGTTAGATTACTCAGCTGTTCTAGTGGTCTGAGGCAGGTGTTAGATTACTCAGCTGTTCTAGTGGTCTGAGACAGGTGTTAGATTACTCAGCTGTTCTAGTGGTCTGAGACAGGTGTTAGATTACTCAGCTGTTCTAGTGGTCTGAGACAGGTGTTAGATTACTCAGCTGTTCTAGTGGTCTGAGACAGGTGGTAGATTACTCAGCTGTTCTAGTGGTCTGATGCAGGTGTTAGATTACTCAGCTGTTCTAGTGTTCTGAGACAGGTGTTAGATTACTCAGCTGTTCTAGTGGTCTGAGACAGGTGTTAGATTACTCAGCTGTTCTAGTGGTCTGAGACAGGTGTTAGATTACTCAGCTGTTCTAGTGGTCTGAGACAGGTGTTAGATTACTCAGCTGTTCTAGTGGTCTGAGACAGGTGTTAGATTACTCAGCTGTTCTAGTGGTCTGAGACAGGTGTTAGATTACTCAGCTGTTCTAGTGGTCTGAGACAGGTGTTAGATTACTCAGCTGTTCTAGTGGTCTGAGGCAGGTGTTAGATTACTCAGCTGTTCTAGTGGTCTGAGGCAGGTGTTAGATTACTCAGCTGTTCTAGTGGTCTGAGACAGGTGTTAGATTACTCAGCTGTTCTAGTGGTCTGAGGCAGGTGTTAGATTACTCAGCTGTTCTAGTGGTCTGAGGCAGGTGTTAGATTACTCAGCTGTTCTAGTGGTCTGAGGCAGGTGTTAGATTACTCAGCTGTTCTAGTGGTCTGAGACAGGTGTTAGATTACTCAGCTGTTCTAGTGGTCTGAGACAGGTGTTAGATTACTCAGCTGTTCTAGTGGTCTGAGACAGGTGGTAGATTACTCAGCTGTTCTAGTGGTCTGAGGCAGGTGTTAGATTACTCAGCTGTTCTAGTGGTCTGAGGCAGGTGTTAGATTACTCAGCTGTTCTAGTGGTCTGAGACAGGAGTTAGATTACTCAGCTGTTCTATGAGTGGTGTTAGATTACTCAGCTGTTCTATGAGTGGTGTTAGATTACTCAGCTGTTCTAGTGGTCTGAGACAGGTGTTAGATTACTCAGCTGTTCTAGTGGTCTGAGACAGGTGTTAGATTACTCAACTGTTCTAGTGGTCTGAGGCAGGTGTTAGATTACTCAGCTGTTCTAGTGGTCTGAGGCAGGTGTTAGATTACTCAGCTGTTCTAGTGGTCTGAGACAGGTGTTAGATTACTCAACTGTTCTAGTGGTCTGAGGCAGGTGTTAGATTACTCAGCTGTTCCAGTGGTCTGAGGTGTTAGATTACTCAACTGTTCTAGTGGTCTGAGGCAGGTGTTAGATTACTCAACTGTTCTAGTGGTCTGAGGTAGGTGGTAGATTACTCAGCTGTTCTAGTGGTCTGAGGTGTTAGATTACTCAACTGTTCTAGTGGTCTGAGGTGTTAGATTACTCAACTGTTCTAGTGGTCTGAGGCAGGTGTTAGATTACTCAGCTGTTCTAGTGGTCTGGGGCAGGTGGTAGATTACTCAGCTGTTCTAGTGGTCTGAGGCAGGTGTTAGATTACTCAGCTGTTCTAGTGGTCTGAGACAGGTGTTAGATTACTCAACTGTTCTAGTGGTCTGAGGCAGGTGTTAGATTACTCAGCTGTTCTAGTGGTCTGAGGCAGGTGGTAGATTACTCAGCTGTTCTAGTGGTCTGAGACAGGTGTTAGATTACTCAGCTGTTCTAGTGGTCTGAGGCAGGTGTTAGATTACTCAGCTGTTCTAGTGGTCTGAGACAGGTGTTAGATTACTCAGCTGTTCTAGTGGTCTGAGACAGGTGTTAGATTACTCAACTGTTCTAGTGGTCTGAGACAGGTGTTAGATTACTCAGCTGTTCTAGTGGTCTGAGGCAGGTGGTAGATTACTCAGCTGTTCTAGTGGTCTGAGGCAGGTGTTAGATTACTCAGCTGTTCTAGTAGTCTGAGGCAGGTGTTAGATTACTCAGCTGTTCTAGTGGTCTGAGACAGGTGTTAGATTACTCAGCTGTTCTAGTGGTCTGAGGCAGGTGTTAGATTACTCAGCTGTTCTAGTGGTCTGAGACAGGTGTTAGATTACTCAACTGTTCTAGTGGTCTGAGGCAGGTGGTAGATTACTCAGCTGTTCTAGTGGTCTGAGACAGGTGTTAGATTACTCAGCTGTTCTAGTGGTCTGAGGCAGGTGTTAGATTACTCAACTGTTCTAGTGGTCTGAGGCAGGTGTTAGATTACTCAGCTGTTCTAGTGGTCTGAGACAGGTGTTAGATTACTCAACTGTTCTAGTGGTCTGAGGCAGGTGTTACATTACTCAGCTGTTCTAGTGGTCTGAGACAGGTGTTAGATTACTCAGCTGTTCTAGTGGTCTGAGACAGGTGTTAGATTACTCAGCTGTTCTAGTGGTCTGAGGCAGGTGTTAGATTACTCAGCTGTTCTAGTGGTCTGAGACAGGTGGTAGATTACTCAGCTGTTCTAGTGGTCTGATGCAGGTGTTAGATTACTCAGCTGTTCTAGTGGTCTGAGGTGTTAGATCACTCAGCTGTTCTAGTGGTCTGAGGCAGGTGGTAGATTACTCAGCTGTTCTAGTGGTCTGAGACAGGTGTTAGATTACTCAGCTGTTCTAGTGGTCTGAGGCAGGTGTTAGATTACTCCGCTGTTCCAGTGGTCTGAGGTGTTAGATTACTCAACTGTTCTAGTGGTCTGAGGCAGCTGTTAGATTACTCAACTGTTCTAGTGGTCTGAGGTAGGTGGTAGATTACTCAGCTGTTATAGTGGTCTGAGGTGTTAGATTACTCAACTGTTCTAGTGGTCTGAGGTGTTAGATTACTCAACTGTTCTAGTGGTCTGAGGCAGGTGTTAGATTACTCAGCTGTTCTAGTGGTCTGAGGCAGGTGGTAGATTACTCAGCTGTTCTAGTGGTCTGAGGCAGGTGTTAGATTACTCAGCTGTTCTAGTGGTCTGAGACAGGTGTTAGATTACTCAACTGTTCTAGTGGTCTGAGGCAGGTGTTAGATTACTCAGCTGTTCTAGTGGTCTGAGGCAGGTGGTAGATTACTCAGCTGTTCTAGTGGTCTGAGACAGGTGTTAGATTACTCAGCTGTTCTAGTGGTCTGAGGCAGGTGTTAGATTACTCAGCTGTTCTAGTGGTCTGAGACAGGTGTTAGATTACTCAGCTGTTCTAGTGGTCTGAGACAGGTGTTAGATTACTCAACTGTTCTAGTGGTCTGAGACAGGTGTTAGATTACTCAGCTGTTCTAGTGGTCTGAGGCAGGTGGTAGATTACTCAGCTGTTCTAGTGGTCTGAGGCAGGTGTTAGATTACTCAGCTGTTCTAGTAGTCTGAGGCAGGTGTTAGATTACTCAGCTGTTCTAGTGGTCTGAGACAGATGTTAGATTACTCAGCTGTTCTAGTGGTCTGAGGCAGGTGTTAGATTACTCAGCTGTTCTAGTGGTCTGAGACAGGTGTTAGATTACTCAACTGTTCTAGTGGTCTGAGGCAGGTGGTAGATTACTCAGCTGTTCTAGTGGTCTGAGACAGGTGTTAGATTACTCAGCTGTTCTAGTGGTCTGAGGCAGGTGTTAGATTACTCAACTGTTCTAGTGGTCTGAGGCAGGTGTTAGATTACTCAGCTGTTCTAGTGGTCTGAGACAGGTGTTAGATTACTCAACTGTTCTAGTGGTCTGAGGCAGGTGTTAGATTACTCAGCTGTTCTAGTGGTCTGAGACAGGTGTTAGATTACTCAGCTGTTCTAGTGGTCTGAGACAGGTGTTAGATTACTCAGCTGTTCTAGTGGTCTGAGGCAGGTGTTAGATTACTCAGCTGTTCTAGTGGTCTGAGACAGGTGGTAGATTACTCAGCTGTTCTAGTGGTCTAATGCAGGTGTTAGATTACTCAGCTGTTCTAGTGGTCTGAGGTGTTAGATCACTCAGCTGTTCTAGTGGTCTGAGGCAGGTGGTAGATTACTCAGCTGTTCTAGTGGTCTGAGGCAGGTGTTAGATTACTCAGCTGTTCTAGTGGTCTGAGACAGGTGTTAGATTACTCAGCTGTTCTAGTGGTCTGAGACAGGTGTTAGATTACTCAGCTGTTCTAGTGGTCTGATGCAGGTGTTAGATTACTCAGCTGTTCTAGTGGTCTGAGACAGGTGTTAGATTACTCAGCTGTTCTAGTGGTCTGAGGCAGGTGGTAGATTACTCAGCTGTTCTAGTGGTCTGAGACAGGTGGTAGATTACTCAGCTGTTCTAGTGGTCTGAGGCAGGTGTTAGATTACTCAGCTGTTCTAGTGGTCTGAGGTGTTAGATCACTCAGCTGTTCTAGTGGTCTGAGGTAGGTGGTAGATTACTCAGCTGTTCTAGTGGTCTGAGACAGGTGTTAGATTACTCAGCTGTTCTAGTGGTCTGAGACAGATGTTAGATTACTCAGCTGTTCTAGTGGTCTGAGGTAGGTGGTAGATTACTCAGCTGTTCTAGTGGTCTGAGACAGGTGTTAGATTACTCAGCTGTTCTAGTGGTCCGAGGCAGGTGTTAGATTACTCAGCTGTTCTAGTGGTCTGAGACAGATGTTAGATTACTCAGCTGTTCTAGTGGTCTGAGGTAGGTGGTAGATTACTCAGCTGTTCTAGTGGTCTGAGACAGGTGTTAGATTACTCAGCTGTTCTAGTGGTCTGAGGCAGGTGTTAGATTACTCAGCTGTTCTAGTGGTCTGAGGTGTTAGATCACTCAGCTGTTCTAGTGGTCTGAGGTAGGTGGTAGATTACTCAGCTGTTCTAGTGGTCTGAGACAGGTGTTAGATTACTCAGCTGTTCTAGTGGTCTGAGGCAGGTGGTAGATTACTCAGCTGTTCTAGTGGTCTGAGACAGGTGGTAGATTACTCAGCTGTTCTAGTGGTCTGAGGCAGGTGTTAGATTACTCAGCTGTTCTAGTGGTCTGAGGTGTTAGATCACTCAGCTGTTCTAGTGGTCTGAGGTAGGTGGTAGATTACTCAGCTGTTCTAGTGGTCTGAGACAGGTGTTAGATTACTCAGCTGTTCTAGTGGTCTGAGACAGATGTTAGATTACTCAGCTGTTCTAGTGGTCTGAGGTAGGTGGTAGATTACTCAGCTGTTCTAGTGGTCTGAGACAGGTGTTAGATTACTCAGCTGTTCTAGTGGTCCGAGGCAGGTGTTAGATTACTCAGCTGTTCTAGTGGTCTGAGACAGGTGTTAGATTACTCAGCTGTTCTAGTGGTCTGAGACAGGTGTTAGATTACTCAGCTGTTCTAGTGGTCTGAGACAGGTGTTAGATTACTCAGCTGTTCTAGTGGTCTGAGGCAGGTGTTAGATTACTCAGCTGTTCTAGTGGTCTGAGACAGGTGGTAGATTACTCAGCTGTTCTAGTGGTCTGATGCAGGTGTTAGATTACTCAGCTGTTCTAGTGGTCTGAGGTGTTAGATCACTCAGCTGTTCTAGTGGTCTGAGGCAGGTGGTAGATTACTCAGCTGTTCTAGTGGTCTGAGACAGGTGTTAGATTACTCAGCTGTTCTAGTGGTCTGAGGCAGGTGTTAGATTACTCAGCTGTTCCAGTGGTCTGAGGTGTTAGATTACTCAACTGTTCTAGTGGTCTGAGGCAGCTGTTAGATTACTCAACTGTTCTAGTGGTCTGAGGTAGGTGGTAGATTACTCAGCTGTTCTAGTGGTCTGAGGTGTTAGATTACTCAACTGTTCTAGTGGTCTGAGGTGTTAGATTACTCAACTGTTCTAGTGGTCTGAGGCAGGTGTTAGATTACTCAGCTGTTCTAGTGGTCTGAGGCAGGTGGTAGATTACTCAGCTGTTCTAGTGGTCTGAGGCAGGTGTTAGATTACTCAGCTGTTCTAGTGGTCTGAGACAGGTGTTAGATTACTCAACTGTTCTAGTGGTCTGAGGCAGGTGTTAGATTACTCAGCTGTTCTAGTGGTCTGAGACAGGTGTTAGATTACTCAGCTGTTCTAGTGGTCTGAGACAGGTGTTAGATTACTCAGCTGTTCTAGTGGTCTGAGGCAGGTGTTAGATTACTCAGCTGTTCTAGTGGTCTGAGACAGGTGTTAGATTACTCAGCTGTTCTAGTGGTCTGAGACAGGTGTTAGATTACTCAACTGTTCTAGTGGTCTGAGACAGGTGTTAGATTACTCAGCTGTTCTAGTGGTCTGAGGCAGGTGGTAGATTACTCAGCTGTTCTAGTGGTCTGAGGCAGGTGTTAGATTACTCAGCTGTTCTAGTAGTCTGAGGCAGGTGTTAGATTACTCAGCTGTTCTAGTGGTCTGAGACAGGTGTTAGATTACTCAGCTGTTCTAGTGGTCTGAGGCAGGTGTTAGATTACTCAGCTGTTCTAGTGGTCTGAGACAGGTGTTAGATTACTCAACTGTTCTAGTGGTCTGAGGCAGGTGGTAGATTACTCAGCTGTTCTAGTGGTCTGAGACAGGTGTTAGATTACTCAGCTGTTCTAGTGGTCTGAGGCAGGTGTTAGATTACTCAACTGTTCTAGTGGTCTGAGGCAGGTGTTAGATTACTCAGCTGTTCTAGTGGTCTGAGACAGGTGTTAGATTACTCAACTGTTCTAGTGGTCTGAGGCAGGTGTTAGATCACTCAGCTGTTCTAGTGGTCTGAGACAGGTGTTAGATTACTCAGCTGTTCTAGTGGTCTGAGACAGGTGTTAGATTACTCAGCTGTTCTAGTGGTCTGAGGCAGGTGTTAGATTACTCAGCTGTTCTAGTGGTCTGAGACAGGTGGTAGATTACTCAGCTGTTCTAGTGGTCTAATGCAGGTGTTAGATTACTCAGCTGTTCTAGTGGTCTGAGGTGTTAGATCACTCAGCTGTTCTAGTGGTCTGAGGCAGGTGGTAGATTACTCAGCTGTTCTAGTGGTCTGAGACAGGTGTTAGATTACTCAGCTGTTCTAGTGGTCTGATGCAGGTGTTAGATTACTCAGCTGTTCTAGTGGTCTGAGACAGGTGTTAGATTACTCAGCTGTTCTAGTGGTCTGAGGCAGGTGTTAGATTACTCAGCTGTTCTAGTGGTCTGAGACAGGTGTTAGATTACTCAACTGTTCTAGTGGTCTGAGGCAGGTGGTAGATTACTCAGCTGTTCTAGTGGTCTGAGACAGGTGTTAGATTACTCAGCTGTTCTAGTGGTCTGAGGCAGGTGTTAGATTACTCAACTGTTCTAGTGGTCTGAGGCAGGTGTTAGATTACTCAGCTGTTCTAGTGGTCTGAGACAGGTGTTAGATTACTCAACTGTTCTAGTGGTCTGAGGCAGGTGTTAGATCACTCAGCTGTTCTAGTGGTCTGAGACAGGTGTTAGATTACTCAGCTGTTCTAGTGGTCTGAGACAGGTGTTAGATTACTCAGCTGTTCTAGTGGTCTGAGGCAGGTGTTAGATTACTCAGCTGTTCTAGTGGTCTGAGACAGGTGGTAGATTACTCAGCTGTTCTAGTGGTCTAATGCAGGTGTTAGATTACTCAGCTGTTCTAGTGGTCTGAGGTGTTAGATCACTCAGCTGTTCTAGTGGTCTGAGGCAGGTGGTAGATTACTCAGCTGTTCTAGTGGTCTGAGACAGGTGTTAGATTACTCAGCTGTTCTAGTGGTCTGAGACAGGTGTTAGATTACTCAGCTGTTCTAGTGGTCTGAGGCAGGTGGTAGATTACTCAGCTGTTCTAGTGGTCTGAGACAGGTGTTAGATTACTCAGCTGTTCTAGTGGTCTGAGACAGGTGTTAGATTACTCAGCTGTTCTAGTGGTCTGAGACAGGTGGTAGATTACTCAGCTGTTCTAGTGGTCTGAGGCAGGTGTTAGATTACTCAGCTGTTCTAGTGGTCTGAGGCAGGTGTTAGATTACTCAGCTGTTCTAGTGGTCTGAGACAGGAGTTAGATTACTCAGCTGTTCTAGTGGTCTGAGGCAGGTGGTAGATTACTCAGCTGTTCTAGTGGTCTGAGGCAGGTGTTAGATTACTCAGCTGTTCTAGTAGTCTGAGGCAGGTGTTAGATTACTCAGCTGTTCTAGTGGTCTGAGACAGGTGTTAGATTACTCAACTGTTCTAGTGGTCTGAGGCAGGTGGTAGATTACTCAGCTGTTCTAGGGGTCTGAGGCAGGTGGTAGATTACTCAGCTGTTCTAGTGGTCTGAGACAGGTGTTAGATTACTCAGCTGTTCTAGTGGTCTGAGACAGGTGTTAGATTACTCAGCTGTTCTAGTGGTCTGAGGCAGGTGTTAGATTACTCAGCTGTTCTAGTGGTCTGAGACAGGTGTTAGATTACTCAACTGTTCTAGTGGTCTGAGGCAGGTGGTAGATTACTCAGCTGTTCTAGTGGTCTGAGACAGGTGTTAGATTACTCAGCTGTTCTAGTGGTCTGAGGCAGGTGTTAGATTACTCAACTGTTCTAGTGGTCTGAGGCAGGTGTTAGATTACTCAGCTGTTCTAGTGGTCTGAGACAGGTGTTAGATTACTCAACTGTTCTAGTGGTCTGAGGCAGGTGTTAGATTACTCAGCTGTTCTAGTGGTCTGAGACAGGTGTTAGATTACTCAGCTGTTCTAGTGGTCTGAGACAGGTGTTAGATTACTCAGCTGTTCTAGTGGTCTGAGGCAGGTGTTAGATTACTCAGCTGTTCTAGTGGTCTGAGACAGGTGGTAGATTACTCAGCTGTTCTAGTGGTCTAATGCAGGTGTTAGATTACTCAGCTGTTCTAGTGGTCTGAGGTGTTAGATCACTCAGCTGTTCTAGTGGTCTGAGGCAGGTGGTAGATTACTCAGCTGTTCTAGTGGTCTGAGGCAGGTGTTAGATTACTCAGCTGTTCTAGTGGTCTGAGACAGGTGTTAGATTACTCAGCTGTTCTAGTGGTCTGAGACAGGTGTTAGATTACTCAGCTGTTCTAGTGGTCTGATGCAGGTGTTAGATTACTCAGCTGTTCTAGTGGTCTGAGACAGGTGTTAGATTACTCAGCTGTTCTAGTGGTCTGAGGCAGGTGGTAGATTACTCAGCTGTTCTAGTGGTCTGAGACAGGTGGTAGATTACTCAGCTGTTCTAGTGGTCTGAGGCAGGTGTTAGATTACTCAGCTGTTCTAGTGGTCTGAGGTGTTAGATCACTCAGCTGTTCTAGTGGTCTGAGGTAGGTGGTAGATTACTCAGCTGTTCTAGTGGTCTGAGACAGGTGTTAGATTACTCAGCTGTTCTAGTGGTCTGAGACAGATGTTAGATTACTCAGCTGTTCTAGTGGTCTGAGGTAGGTGGTAGATTACTCAGCTGTTCTAGTGGTCTGAGACAGGTGTTAGATTACTCAGCTGTTCTAGTGGTCTGAGACAGGTGTTAGATTACTCAGCTGTTCTAGTGGTCTGAGACAGGTGTTAGATTACTCAGCTGTTCTAGTGGTCTGAGGCAGGTGTTAGATTACTCAGCTGTTCTAGTGGTCTGAGACAGGTGGTAGATTACTCAGCTGTTCTAGTGGTCTAATGCAGGTGTTAGATTACTCAGCTGTTCTAGTGGTCTGAGGTGTTAGATCACTCAGCTGTTCTAGTGGTCTGAGGCAGGTGGTAGATTACTCAGCTGTTCTAGTGGTCTGAGGCAGGTGTTAGATTACTCAGCTGTTCTAGTGGTCTGAGACAGGTGTTAGATTACTCAGCTGTTCTAGTGGTCTGAGACAGGTGTTAGATTACTCAGCTGTTCTAGTGGTCTGATGCAGGTGTTAGATTACTCAGCTGTTCTAGTGGTCTGAGACAGGTGTTAGATTACTCAGCTGTTCTAGTGGTCTGAGGCAGGTGGTAGATTACTCAGCTGTTCTAGTGGTCTGAGACAGGTGGTAGATTACTCAGCTGTTCTAGTGGTCTGAGGCAGGTGTTAGATTACTCAGCTGTTCTAGTGGTCTGAGGTGTTAGATCACTCAGCTGTTCTAGTGGTCTGAGGTAGGTGGTAGATTACTCAGCTGTTCTAGTGGTCTGAGACAGGTGTTAGATTACTCAGCTGTTCTAGTGGTCTGAGACAGATGTTAGATTACTCAGCTGTTCTAGTGGTCTGAGGTAGGTGGTAGATTACTCAGCTGTTCTAGTGGTCTGAGACAGGTGTTAGATTACTCAGCTGTTCTAGTGGTCCGAGGCAGGTGTTAGATTACTCAGCTGTTCTAGTGGTCTGAGACAGATGTTAGATTACTCAGCTGTTCTAGTGGTCTGAGGTAGGTGGTAGATTACTCAGCTGTTCTAGTGGTCTGAGACAGGTGTTAGATTACTCAGCTGTTCTAGTGGTCTGAGGCAGGTGTTAGATTACTCAGCTGTTCTAGTGGTCTGAGGTGTTAGATCACTCAGCTGTTCTAGTGGTCTGAGGTAGGTGGTAGATTACTCAGCTGTTCTAGTGGTCTGAGACAGGTGTTAGATTACTCAGCTGTTCTAGTGGTCTGAGGCAGGTGGTAGATTACTCAGCTGTTCTAGTGGTCTGAGACAGGTGGTAGATTACTCAGCTGTTCTAGTGGTCTGAGGCAGGTGTTAGATTACTCAGCTGTTCTAGTGGTCTGAGGTGTTAGATCACTCAGCTGTTCTAGTGGTCTGAGGTAGGTGGTAGATTACTCAGCTGTTCTAGTGGTCTGAGACAGGTGTTAGATTACTCAGCTGTTCTAGTGGTCTGAGACAGATGTTAGATTACTCAGCTGTTCTAGTGGTCTGAGGTAGGTGGTAGATTACTCAGCTGTTCTAGTGGTCTGAGACAGGTGTTAGATTACTCAGCTGTTCTAGTGGTCCGAGGCAGGTGTTAGATTACTCAGCTGTTCTAGTGGTCTGAGACAGGTGTTAGATTACTCAGCTGTTCTAGTGGTCTGAGACAGGTGTTAGATTACTCAGCTGTTCTAGTGGTCTGAGACAGGTGTTAGATTACTCAGCTGTTCTAGTGGTCTGAGGCAGGTGTTAGATTACTCAGCTGTTCTAGTGGTCTGAGACAGGTGGTAGATTACTCAGCTGTTCTAGTGGTCTGATGCAGGTGTTAGATTACTCAGCTGTTCTAGTGGTCTGAGGTGTTAGATCACTCAGCTGTTCTAGTGGTCTGAGGCAGGTGGTAGATTACTCAGCTGTTCTAGTGGTCTGAGACAGGTGTTAGATTACTCAGCTGTTCTAGTGGTCTGAGGCAGGTGTTAGATTACTCAGCTGTTCCAGTGGTCTGAGGTGTTAGATTACTCAACTGTTCTAGTGGTCTGAGGCAGCTGTTAGATTACTCAACTGTTCTAGTGGTCTGAGGTAGGTGGTAGATTACTCAGCTGTTCTAGTGGTCTGAGGTGTTAGATTACTCAACTGTTCTAGTGGTCTGAGGTGTTAGATTACTCAACTGTTCTAGTGGTCTGAGGCAGGTGTTAGATTACTCAGCTGTTCTAGTGGTCTGAGGCAGGTGGTAGATTACTCAGCTGTTCTAGTGGTCTGAGGCAGGTGTTAGATTACTCAGCTGTTCTAGTGGTCTGAGACAGGTGTTAGATTACTCAACTGTTCTAGTGGTCTGAGGCAGGTGTTAGATTACTCAGCTGTTCTAGTGGTCTGAGGCAGGTGGTAGATTACTCAGCTGTTCTAGTGGTCTGAGACAGGTGTTAGATTACTCAGCTGTTCTAGTGGTCTGAGGCAGGTGTTAGATTACTCAGCTGTTCTAGTGGTCTGAGACAGGTGTTAGATTACTCAGCTGTTCTAGTGGTCTGAGACAGGTGTTAGATTACTCAACTGTTCTAGTGGTCTGAGACAGGTGTTAGATTACTCAGCTGTTCTAGTGGTCTGAGGCAGGTGGTAGATTACTCAGCTGTTCTAGTGGTCTGAGGCAGGTGTTAGATTACTCAGCTGTTCTAGTAGTCTGAGGCAGGTGTTAGATTACTCAGCTGTTCTAGTGGTCTGAGACAGGTGTTAGATTACTCAGCTGTTCTAGTGGTCTGAGGCAGGTGTTAGATTACTCAGCTGTTCTAGTGGTCTGAGACAGGTGTTAGATTACTCAACTGTTCTAGTGGTCTGAGGCAGGTGGTAGATTACTCAGCTGTTCTAGTGGTCTGAGACAGGTGTTAGATTACTCAGCTGTTCTAGTGGTCTGAGGCAGGTGTTAGATTACTCAACTGTTCTAGTGGTCTGAGGCAGGTGTTAGATTACTCAGCTGTTCTAGTGGTCTGAGACAGGTGTTAGATTACTCAACTGTTCTAGTGGTCTGAGGCAGGTGTTAGATCACTCAGCTGTTCTAGTGGTCTGAGACAGGTGTTAGATTACTCAGCTGTTCTAGTGGTCTGAGACAGGTGTTAGATTACTCAGCTGTTCTAGTGGTCTGAGGCAGGTGTTAGATTACTCAGCTGTTCTAGTGGTCTGAGACAGGTGGTAGATTACTCAGCTGTTCTAGTGGTCTAATGCAGGTGTTAGATTACTCAGCTGTTCTAGTGGTCTGAGGTGTTAGATCACTCAGCTGTTCTAGTGGTCTGAGGCAGGTGGTAGATTACTCAGCTGTTCTAGTGGTCTGAGACAGGTGTTAGATTACTCAGCTGTTCTAGTGGTCTGATGCAGGTGTTAGATTACTCAGCTGTTCTAGTGGTCTGAGACAGATGTTAGATTACTCAGCTGTTCTAGTGGTCTGAGGTAGGTGGTAGATTACTCAGCTGTTCTAGTGGTCTGAGACAGGTGTTAGATTACTCAGCTGTTCTAGTGGTCCGAGGCAGGTGTTAGATTACTCAGCTGTTCTAGTGGTCTGAGACAGGTGTTAGATTACTCAGCTGTTCTAGTGGTCTGAGACAGGTGTTAGATTACTCAGCTGTTCTAGTGGTCTGAGACAGGTGTTAGATTACTCAGCTGTTCTAGTGGTCTGAGGCAGGTGTTAGATTACTCAGCTGTTCTAGTGGTCTGAGACAGGTGGTAGATTACTCAGCTGTTCTAGTGGTCTGATGCAGGTGTTAGATTACTCAGCTGTTCTAGTGGTCTGAGGTGTTAGATCACTCAGCTGTTCTAGTGGTCTGAGGCAGGTGGTAGATTACTCAGCTGTTCTAGTGGTCTGAGACAGGTGTTAGATTACTCAGCTGTTCTAGTGGTCTGAGGCAGGTGTTAGATTACTCAGCTGTTCCAGTGGTCTGAGGTGTTAGATTACTCAACTGTTCTAGTGGTCTGAGGCAGCTGTTAGATTACTCAACTGTTCTAGTGGTCTGAGGTAGGTGGTAGATTACTCAGCTGTTCTAGTGGTCTGAGGTGTTAGATTACTCAACTGTTCTAGTGGTCTGAGGTGTTAGATTACTCAACTGTTCTAGTGGTCTGAGGCAGGTGTTAGATTACTCAGCTGTTCTAGTGGTCTGAGGCAGGTGGTAGATTACTCAGCTGTTCTAGTGGTCTGAGGCAGGTGTTAGATTACTCAGCTGTTCTAGTGGTCTGAGACAGGTGTTAGATTACTCAACTGTTCTAGTGGTCTGAGGCAGGTGTTAGATTACTCAGCTGTTCTAGTGGTCTGAGGCAGGTGGTAGATTACTCAGCTGTTCTAGTGGTCTGAGACAGGTGTTAGATTACTCAGCTGTTCTAGTGGTCTGAGGCAGGTGTTAGATTACTCAGCTGTTCTAGTGGTCTGAGACAGGTGTTAGATTACTCAGCTGTTCTAGTGGTCTGAGACAGGTGTTAGATTACTCAACTGTTCTAGTGGTCTGAGACAGGTGTTAGATTACTCAGCTGTTCTAGTGGTCTGAGGCAGGTGGTAGATTACTCAGCTGTTCTAGTGGTCTGAGGCAGGTGTTAGATTACTCAGCTGTTCTAGTAGTCTGAGGCAGGTGTTAGATTACTCAGCTGTTCTAGTGGTCTGAGACAGGTGTTAGATTACTCAGCTGTTCTAGTGGTCTGAGGCAGGTGTTAGATTACTCAGCTGTTCTAGTGGTCTGAGACAGGTGTTAGATTACTCAACTGTTCTAGTGGTCTGAGGCAGGTGGTAGATTACTCAGCTGTTCTAGTGGTCTGAGACAGGTGTTAGATTACTCAGCTGTTCTAGTGGTCTGAGGCAGGTGTTAGATTACTCAACTGTTCTAGTGGTCTGAGGCAGGTGTTAGATTACTCAGCTGTTCTAGTGGTCTGAGACAGGTGTTAGATTACTCAACTGTTCTAGTGGTCTGAGGCAGGTGTTAGATCACTCAGCTGTTCTAGTGGTCTGAGACAGGTGTTAGATTACTCAGCTGTTCTAGTGGTCTGAGACAGGTGTTAGATTACTCAGCTGTTCTAGTGGTCTGAGGCAGGTGTTAGATTACTCAGCTGTTCTAGTGGTCTGAGACAGGTGGTAGATTACTCAGCTGTTCTAGTGGTCTAATGCAGGTGTTAGATTACTCAGCTGTTCTAGTGGTCTGAGGTGTTAGATCACTCAGCTGTTCTAGTGGTCTGAGGCAGGTGGTAGATTACTCAGCTGTTCTAGTGGTCTGAGACAGGTGTTAGATTACTCAGCTGTTCTAGTGGTCTGATGCAGGTGTTAGATTACTCAGCTGTTCTAGTGGTCTGAGACAGGTGTTAGATTACTCAGCTGTTCTAGTGGTCTGAGGCAGGTGTTAGATTACTCAGCTGTTCTAGTGGTCTGAGACAGGTGTTAGATTACTCAACTGTTCTAGTGGTCTGAGGCAGGTGGTAGATTACTCAGCTGTTCTAGTGGTCTGAGACAGGTGTTAGATTACTCAGCTGTTCTAGTGGTCTGAGGCAGGTGTTAGATTACTCAACTGTTCTAGTGGTCTGAGGCAGGTGTTAGATTACTCAGCTGTTCTAGTGGTCTGAGACAGGTGTTAGATTACTCAACTGTTCTAGTGGTCTGAGGCAGGTGTTAGATCACTCAGCTGTTCTAGTGGTCTGAGACAGGTGTTAGATTACTCAGCTGTTCTAGTGGTCTGAGACAGGTGTTAGATTACTCAGCTGTTCTAGTGGTCTGAGGCAGGTGTTAGATTACTCAGCTGTTCTAGTGGTCTGAGACAGGTGGTAGATTACTCAGCTGTTCTAGTGGTCTAATGCAGGTGTTAGATTACTCAGCTGTTCTAGTGGTCTGAGGTGTTAGATCACTCAGCTGTTCTAGTGGTCTGAGGCAGGTGGTAGATTACTCAGCTGTTCTAGTGGTCTGAGACAGGTGTTAGATTACTCAGCTGTTCTAGTGGTCTGAGACAGGTGTTAGATTACTCAGCTGTTCTAGTGGTCTGAGGCAGGTGGTAGATTACTCAGCTGTTCTAGTGGTCTGAGACAGGTGTTAGATTACTCAGCTGTTCTAGTGGTCTGAGACAGGTGTTAGATTACTCAGCTGTTCTAGTGGTCTGAGACAGGTGGTAGATTACTCAGCTGTTCTAGTGGTCTGAGGCAGGTGTTAGATTACTCAGCTGTTCTAGTGGTCTGAGGCAGGTGTTAGATTACTCAGCTGTTCTAGTGGTCTGAGACAGGAGTTAGATTACTCAGCTGTTCTAGTGGTCTGAGGCAGGTGGTAGATTACTCAGCTGTTCTAGTGGTCTGAGGCAGGTGTTAGATTACTCAGCTGTTCTAGTAGTCTGAGGCAGGTGTTAGATTACTCAGCTGTTCTAGTGGTCTGAGACAGGTGTTAGATTACTCAGCTGTTCTAGTGGTCTGAGGCAGGTGTTAGATTACTCAGCTGTTCTAGTGGTCTGAGACAGGTGTTAGATTACTCAACTGTTCTAGTGGTCTGAGGCAGGTGGTAGATTACTCAGCTGTTCTAGTGGTCTGAGACAGGTGTTAGATTACTCAGCTGTTCTAGTGGTCTGAGGCAGGTGTTAGATTACTCAACTGTTCTAGTGGTCTGAGGCAGGTGTTAGATTACTCAGCTGTTCTAGTGGTCTGAGACAGGTGTTAGATTACTCAACTGTTCTAGTGGTCTGAGGCAGGTGTTAGATCACTCAGCTGTTCTAGTGGTCTGAGACAGGTGTTAGATTACTCAGCTGTTCTAGTGGTCTGAGACAGGTGTTAGATTACTCAGCTGTTCTAGTGGTCTGAGGCAGGTGTTAGATTACTCAGCTGTTCTAGTGGTCTGAGACAGGTGGTAGATTACTCAGCTGTTCTAGTGGTCTAATGCAGGTGTTAGATTACTCAGCTGTTCTAGTGGTCTGAGGTGTTAGATCACTCAGCTGTTCTAGTGGTCTGAGGCAGGTGGTAGATTACTCAGCTGTTCTAGTGGTCTGAGACAGGTGTTAGATTACTCAGCTGTTCTAGTGGTCTGAGACAGGTGTTAGATTACTCAGCTGTTCTAGTGGTCTGATGCAGGTGTTAGATTACTCAGCTGTTCTAGTGGTCTGAGACAGGTGTTAGATTACTCAGCTGTTCTAGTGGTCTGAGGCAGGTGTTAGATTACTCAGCTGTTCTAGTGGTCTGAGACAGGTGTTAGATTACTCAACTGTTCTAGTGGTCTGAGGCAGGTGGTAGATTACTCAGCTGTTCTAGTGGTCTGAGACAGGTGTTAGATTACTCAGCTGTTCTAGTGGTCTGAGGCAGGTGTTAGATTACTCAACTGTTCTAGTGGTCTGAGGCAGGTGTTAGATTACTCAGCTGTTCTAGTGGTCTGAGACAGGTGTTAGATTACTCAACTGTTCTAGTGGTCTGAGGCAGGTGTTAGATCACTCAGCTGTTCTAGTGGTCTGAGACAGGTGTTAGATTACTCAGCTGTTCTAGTGGTCTGAGACAGGTGTTAGATTACTCAGCTGTTCTAGTGGTCTGAGGCAGGTGTTAGATTACTCAGCTGTTCTAGTGGTCTGAGACAGGTGGTAGATTACTCAGCTGTTCTAGTGGTCTAATGCAGGTGTTAGATTACTCAGCTGTTCTAGTGGTCTGAGGTGTTAGATCACTCAGCTGTTCTAGTGGTCTGAGGCAGGTGGTAGATTACTCAGCTGTTCTAGTGGTCTGAGACAGGTGTTAGATTACTCAGCTGTTCTAGTGGTCTGAGACAGGTGTTAGATTACTCAGCTGTTCTAGTGGTCTGATGCAGGTGTTAGATTACTCAGCTGTTCTAGTGGTCTGAGACAGGTGTTAGATTACTCAGCTGTTCTAGTGGTCTGAGGCAGGTGGTAGATTACTCAGCTGTTCTAGTGGTCTGAGACAGGTGGTAGATTACTCAGCTGTTCTAGTGGTCTGAGGCAGGTGTTAGATTACTCAGCTGTTCTAGTGGTCTGAGGTGTTAGATCACTCAGCTGTTCTAGTGGTCTGAGGTAGGTGGTAGATTACTCAGCTGTTCTAGTGGTCTGAGACAGGTGTTAGATTACTCAGCTGTTCTAGTGGTCTGAGACAGATGTTAGATTACTCAGCTGTTCTAGTGGTCTGAGGTAGGTGGTAGATTACTCAGCTGTTCTAGTGGTCTGAGACAGGTGTTAGATTACTCAGCTGTTCTAGTGGTCCGAGGCAGGTGTTAGATTACTCAGCTGTTCTAGTGGTCTGAGACAGGTGGTAGATTACTCAGCTGTTCTAGTAGTCTGAGGCAGGTGGTAGATTACTCAGCTGTTCTAGTGGTCTGAGGCAGGTGTTAGATTACTCAGCTGTTCTAGTGGTCTGAGACAGGTGTTAGATTACTCAGCTGTTCTAGTGGTCTGAGACAGGTGGTAGATTACTCAGCTGTTCTAGTGGTCTGAGGCAGGTGGTAGATTACTCAGCTGTTCTAGTGGTCTGAGACAGGTGTTAGATTACTCAGCTGTTCTAGTGGTCTGATGCAGGTGTTAGATTACTCAGCTGTTCTAGTGGTCTGAGACAGGTGTTAGATTACTCAGCTGTTCTAGTGGTCTGATGCAGGTGTTAGATTACTCAGCTGTTCTAGTGGTCTGAGACAGGTGTTAGATTACTCAGCTGTTCTAGTGGTCTGAGGCAGGTGGTAGATTACTCAGCTGTTCTAGTGGTCTGAGACAGGTGGTAGATTACTCAGCTGTTCTAGTGGTCTGAGGCAGGTGTTAGATTACTCAGCTGTTCTAGTGGTCTGAGGTGTTAGATCACTCAGCTGTTCTAGTGGTCTGAGGTAGGTGGTAGATTACTCAGCTGTTCTAGTGGTCTGAGACAGGTGTTAGATTACTCAGCTGTTCTAGTGGTCTGAGACAGATGTTAGATTACTCAGCTGTTCTAGTGGTCTGAGGTAGGTGGTAGATTACTCAGCTGTTCTAGTGGTCTGAGACAGGTGTTAGATTACTCAGCTGTTCTAGTGGTCCGAGGCAGGTGTTAGATTACTCAGCTGTTCTAGTGGTCTGAGACAGGTGGTAGATTACTCAGCTGTTCTAGTAGTCTGAGGCAGGTGGTAGATTACTCAGCTGTTCTAGTGGTCTGAGGCAGGTGTTAGATTACTCAGCTGTTCTAGTGGTCTGAGACAGGTGTTAGATTACTCAGCTGTTCTAGTGGTCTGAGACAGGTGGTAGATTACTCAGCTGTTCTAGTGGTCTGAGGCAGGTGGTAGATTACTCAGCTGTTCTAGTGGTCTGAGACAGGTGTTAGATTACTCAGCTGTTCTAGTGGTCTGATGCAGGTGTTAGATTACTCAGCTGTTCTAGTGGTCTGAGACAGGTGGTAGATTACTCAGCTGTTCTAGTAGTCTGAGGCAGGTGGTAGATTACTCAGCTGTTCTAGTGGTCTGATGCAGGTGTTAGATTATGAGCATTTTCAACGTTAATAACAATTGTTTTTTGAAGCAGCTCAGAGACGATGCTCCTGATTCTAATGATGATCTTGGCCTTTAGATGCTTTTGGGATAAATGAATAAAATGTGAAATGTAAATGTTTTACATCCCTGCTGAAACCATCAATAGATTTTAAAATGTCTGTGAGAGACACAATGTCTCTTTTGTGTTGAAGCCCAATCAAGCAGGAGAGACCAGCCTCCCCTGTACCCAGCTGTGTGTCCATGAAGAGTGACCGGTCTATGTATCAACCTCTAAACTTTAGAGAGGGAGACTTTTCTACTGAACAAAGGTAAGAAGAACTCATGGGTCCTGGTCAGTGAGTTAAACAACACGGTCTCTAGTCATTTCTCCTCTCCCATTTTCCCATTTATTTTTGTTGTTTTTCATAATCCACAGGCTAATCATTTTGTCCATCTTCATAGTCCTAAAACAATATTAAACAAACACAACATTCCCTCCGTGTGTGTGTGTGTGTGTGTGCGTGTGCGTGTGTGTGTGTGTGTGTACTCCCTGGATGAGGAGATGTAATCTCATGTTTTGTCCACAGAAACCAACAGGAGAGATCAGAGTCAGAGATTATCAGTGGTCAGTCTTCCCAGAGTCATCAAACAGACCTGGCCTCCATATTCAGTGTATGTGGTCCTGTTATGTACATTTGTTTTTGTTTACCTCAAGTAAAGTTGATCTGTCAATCATTCATTAATGTGTTAATGAGAAAGCATTTATTCTCTTGCTTAACTTATTTACTTTATTTATTTCAGTTGCTTGAAGAGAAAATTATGACATTTGTGAAGAACGAGCTGAAGATGTTCAAGAGGATTCTTAGTCCAGAACTCCCAGAAGGCTTTGAGAGTCAGAAGCAGGAAGTGGTGGATGCTGAAGATAAGAAGCAGGAGAGCACTGCCAGAGAGGGGGCTCTGAAGATCACACTGCACATCCTGAGGAAAATGAACCAGAAGGAGCTTGCTGACACACTGGAGAAAAGTAAGAGCTGTCTGCCTCATGTTGAATGCTGTTTTATAACATTTAAAAGCTGTAGCTAAAGTACAGCTAAAGTAGCTGTGTAACTCAATGATGTTGCAGCAGCCTTAAAACAACACCTAGTGACCTCATCAAGTAGCAGCAGGGATGTGTTGTGGTGATTAATTTAGAGAGAGAGAGAGAGAGACAACATTAATAATACCATCAATAATACCAATATTAATATAATCAGTCACACCAGTCTGTAATGCATTGTGAAAAAATGTACACATTTATACAGTCAGTTAAGATAATAAATTATTATATTGTACAACTTTATAACAGTCCTACAATACTGTAGACATTAAAACAGATGTAATATTAATATCCTCTGTGTTATTTCTAGATTCAGATGATCATGCTGTGATTTGCCAACGTGAACTCAAATCTAATCTAAAGAAGAAGTTTCAATGTGTATTTGAGGGGATCGCTCAACAAGGAAACCCAACACTTCTCAATAACATCTACACAGAGCTGTACATCACAGAGGGTGGAACAGGAGAGGTCAATAATGAACATGAGCTGAGACAGATTGAGACAACAACCAGGAAACAGGCAAGAAAAGAGACTGCAATCAAATGTAACGACATCTTCAAACCCTTAACTGGACAAGACAAACTTATCAGAACTGTGCTGACAAAGGGAGTCGCTGGCATTGGAAAAACAGTCTCTGTGCAGAAGTTCTTTCTGGACTGGGCTGAAGGAAAAGCAAACCAGGATGTCCAATTTGTATTTTCATTCCCTTTTCGGGAGCTGAATTTGATGAAAGAGGACAAACACACTTTCATTGAACTTCTCAATCACTTCTCAATGGAAACCAAACAATCAAGAATCTCAAACTACGACAAGTACAAAGTTTTGTTCATCTTTGATGGTCTGGATGAATGCCGACTGCCCCTAGACTTCCAGAAGAACAAGATCTGTTGTGACGTCACAGAGTCAACCTCAGTGGATGTTCTGCTGACAAATCTCATCAAGGGAAATCTGCTTCCCTATGCTCTCCTCTGGATAACTACCCGACCTGCAACAGCCAATAAGATCCCTTCTGCGTGTGTTGACCAGGTGACAGAGATACGAGGGTTCAATGACCCACAGAAGGAGGAGTACTTCAGGAAGAGATTCAGTGATGAGGACCTGGCCAGCAGAATCATCTCACACATAAAGACATCAAGGAGCCTCCACATCATGTGCCACATTCCAGTCTTCTGTTGGATTTCTGCAACAGTCCTTGAATACATGCTGAAACATAAGAGAGAAGAGATGCCCAAGACTCTGACTGAGATGTACACACACCTTGTGGTGTTTCATACCAAACAGAAGAATGAAAAGTATCTTGGGAAAGAAGAGACAGGTCCTCACTGGAATAAAGAGAGCATTCTGTCACTGGGAAAACTGGCTTTTCAACAGCTTGTGATGGGCAATCTGATTTTCTATGAAGAAGACCTAAAAGAGGCTGGCATTGATGTTAATGAAGCCTCAGTGTACTCAGGATTGTGCACACAGCTCTTTAAAGAGGAATGTGGGCTGTTCCAGGACAAGGTGTACTGCTTTGTTCATCTGAGCATTCAGGAGTTTCTGGCTGCTGTATATGTGTTCCTCTCATTCATCAACAACAATGAGAATCTAATGGATGAACTGCAAACAAACGACGAGCCTGAAGTTACTTTCTACAAGAGTGCTGTGGATAAAGCCTTACAAAGTGAGACGGGAAACCTGGACCTTTTCCTCCGCTTCCTTCTGGGCCTCTCACTGGAGTCCAATCAGAAGCACTTACGAGGTCTACTGACAAAGACAAGAAGCAGCTCGCAGAGCCATGAAGAAACAGTCAAGTACATCAAGGAGAAGATCAGGGAGAATCCCTCTCCAGAGAGGAGCATCAATCTGTTCCACTGTCTGAATGAACTGAATGCTCTAGTGGAGGAGATCCAAAGCTTCCTGAGATCAGGAAGTCTCTCAAAACCCAACCTGTCACCTGCACAGTGGTCAGCTCTGGTCTTTGTGTTGCTGACTTCAGAAAAGGAGCTGGATGTGTTTGACCTGAAGAAATTCTCCAGATCAGAGGAAGGTCTTCTGAGGCTGCTGCCAGTGGTCAAAGCCTCCAGAGCTGTTCTGTGAGTAAATAAAATGACATTTAAGAACTAATCATCAGGAAGAAATATTCAGTTTAGAGAAAATTATGTATTATAAAATGTATATAATATTATATTGAATAACATATTGAATCAGTGCATTGTTGTTCAGATTAGTATAACAATATGACCATACAATTCTAGGAGACAGAAGATGAATCTATATGTTCTTTGAGAGAATAAACCAAATGCATCTGCCATTGTCCTTCTACACTACTGGTGTTAAATTAACAGTGTGTTTGTGAAGTCATGATGATCTCTTTGTCAGGCTGTCAGGCTGTCTAGTCACAGAGGAAGGCTGTGCTTCTCTGGTCTCAGCTCTGGAGTCAAACAACTCACACCTGAGAGAGCTGGATCTGAGTAGCAATGACCTGAAGGATTCAGGAGTGAAGCTGCTCTCTGCTGGACTGGGGAATCCCCACTGTAAACTGGAGACTCTGAGGTCAGTATTATCAGATATGAGGTTAGTTGTTGACCAACAGTGATAACTGTTCACCAGATCCACATGTGTTTACCAGACACACATAATCCACACCATATGTGTTTGGACAGTGAAGCTTACAGTTTTAAATGTGGTGCTCTGCTCCAGCATTTTGGATTTGAGATATAATGTTTCATATTAGGAGACAGTACAGAATGTCACCTTTTATTTGAGGTTGATGGTGAGAGGTTAGCATGTTTTGTTGTAGCCTCTGTTATTGGTAATGGTGAGAGGTTAGTATGTTTTGTTGTAGCCTCTGTTATTGGTAATGGTGAGAGGTTAGCATGTTTTGTTGTAGCCTCTGTTATTGGTAATGGTGAGAGGTTAGCATGTTTTGTTGTAGCCTCTGTTATTGGTAATGGTGAGAGGTTAGCATGTTTTGTTGTAGTCTCTGTTATTGGTAATGGTGAGAGGTTAGCATGTTTTGTTGTAGCCTCTGTTATTGGTAATGGTGAGAGGTTAGCATGTTTTGTTGTAGCCTCTGTTATTGGTAATGGTGAGAGGTTAGCTTGCTTTGTTGTAGCCTCTGTTATTGGTATTGGTGAGAGGTTAGCATGTTTTGTTGTAGCCTCTGTTATTGTTAATGGTGAGAGGTTAGCATGTTTTGCTGTAGTCTCTGTTTTTGGTAATGGTGAGAGGTTAGCATGTTTTGTTATACTCTGTTACTGGTAATGGTGAGAGGTTAGCATGCTTTGTTGTAGCCTCTGTAACTTTCTCACTCATTAGTATTCATGATTCTTTCATGATTTTTCTTAATCATGGCATCATCAGGATTAATGTATTATTGTTTAGAAACATGTTATCTCTTAGACAGAAAAGTACTCCACTCATCATCCACCATTTTATTATCGGGCAAAACACAACCAAAACAAACTGCAAATGCAACCAACGAGTTTACGACAAAAAACTAAATGTTTGACTATTTTAATACACTATGAGTGAATTGTTCAGAAAACTTAAGACTTCTTCAAATGGGGAGACTGGAAACATAAATTGTTTTCATTTTTAATAGTGAAACACATATGTCTTAAAATACCCTCGAATTAAAGGTGACATTATATACTGTCACCTCATATGAAACATTTGACCTCAAATCCAAAATGTTGGAGAATAGAGACACATTTAAAATGTTATCTTCACTGTCTAAATAGATATGGTGTGGACTGTATACTCAATACAATCTAAATCTGATACCTCACTGTCTAAATAGATATGGTGTGGACTGTATACTCAATACAATCTAAATCTGATACCTCACTGTCTAAATAGATATGATGTGGACTGTATACTCAATACAATCTAAATCTGATTCCTCACTGTCTAAATAGATATGGTGTGGACTGTTTACTCAATACAATCTAAATCTGATTCCTCACTGTCTGTCTTCTGACTGATACTGCTTTTAAACTGGTCTGGTCAGTCTACTATAATATTTGTACTATACATGTTTCTATCTGCAGGCAATACTTTGATCATTTGTCATTTTTTATTATGATACACTATTTTATGATTATATATGGAAGGTTTCAGGACACTGATATATCTGAATATGTTGAAAAAATATACTGCCACTATTTTCACCACCAAAGAATATCAGTGTGGTTTTAATATGATTTGACTCTTTGCAGTCTGTCAGGATGTCTAGTCACAGAGGAAGGCTGTGCTTCTCTGGTCTCAGCTCTGAGGTCAAACCCCTCACACCTGAGAGAGCTGGACCTGAGCTACAATCACCCAGGAGACTCAGGAGTCAGACTGCTCTCTGCTGGACTGGAGGATCCACACTGCAGACTGGAGAAACTCAAGTATGTAGAGGGTTTATGTCAATGTTCATATCAGACATGTTTGACTTATCAGGCTGGTTAAGACAAACATTCTTACCACCACTTGGACAAAGTTATATGCTGACTGTGTGTGTGTGTGTGTGTGTGTGTGTGTGTGTGTGTGTGTGTGTGTGTGTGTGTGTGTGTGTGTGTGTGTGTGTGTGTGTGTGTGTGTCATGTGTGTGTGTGGACAAAGTTGTGTGTGTTCAGTGCAGTGTAAATCTCTCAATCTCTCACACACTGGACACACACACACACACACACACACACACACACACACACACAAACACACACACACACACACACACTCTGGACACACAAACACACTGGACTCACACACTGAATTCACACACTGGGCACTCACACACACACTGGACACACACACACACACACAGACACCCACACACATACTGGACACTCACAAACTGGACAAACACACAAACAAGCACTGGACACACACGCACAGGCACACACAGGCACACACTGGACACACACACACACTGGACACACACACACACTTGACACACACACTCACACACTGGACAAACACACACTGGAAACACACACACTGGACACACACACACACACACACACACACACACACACACACACACACACACACACACACACACACACACACACACATATACAAGCACTGGACACACACACACAGGCACACACTGGACACACACACTGGACGCAAACACACTGGACACACAGACAAACTGGACACACACACACACACTGGACACACACACAACTGGACACACACTCACACACTGGACAAACACACACTGGAAACACACACACTGGACACACACACACTGTACAAACACACACTGGACACACACACACTGGACACACACACGCTGGACACACACACGCTGGACACACACACACTGGACACACACACACTGGACACACACACGCTGGACACACACACGCTGGACACACACACGCTGGACACACACACACTGGACACACACACGCTGGACACACACACGCTGGACTCACACACGCTGGACACACACACACACATGCTGGACACACACACACACAGGACACACACACGCTGGACACACACACACACACTGGACACACACACACTGGACACACACACGCTGGACTCACACACACAAACACACACACACTGGACAAACACACGCTGGACACACACACGCTGTACACACACACGCTGGACACACACACACACACACTAGACACACACACACTGGACACACACACACTGGACACACACATACACACTGGACACACACACACTGGACACACACACACTGGACACATACACACTGGACACACACACACACACACACTGGACAAATACACACTGGACACACACACACTGGACACACACACACACACACTGGACACACACACACACACTGGACACACACACACACACACTGGACAAATACACACTGGACACACACACACTGGACACAAACACACACAGGACACACACACACTGGACACACACACACACTGGACAAATACACACTGGACACACACACACTGGACACAAACACACACAGGACACACACACACACACTGGACACAAACACACACTGGACAAACAAACACTGGACACACACAGACACACACTGGACAAACACACAATGGACACACACACACTGGACACAAACACACTGGACACACACACTGGACACAAACACACACTGGACAAACACACACTGAACAGACACACACTGGACAAACACACATTGGACACACACACACACACACACACACATTTACAAGCAATGGACACACACACACAGGCACACACTGGACACACACACTGGACACACACACTGGACACACACACACTGGACACACAGACAAACTGGACACACTCACACACTGGACAAACACACACTGTACAAACACAGACTGGACACACACACACTGGACACACACGCGCTGGACACACACACGCTGGACACACACACGCTGGACACACACACGCTGGACACACACAAACACACTGGACACACACACACTGGACACACACAAGCTGGACTCACACACACAAACACACACACACTGGAAAAAAACACGCTGGACACACACACGCTGGACACACACACACACACTGGACACACACACACTGGACACACACACAAACACTGGACACACACACACACACACACTGGACAAACACACACTGGACACACACACACTGGACACAAACAAACACTGGACAAACACACAATGGACACACTGGACACACACACGCTGGACAAACACACGCTGGACAAACACACACTGGACACACACACACACAGGACAAACACACACTGGACACACACAGACACACACTGATCACAGACACACACTGGACAAACACACACTGGACACACACAGACACACACTGGACATACACACACTGAACACACACACACTGGACACACACACACTGGACACAAACACACTGGACACACACACTGGACACAAACACACTGGACACAAACACACACTGGACAAACACACACTGAACAGACACACACTGGACACACACACATTGGACACACACACACTGGACACAAACACACTGGACAAACACACACTGGACACACACACACACTGGACAAACACACACTGGACACACACACACACACACACACACACACACACACTGGACACACACACACTGGACACACACTGGGCAAAGACACACACACACACACTGGACAATCACACACACACACTGGACAAACACACACACTGGACAAAGACACACACACACACACTGGGCAAAGACACACACACACACACACACACTGGACAAAGACAAACACACACACACACACACACTGGACACAAACACACTGGACACAAACACACACTGGACAAACACACACTGGACAAACACACACTGGACACAAACACACACTGGACAAACACACACTGGACTCACACACACTGGACAAACACACAATGGACAAACACACACTGGACAATCACACACACACACACACAGACACACACTCTGGACACAAACACACTGGACACAAACACACACTGGACAAACACACACTGGACAAACACACACTGGACACACACACACTGGACAAACACATACACACACACACACAGACAAACATTCGCTTGATATATGCTATATACGAGTTCAGGTGTATCCACACAGTGTGTGTGTGTGTGTGTGTGAGTTGACGTGTATCCCTCAATGACTGTCTGTTCTTCTGCTTACCGCTACAGTGTGGAACATGGTGGAGAGAACAGAATGAAACCTGGACTTAGAAAATGTGAGTGTTGACTGCTGTGAAGAATATGACTAAGAATAAGTCTTAATTCAAGTTAAGTCAAAGTCAAAGACCACCATCATTACTTACTTGGTCATATTAAATATCAGCTGTAGTTCAACAGAAGCAGATATCAGGGACACCAAAGTTTATTCAAGTTATATAAGAAATGTGTGTTTGTGTTCATGATGCTTAAGGTTTGTGTGTGTGTGTGTGTGTGTGTGTGTGTGTGTGTGTGTGTGTGTGTGTGTGTGTGTGTGTGTGTGTGTGTGTGTGTGTGTGTGTGTGTAATTAATGGGAATAAGTGTGTTTTATATTACCATACAGTATAACATATGATCATTCAACAAGTCTCAAGTTACCTTAACTTCTCCTTTCGATACCTAGAAACATCTACATTAAATGAATTAGTGAAAAGTGAGTTAACATTCTAATGTGAATGATGATGATTTCTAATATTGTGTCTGGTTTCATCCATCAGATGTCTGTGATCTCACACTGAACCCAAACACAGTAAACAGACACCTCTCTCTGTCTGAGGAGAACAGAAAGGTGACATGTAGGAGAGAGGAGCAGCCGTATCCTGATCACCCAGAGAGATTTGAGGACTGTAGACAGGTGCTGTGTAGAGAGGGTCTGACTGGGCGCTGTTACTGGGAGGTAGAGTGGAGTGGGAGAATGTTTGATATAGGAGTGACATATAAAGGAATCAGCAGGAGAGGAGGGGTTAAGGACTGTTGTCTTGGATACAATGACAAGTCCTGGTGTCTGTTCTGCTCTGACAACAGTTACTCTGCCTGTCACAATAATAATCACATTACCATAGACGTCCCCTCCTCCAGCTCCCACAGAGTAGGAGTGTATCTGGACTGGCCAGCCGGCACTCTGTCCTTCTATAGAGCCTCCTCTGACACACTGACCCACCTGATCACATTCACCTCCACATTCACTGAGCCCCTCTATCCAGGGATTAGGCTTTGTTATGACTCCTCAGTGTCCCTGAAATAATAACTTGACACACACTGGACACACACACACACACACAGACACACACGACTCTCACATCTTGACTCTCTCTCTGGCTTTGGTGGGATGGCAATGTCACTCTGTCAGTGATGCACGCTGGACACACACACACACGCTGGACACACACACACACACACACTGGACACACACACACGCTGGACACACACACACACACTGGACACACACACACACACTGGACTCGAACACACACTGGACAAACACACACACACACACACACACACACACACACACACACTGGACAAAACACACACACACACACATGTGCGCCTTCCTATAGTTGTGAGGACCTTGACACAGGACCTGACAATAACACTGTTAAAATACCAATGTGATCATTTGTCTTTTATGTTGAAAAACAAATTGTACAATTATATATGGACATACGCTCCATAGTTGAACACGTATACTAGGATATATTGTACTTTTCATAATAAAACATACTGAAACAAGAAAAGGCTGTTAATTGTGAAAACAGTTTGTTTATTGATTTAACGTTTCCTCTGTCAGATTGATGTTAACCTGCGACTGGTTGAAACAAGAAAAGGCCTGTTAATTGTGAAAACAGTTTGTTTATTGATTTAACGTTTCCTCTGTCAGGTTGATGTTAACATGCGACTGGTTGAAACATGAAACAAATATGAAATGAAATACAAAACAATTTAATATGTGGAATAGAATTAAACAAATTGTACAATTAGTACAACAGAGTGTTGTGATGCAGGGTCACTATAGCAACCGAGTGTTGTGATGCAGGGTCACTATAGCAACAGAGTGTTGTACTTCAGGGTTACTATAGCAACAGAGTGTTGTACTGCAGGGTTACTAGAGCAACAGAGTGTTGTACTGCAGGGTTACTATAGCAACAGAGTATTGTGATGCAGGGTCACTATAGCAACAGAGTGTTGTACTTCAGGGTTGCTATAGCAACAGAGTGTTGTACGTCAGGGTTACTATAGCAACAGTGTTGTACTGCAGGGTTACTATAGCAACATAGTGTTGTGATGCAGGGTCACTATAGCAACAGAGTGTTGTACTGCAGGGTTACTATAGCAACAGAGTGTTGTGATGCAGGGTCACTATAGCAACAGAGTGTTGTGATGTAGGGTCACTACAGCAACATAGTGTTGTGATGCAGGGTCACTACAGCAACAATGTTGTGATGCAGGGTCACTATAGCAACATAGTGTTGTGATGCAGGGTCACTATAGCAACAATGGTGTGATGCAGGGTCACTATAGCAACATAATGTTGTGATGCAGGGTCACTATAGCAACAATGTTGTGATGCAGGGTCACTATAGCAACACTGTTGTGATGCAGGGTCACTATAGCAACAGTGTTGTGATGCAGGGTCACTATATCAACAGAGTGTTGTGATGCAGGGTCACTATAGCAACAGAGTGTTGTACTGCAGGGTTACTATAGCAACAGAGTGTTGTGATGCAGGGTCACTATAGCAACAGAGTGTTGTGATGTAGGGTCACTACAGCAACATAGTGTTGTGATGCAGGGTCACTACAGCAACAATGTTGTGATGCAGGGTCACTAAAGCAACATAGTGTTGTGATGCAGGGTCACTATAGCAACAATGGTGTGATGCAGGGTCACCATAGCAACATAATGTTGTGATGCAGGGTCACTATAGCAACAATGTTGTGATGCAGGGTCACTATAGCAACACTGTTGTGATGCAGGGTCACTAAAGCAACATAGTGTTGTGATGCAGGGTCACTATAGCAACAATGTTGTGATGCAGGGTCACTATAGCAACATAATGTTGTGATGCAGGGTCACTATAGCAACAATGTTGTGATGCAGGGTCACTATAGCAACACTGTTGTGATGCAGGGTCACTATAGCAACAGTGTTGTGATGCAGGGTCACTATATCAACAGAGTGTTGTGATGCAGGGTCACTATAGCAACAGAGTGTTGTACTGCAGGGTTACTATAGCAACAGAGTGTTGTGATGCAGGGTCACTATAGCAACAGAGTGTTGTGATGTAGGGTCACTACAGCAACATAGTGTTGTGATGCAGGGTCACTATAGCAACGTAGTGTTGTGATGCGGTGTCAGTACAGCAACATAGTGTTGTGATGCAGGGTTACTATAGCAACATAGTGTTGTGATGCGGTGTCAGTACAGCAACAGAGTGTTGTGATGCAGGGTCACTACAGCAACAATGTTGTGATGCAGGGTCACTAAAGCAACATAGTGTTGTGATGCAGGGTCACTATAGCAACAATGGTGTGATGCAGGGTCACCATAGCAACATAATGTTGTGATGCAGGGTCACTATAGCAACAATGTTGTGATGCAGGGTCACTATAGCAACACTGTTGTGATGCAGGGTCACTATAGCAACAGTGTTGTGATGCAGGGTCACTATATCAACAGAGTGTTGTGATGCAGGGTCACTATAGCAACAGAGTGTTGTAATGCAGGGTCACTATAGCAACAGTGTTGTGATGCATTGTCACTATAGCAAGAGTGTTGTGATGCAGGGTCACTATAGCAACAGTGTTGTGACGCAGGGTCACTATAGCAACAGTGTTGTGATGCAGGGTCACTATAGCAACAGTGTTGTGATGCAGGGTCACTATAGCAACAGTGTTGTGATGCAGGGTCACTATAGCAACAGTGTTGTGACGCAGGGACAGAGTTTTGTGATGCGGCCCGGTGGAATCTCTCCAGACCAGTAGACTGTCTTCTCGGAGAGGAACCTTGTGATATAGATTTTGGAACATTGCTGCTATAACAGCCTCCACTCTTCTGGGAAGGCTTTCCACTAGATATTGCAACATTGCTGCATGGAATTTATTCCATTCAGCCACAAGAGCATTAGTGAGACCGGGCACTGATGTTGGGTGATTAGGCCTGGCTGGCAGTCGTCGTTCCAATTCCCCCCTAAGGTGTCGAGGCTCTTTGAAAAAACATTCCTAAATCGACCTCAGTTTGGAAGGAGGTAGTGAGTGTTGCATCCGAGGATTTTTACTCGCTACGTGCTTCAGCACTCCTCGGCCCCGTTCTGTGAGCTTGTGTAAACAAGCTAAACAATAACAGCACTTACATTTGACCGGGGCAGCTCTAAAAGGGCAGAAATTGGTATCCTATGACGGTGCCAAGTTGAAAGTCACTGAGGTCTTCAGTAAGGCCATTCTACTGCAAAGGTTTGTCTATGGAGATTGCATTGTTGTGTGCCCAAGAACAAAATAAAATCTGTCTTCATACAGGATGACATTGGGAAGCAGCGGCTCGTTGCATACTACTCTAAGAGACTTGACAGTGTGGTGAGAGGGTTGGTGTGTTGCCTCAGAGCTGTACCAGCTGCTACAGATGCAGTGTTAGCCTGTACTGGCCCGTTGCATACTACTCTGAGAGACTTGACAGTGTGGTGAGAGGGTTGGTGTGTTGCCTCAGAGCTGTACCAGCTGCTACAGATGCAGTGTTAGCCTGTACTGACATTGTGTCAATGTGCACTTTAACCTTTAAAGTTCCTCACACCATTCATGCTCTCATTTCACAGACACATACTGCTCACCTGTTCATCTCGTAATGAAAAATGTAGAAGTTGAGCAAGTTGGGGTGGGGGGATGTGACGGTGTATGGACAAAGAGGAAAAATACCCTCCTCCTCTAACACTGGAATTACACACACATCAGCAGACAACAACGTTACTCTCCACACATTCCCTCTTGCTCACCTGGGATCCGTCCTGCTCTACCCACAAACCACAAGTAACCCAGCGTCATGTACAAAGAAAAGATTACTAGATGAAAAAAACATTAGATGATGAGTTCTCTTCCTCCTCCTCCTCCTCCTTTTGGTTCTCCATGCAGCCTCCACAGGCAGACAGCGCCCTCCAGTGGGTCTGCCAGGCTCTAACACAAATACACAGCTGGGACCCCAGTACATTAGGGAGCCAGTGGGTCTGCCAGGCTCTACCACGAATATACAGCTGGGACCCCAGTTCATTAGGGAGCCAGTGGGTCTGCCAGGCTCTACCACGAATATACAGCTGGGACCCCAGTTCATTAGGGAGCCAGTGGGTCTGCCAGGCTCTACCACGACATACAGCTGGGACCCCAGTTCAATAGGGAGCCAGTGGGTCTGCCAGGCTCTACCACAACATACAGCTGGGACCCCAGTTCATTAGGGAGCCAGTGGGTCTGCCAGGCTCTACCACAACATACAGCTGGGACCCCAGTTCATTAGGGAGCCAGTGGGTCTGCCAGGCTCTACCACGACATACAGCTGGGACCCCAGTTCATTAGGGAGCCAGTGGGTCTGCCAGGCTCTACCACAACATACAGCTGGGACCCCAGTTCATTAGGGAGCCAGTGGGTCTGCCAGGCTCTACCACGACATACAGCTGGGACCCCAGTTCATTAGGGAGCCAGTGGGTCTGCCAGGCTCTACCACAACATACAGCTGGGACCCCAGTTCATTAGGGAGCCAGTGGGTCTGCCAGGCTCTACCACAACATATAGCTGGGACCCCAGTTCATTAGGGAGCCAGTGGGTCTGCCAGGCTCTACCACGAATATACAGCTGGGACCCCAGTTCATTAGGGAGCCAGTGGGTCTGCCAGGCTCTACCACGACATACAGCTGGGACCCCAGTTCATTAGGGAGCCAGTGGGTCTGCCAGGCTCTACCACAACATACAGCTGGGACCCCAGTTCAATAGGGAGCCAGTGGGTCTGCCAGGCTCTACCACAACATACAGCTGGGACCCCAGTTCATTAGGGAGCCAGTGGGTCTGCCAGGCTCTACCACAACATACAGCTGGGACCCCAGTTCATTAGGGAGCCAGTGGGTCTGCCAGGCTCTACCACGACATACAGCTGGGAACCCAGTTCATTAGGGAGCCAGTGGGTCTGCCAGGCTCTACCACAACATACAGCTGGGACCCCAGTTCATTAGGGAGCCAGTGGGTCTGCCAGGCTCTACCACGACATACAGCTGGGACCCCAGTTCATTAGGGAGCCAGTGGGTCTGCCAGGCTCTACCACAACATACAGCTGGGACCCCAGTTCATTAGGGAGTCAGTGGGTCTGCCAGGCTCTACCACAACATATAGCTGGGACCCCAGTTCATTAGGGAGCCAGTGGGTCTGCCAGGCTCTACCACGAATATACAGCTGGGACCCCAGTTCATTAGGGAGCCAGTGGGTCTGCCAGGCTCTACCACGACATACAGCTGGGACCCCAGTTCATTAGGGAGCCAGTGGGTCTGCCAGGCTCTACCACAACATATAGCTGGGACCCCAGTTCATTAGGGAGCCAGTGGGTCTGCCAGGCTCTACCACAACATACAGCTGGGACCCCAGTTCATTAGGGAGCCAGTGGGTCTGCCAGGCTCTACCACGAATATACAGCTGGGACCCCAGTTCATTAGGGAGCCAGTGGGTCTGCCAGGCTCTACCACAACATACAGCTGGGACCCCAGTTCATTAGGGAGCCAGTGGGTCTGCCAGGCTCTACCACAACATACAGCTGGGACCCCAGTTCATTAGGGAGCCAGTGGGTCTGCCAGGCTCTACCACAACATATAGCTGGGACCCCAGTTCATTAGGGAGCCAGTGGGTCTGCCAGGCTCTACCACAACATATAGCTGGGACCCCAGTTCATTAGGGAGCCAGTGGGTCTGCTAGGCTCTACCACAACATACAGCTGGGACCCCAGTTCATTAGGGAGCCAGTGGGTCTGCCAGGCTCTACCACAACATATAGCTGGGACCCCAGTTCATTAGGGAGCCAGTGGGTCTGCTAGGCTCTACCACAAAATATAGCTGGGACCCCAGTTCATTAGGGAGCCAGTGGGTCTGCCAGGCTCTACCACAACATACAGCTGGGACCCCAGTTCATTCGGGAGCCAGTGGGTCTGCCAGGCTCTACCACAACATATAGCTTATAGTATAGTATTAACTAGATCACCCCTCTCTGTCTTCCTGACTGAGTAACTAGATCACCCCTCTGTCTTCCTGACTGTTTTAACTAGAACACCCCTCTGTCTTCCTGACTGTAGTAACTAGATCACCCCTCTGTCTTCCTGACTGTAGTAACTAGATCACCTCTCTGTATTCCTGACTGAGTAACTAGATCACCCCTCTGTCTTCCTGACTGTAGTAACTAGATCCCCTCTCTGTCTTCCTGACTGTAGTAACTAGATCACCTCTCTGTCTTCCTGACTGTAGTAACTAGATCACCTCTCTGTCTTCCTGACTGTAGTAACTAGATTACCTCTCTGTCTTCCTGACTGTAGTAACTAGATCACCACTCTGTCTTCCTGACTGTAGTAACTAGATCACCTCTCTGTCTTCCTGACTGTAGTAACTAGATCACCTCTCTGTCTTCCTGACTGTAGTAACTAGATCCCCTCTCTGTCTTCCTGACTGTAGTAACTAGATCACCTCTCTGTCTTCCTGACTGTAGTAACTAGATCACCACTCTGTCTTCCTGACTGTAGTAACTAGATCACCACTCTGTCTTCCTGACTGTAGTAACTAGATCACCACTCTGTCTTCCTGACTGTAGTAACTAGATCACCTCTCAGACTTCCTGACTGTAGTAACTAGATCCCCTCTCTGTCTTCCTGACTGTAGTAACTAGATCACCTCTCGGTCTTCCTGACTGTAGTAACTAGATCACCTCTCTGTCTTCCTGACTGTAGTAACTAGATCACCCCTCTGTCTTCCTGACTGTAGTAACTAGATCACCTCTCAGTCTTCCTGACTGTAGTAACTAGATCACCTCTCTGTCTTCCTGACTGTAGTAACTAGATCACCTCTCTGTCTTCCTGACTGTAGTAACTAGATCACCTCTCTGTCTTCCTGACTGTATTATACTAATTATGTTTCTACTGAGTAACTAGATCACCACTCTGTCTTCCTGACTGTAGTAACTAGATCCCCTCTCTGTCTTCCTGACTGTAGTAACTAGATCACCTCTCAGTCTTCCTGACTGTAGTAACTAGATCACCTCTCTGTCTTCCTGACTGTAGTAACTAGATCCCCTGTCGGTCTTCCTGACTGTAGTAACTAGATCACCTCTCTGTCTTCCTGACTGTAGTAACTAGATCCCCTCTCTGTCTTCCTGACTGTAGTAACTAGATCCCCTCTCTGTCTTCCTGACTGTTTTAACTAGATCACCCCTCTGTCTTCCTGACTGTTTTAACTAGAACACCCCTCTGTCCTCCTGACTGTAGTAACTAGATCCCCTCTCTGTCTTCCTGACTGCAGTAACTAGATCCCCTCTCTGTCTTCCTGACTGTTTTAACTAGATCACCCCTCTGTCTTCCTGACTGTTTTAACTAGAACACCCCTCTGTCCTCCTGACTGTAGTAACTAGATCCACTCTCTGTCTTCCTGACTGTAGTAACTAGATCACCCCTCTGTCTTCCTGACTGTTTTAACTAGAACACCCCTCTGTCTTCCTGACTGTAGTAACTAGATCACCCCTCTCTGTCTTCCTGACTGTAGTAACTAGATCACCTCTCAGTCTTCCTGACTGTAGTAACTAGATCACCTCTCTGTCTTCCTGACTGTAGTAACCAGATCACCACTCTGTCTTCCTGACTGTAGTAACTAGATCACCTCTCTGTCTTCCTGACTGTAGTAACTAGATCACCTCTCAGTCTTCCTGACTGTAGTAACTAGATCACCTCTCAGTCTTCCTGACTGTAGTAACTAGATCACCACTCTGTCTTCCTGACTGTAGTAACTAGATCACCACTCTGTCTTCCTGACTGTAGTAACTCGATCACCTCTCTGTCTTCCTGACTGTAGTAACTAGATCACCTCTCAGTCTTCCTGACTGTAGTAACTAGATCACCTCTCAGTCTTCCTGACTGTAGTAACTAGATCACCTCTCTGTCTTCCTGACTGTAGTAACTAGATCACCTCTCTGTCTTCCTGACTGTATTATACTAATTATGTTTCTACTGAGTAACTAGATCACCACTCTGTCTTCCTGACTGTAGTAACTAGATCATCTCTCAGTCTTCCTGACTGTAGTAACTAGATCACCACTCTGTCTTCCTGACTGTAGTAACTCGATCACCTCTCTGTCTTCCTGACTGTAGTAACTAGATCACCTCTCAGTCTTCCTGACTGTAGTAACTAGATCACCTCTCAGTCTTCCTGACTGTAGTAACTAGATCACCACTCTGTCTTCCTGACTGTAGTAACTAGATCACCACTCTGTCTTCCTGACTGTAGTAACTCGATCACCTCTCTGTCTTCCTGACTGTAGTAACTAGATCACCTCTCAGTCTTCCTGACTGTAGTAACTAGATCACCTCTCAGTCTTCCTGACTGTAGTAACTAGATCACCTCTCTGTCTTCCTGACTGTAGTAACTAGATCACCTCTCTGTCTTCCTGACTGTATTATACTAATTATGTTTCTACTGAGTAACTAGATCACCACTCTGTCTTCCTGACTGTAGTAACTAGATCCCCTCCCTGTCTTCCTGACTGTAGTAACTAGAACACCCCTCTGTCTTCCTGACTGTAGTAACTAGATCACCTCTCTGTCTTCCTGACTGTAGTAACTAGATCACCACTCTGTGTTCCTGACTGTATTATACTAATTATGTTTCTACTGAGTAACTAGATCACCACTCTGTCTTCCTGACTGTAGTAACTAGATCCCCTCTCTGTCTTCCTGACTGTAGTAACTAGAACACCCCTCTGTCTTCCTGACTGTAGTAACTAGATCACCTCTCTGTCTTCCTGACTGTAGTAACTAGATCACCACTCTGTGTTCCTGACTGTAGTAACTAGATCACCTCTCTGTCTTCCTGACTGTAGTAACTAGATCCCCTCTCTGTCTTCCTGATTGTAGTAACTAGATCACCTCTCTGTCTTCCTGACTGTAGTAACTAGATCACCTCTCTGTCTTCCTGACTGTATTATACTAATTATGTTTCTACTGAGTAACTAGATCACCACTCTTTCTTCCTGACTGTAGTAACTAGATCCCCTCTCTGTCTTCCTGACTGTAGTAACTAGAACACCCCTCTGTCTTCCTGACTGTAGTAACTAGATCACCACTCTGTGTTCCTGACTGTATTATACTAATTATGTTTCTACTGAGTAACTAGATCACCACTCTGTCTTCCTGACTGTAGTAACTAGATCCCCTTTCTGTCTTCCTGACTGTAGTAACTAGAACACCCCTCTGTCTTCCTGACTGTAGTAACTAGATCACCTCTCTGTCTTCCTGACTGTAGTAACTAGATCACCACTCTGTGTTCCTGACTGTAGTAACTAGATCACCTCTCTGTCTTCCTGACTGTAGTAACTCGATCCCCTCTCTGTCTTCCTGATTGTAGTAACTAGATCACCTCTCTGTCTTCCTGACTGTAGTAACTAGATCACCTCTCTGTCTTCCTGACTGTATTATACTAATTATGTTTCTACTGAGTAACTAGATCACCACTCTGTCTTCCTGACTGTAGTAACTAGATCCCCTCTCTGTCTTCCTGACTGTAGTAACTAGAACACCCCTCTGTCTTCCTGACTGTAGTAACTAGATCACCTCTCTGTCTTCCTGACTGTAGTAACTAGATCACCACTCTGTGTTCCTGACTGTAGTAACTAGATCACCTCTCTGTCTTCCTGACTGTAGTAACTAGATCCCCTCTCTGTCTTCCTGACTGTAGTAACTAGATCACCTCTCTGTCTTCCTGACTGTAGTAACTAGATCCCCTCTCTGTCTTCCTGACTGTAGTAACTAGAACACCCCTCTGTCTTCCTGACTGTAGTAACTAGATCACCTCTCTGTCTTCCTGACTGTAGTAACTAGATCACCACTCTGTGTTCCTGACTGTAGTAACTAGATCACCTCTCTGTCTTCCTGACTGTAGTAACTAGATCCCCTCTCTGTCTTCCTGATTGTAGTAACTAGATCACCTCTCTGTCTTCCTGACTGTAGTAACTAGATCACCTCTCTGTCTTCCTGACTGTATTATACTAATTATGTTTCTACTGAGTAACTAGATCACCACTCTGTCTTCCTGACTGTAGTAACTAGATCCCCTCTCTGTCTTCCTGACTGTAGTAACTAGAACACCCCTCTGTCTTCCTGACTGTAGTAACTAGATCACCTCTCTGTCTTCCTGACTGTAGTAACTAGATCACCACTCTGTGTTCCTGACTGTAGTAACTAGATCACCTCTCTGTCTTCCTGACTGTAGTAACTAGATCCCCTCTCTGTCTTCCTGACTGTAGTAACTAGATCACCTCTCTGTCTTCCTGACTGTAGTAACTAGATCCCCTCTCTGTCTTCCTGACTGTAGTAACTAGAACACCCCTCTGTCTTCCTGACTGTAGTAACTAGATCACCTCTCTGTCTTCCTGACTGTAGTAACTAGATCACCACTCGGTGTTCCTGACTGTAGTAACTAGATCACCTCTCTGTCTTCCTGACTGTAGTAACTAGATCCCCTCTCTGTCTTCCTGATTGTAGTAACTAGATCACCTCTCTGTCTTCCTGACTGTAGTAACTAGATCACCTCTCTGTCTTCCTGACTGTATTATACTAATTATGTTTCTACTGAGTAACTAGATCACCACTCTGTCTTCCTGACTGTAGTAACTAGATCCCCTCTCTGTCTTCCTGACTGTAGTAACTAGAACACCCCTCTGTCTTCCTGACTGTAGTAACTAGATCACCTCTCTGTCTTCCTGACTGTAGTAACTAGATCACCACTCTGTGTTCCTGACTGTAGTAACTAGATCACCTCTCTGTCTTCCTGACTGTAGTAACTAGATCACCACTCTGTGTTCCTGACTGTAGTAACTAGATCACCTCTCTGTCTTCCTGACTGTAGTAACTAGATCACCTCTCTGTCTTCCTGACTGTAGTAACTAGATCACCTCTCTGTCTTCCTGACTGTAGTAACTAGATCCCCTCTCTGTCTTCCTGACTGTAGTAACTAGAACACCCCTCTGTCTTCCTGACTGTAGTAACTAGATCACCTCTCTGTCTTCCTGACTGTAGTAACTAGATCACCTCTCTGTCTTCCTGACTGTATTATACTAATTATGTTTCTACTGAGTAACTAGATCACCACTCTGTCTTCCTGACTGTAGTAACTAGATCCCCTCTCTGTCTTCCTGACTGTAGTAACTAGATCACCACTCTGTCTTCCTGACTGTAGTAACTAGATCACCTCTCTGTCTTCCTGACTGTATTATACTAATTATGTTTCTACTGAGTAACTAGATCCCCTCTCTGTCTTCCTGACTGTAGTAACTAGATCACCACTCTGTCTTCCTGACTGTAGTAACTAGATCACCTCTCTGTCTTCCTGACTGTATTATACTAATTATGTTTCTACTGAGTAACTAGATCCCCTCTCTGTCTTCCTGACTGTAGTAACTAGATAACCTCTCTGTCTTCCTGACTGTATTATACTAATTATGTTTCTACTGAGTAACTAGATCCCCTCTCTGTCTTCCTGACTGTAGTAACTAGATCACCACTCTGTCTTCCCGACTGTAGTAACTAGATCACCTCTCTGTCTTCCTGACTGTATTATACTAATTATGTTTCTACTGAGTAACTAGATCCCCTCTCTGTCTTCCTGACTGTAGTAACTAGATCACCTCTCTGTCTTCCTGACTGTAGTAACTAGAACACCTCTCTGTCTTCCTGACTGTAGTAACTAGATCACCTCTCTGTCTTCCTGACTGTAGTAACTAGATCCCCTCTCTGTCTTCCTGACTGTAGTAACTAGATCACCTCTCTGTCTTCCTGACTGTAGTAACTAGATCACCTCTCTGTCTTCCTGACTGTATTATACTAATTATGTTTCTACTGAGTAACTAGATCACCACTCTGTCTTCCTGACTGTAGTAACTAGATCCCCTCTCTGTCTTCCTGACTGTAGTAACTAGATCACCTCTCTGTCTTCCTGACTGTATTATACTAATTATGTTTCTGCTGAGTAACTAGATCCCCTCTCTGTCTTCCTGACTGTAGTAACTAGATCACCTCTCTGTCTTCCTGACTGTAGTAACTAGATCACCACTCTGTCTTCCTGACTGTAGTAACTAGATCACCACTCTGTCTTCCTGACTGTAGTAACTAGATCACCACTCTGTCTTCCTGACTGTAGTAACTAGATCACCTCTCTGTCTTCATGACTGTAGTAACTAGATCACCACTCTGTCTTCCTGACTGTAGTAACTAGATCACCACTCTGTCTTCCTGACTGTAGTAACTAGATCCCCTCTCTGTCTTCCTGACTGTAGTAACTAGATCACCACTCTGTCTTCCTGACTGTAGTAACTAGATCACCTCTCAGTCTTCCTGACTGTAGTAACTAGATCACCTCTCAGTCTTCCTGACTGTAGTAACTAGATGACCTCTCTGTCTTCATCTTTAACCCGTCTCCTCTCCTTCATCTTTAACCTGTCTCCTCTCCTTCATCTTTAACCTGTCTCCTCTCCTTCATCTTTAACCTGTCTCCTCCCCTTCATCTTTAACCTGTCTCCTCTGCTTCATCTTTAACCCGTCTCCTCTCCGTCATCTTTAACCCGTCTCCTCTCCATCTTTAACCTGTCTCCTCTCCTTCATCTTTAACCCGTCTCCTCTCCTTCATCTTTAACCTGTCTCCTCTCCTTCATCTTTAACCCGTCTCCTCTCCTTCATATTTAACCCGTCTCCTCTCCTTCATCTTTAACCTGTCTCCTCTCCTTCATCTTTAACCCGTCTCCTCTCCTTCATCTTTAACCCGTCTCCTCTCCTTCATCTTTAACCTGTCTCCTCTCCTTCATATTTAACCTGTCTCCTCTCCTTCATCTTTAACCTGTCTCCTCTCCTTCACCTACACTGATGGAAGTGGATTTAGAAAGTGACACCAATAAGGGGTCAAAGCTTCCAGCTGGTCAGTCTGTCATGGAAGTAGGTGTTCATAATGTTCTGTCCACTCAGTGTCTGACAGGATTGGATGTTTATTTTTGTAATGATTTTAGTCTTTTAGCAGACGCTCTTATTCAGAGTGACTTACAGGAGCAATTAGGGATTAAGTGCCTTGATTAAGGGCACACCGGCAGGGGATTCAGACCGCTCTTAACCACTAGGTTACCTGCCACCCTATGCGTTCAATGTCAATGTTTGACTCGTTTGTGTATCAGCAAATTGACCTCATCTCATTGCAACACTGCGTCCATGTTGCATCACACAGGAGTTTCCAAAGAACCTCTAGTCAAGGTGAGCTTCTCACCCACTCAGTCTGTCTTACCAGACTTCCTGGTCTAACTTATTAACTTAATACTCTTATTGACCGTTGACAAGATTCAGTGGAACTCACAGGGAGGGTTGGGGCGTGACTTTCAAACTTCCAAAATATTTTATTTTATTTGACTTTTTTAATTAGAACGTTCAAATGTACAACAGAAAGGTTACAGTTTATACCATGACATTAAAGTGACAGTTCTTTTTTAATTAGAACGTTCAAATGTACAGAGTGTCTGCAAGACCCCCCCACACACAGGAACATTTACCCTGCACCCCCCCCCCTCCCCTCACACACAGGAACATTTACCCTGCACCCCCCCCCCCCCCCTCACACACAGGAACATTTTACCCTGCACCCCCCCCCCCTCATACACAGGAACATTTACCCTGCACCCCCCCCCCCCTCATACACAGGAACACACAGGAACATTTACCCTGCACCCCCCCCCCCCCCCTCATACACAGGGACATTTACCCTGCACCCCCCCCCCCTCACACACAGGAACATTTACCCTGCACCCCCCCCCCCCCCCCCCCCTCACACACAGGAACATTTACCCTGCACCCCCCCCTCCCCTCACACACAGGAACATTTACCCTGCACCCCCCCCCCCCCCCTCACACACAGGAACATTTACCCTGCACCCCCCCCCCCCCCCCTCACACACAGGAACATTTGCCCTGCACCCCCCCCCCTCCCCTCACACACAGGGACATTTACCCTGCCCCCCCCCCCCCCCCTCACACACAGGGACATTTTCCCTGCGGTTAAAGGTTATGTCCACCGTACAGCCGGAGATCACTATGTACACAGGTAAGAACAGGGATATTGCCCCTCAGTGTGTCAACAGGCCGCTATTAGAGATCACTATGTACACAGGTAAGAACAGGGATATTGCCCCTCAGTGTGTCAACAGGCCGCTATTAGAGATCACTATGTACACAGGTAAGGACAGGGATATTGCCCCTACATGTGTCAACAGTATTAGAATAGTAGAGGAGAGACTTTGTAACTACCGTGACCAAGAAGAGGTAGAGAATGAAATTCACTCAATAGTCTATTGGCCTTTAAAAGACGATATACAGGTGTTTCTATTCCAGACAACCCACTAGGTGGGAGGGCTTGGGAGAACCCTGGCATTATTCTATATACAGGTGTTTCTATTCCAGACAACCCACTAGGTGGGAGGGCCTGGGAGAACCCTGGCATTATTCTATATACAGGTGTTTCTATTCCAGACAGCCCACTAGGTGGGAGGGCCTGGGAGAACCCTGGCATTATTCTATATACAGGTGTTTCTATTCCAGACAGCCCACTAAGTGGTAGGGCCTGGGAGAACCCTGGCATTAGTATATAAACAGGTGTTTCTATTCCAGACAGCCCACTAGGTGGGAGGGCCTGGGAGAACCCTGGCATTATTCTATATACAGTTGTTTCTATTCCAGACAGCCCACTAGGTGGGAGGGCCTGGGAGAACCCTGGCATTATTCTATATACAGGTGTTTCTATTCCAGACAGCCCACTAGGTGGGAGGGCTTGGGAGAACCCTGGCATTATTCTATATACAGGTGTTTCTATTCCAGACAGCCCACTAGGTGGGAGGGCCTGGGAGAACCCTGGCATTATTCTATATACAGTTGTTTCTATTCCAGACAGCCCACTAGGTGGGAGGGCTTGGGAGAACCCTGGCATTATTCTATACACAGGTGTTTCTATTCCAGACAGCCCACTAGGTGGGAGGGCCTGGGAGAACCCTGGCATTATTCTATATACAGTTGTTTCTATTCCAGACAGCCCACTAGGTGGGAGGGCCTGGGAGAACACTGGCATTATTCTATATACAGGTGTTTCTATTCCAGACAGCCCACTAGGTGGGAGGGCCTGGGAGAACCCTGTCATTATTATATATACAGGTGTTTCTATTCCAGACAGCCCACTAGGTGGGAGGGCCTGGGAGAACCCTGGCATTATTCTATATACAGGTGTTTCTATTCCAGACAGCCCACTAAGTGGTAGGGCCTGGGAGAACCCTGGCATTAGTATATAAACAGGTGTTTCTATTCCAGACAGCCCACTAGGTGGGAGGGCCTGGGAGAACCCTGGCATTATTCTATATACAGTTGTTTCTATTCCAGACAGCCCACTAGGTGGGAGGGCCTGGGAGAACCCTGGCATTATTCTATATACAGGTGTTTCTATTCCAGACAGCCCACTAGGTGGGAGGGCTTGGGAGAACCCTGGCATTATTCTATATACAGGTGTTTCTATTCCAGACAGCCCACTAGGTGGGAGGGCCTGGGAGAACCCTGGCATTATTCTATATACAGTTGTTTCTATTCCAGACAGCCCACTAGGTGGGAGGGCTTGGGAGAACCCTGGCATTATTCTATACACAGGTGTTTCTATTCCAGACAGCCCACTAGGTGGGAGGGCCTGGGAGAACCCTGGCATTATTCTATATACAGTTGTTTCTATTCCAGACAGCCCACTAGGTGGGAGGGCCTGGGAGAACACTGGCATTATTCTATATACAGGTGTTTCTATTCCAGACAGCCCACTAGGTGCGAGGGCCTGGGAGAACCCTGTCATTATTATATATACAGGTGTTTCTATTTCAGACAGCCCACTAGGTGGGAGGGCCTGGGAGAACCCTGGCATTATTATATATACAGGTGTTTCTATTCCAGACAGCCCACTAGGTGGGAGGGCCTGGGAGAACCCTGGCATTATTCTATATACAGGTGTTTCTATTCCAGACAGCCCACTAGGTGGGAGGGCCTGGGAGAACCCTGGCATTATTCTATATACAGGTGTTTCTATTCCAGACAGCCCACTAGGTGGGAGGGCCTGGGAGAACCCTGGCATTATTCTATATACAGTTGTTTCTATTCCAGACAGCCCACTAGGTGGGAGGGCCTGGGAGAACCCTGGCATTATTATATATACAGGTGTTTCTATTCCAGACAGCCCACTAGGTGGGAGGGCCTGGGAGAACCCTGGCATTATTCTATATACAGGTGTTTCTATTCCAGACAGCCCACTAGGTGGGAGGGCCTGGGAGAACCCTGGCATTATTATATATACAGGTGTTTCTATTCCAGACAGCCCACTAGGTGGGAGGGCCTGGGAGAACCCTGGCATTATTCTATATACAGGTGTTTCTATTCCAGACAGCCCACTAGGTGGGAGGGCCTGGGAGAACCCTGGCATTATTCTATATACAGGTGTTTCTATTCCAGACAGCCCACTAGGTGGGAGGGCCTGGGAGAACCCTGGCATTATTCTATATACAGTTGTTTCTATTCCAGACAGCCCACTAGGTGGGAGGGCCTGGGAGAACCCTGGCATTATTCTATATACAGGTGTTTCTATTCCAGACAGCCCACTAGGTGGGAGGGCCTGGGAGAACCCTGGCATTATTCTATATACAGGTGTTTCTATTCCAGACAGCCCACTAGGTGGGAGGGCCTGGGAGAACCCTGGCATTATTGTATATACAGGTGTTTCTATTCCAGACAGCCCACTAGGTGGGAGGGCCTGGGAGAACCCTGGCATTATTCTATATACAGGTGTTTCTATTCCAGACAGCCCACTAGGTGGGAGGGCCTGGGAGAACCCTGGCATTATTCTATATACAGGTGTTTCTATTCCAGACAGCCCACTAGGTGGGAGGGCCTGGGAGAACCCTGGCATTATTCTATATACAGGTGTTTCTATTCCAGACAGCCCACTAGGTGGGAGGGCCTGGGAGAACCCTGGCATTATTCTATATACAGGTGTTTCTATTCCAGAAAGCCCACTAGGTGGGAGGGCCTGGGAGAACCCTGGCATTATTATATATACAGGTGTTTCTATTCCAGACAGCCCACTAGGTGGGAGGGCCTGGGAGAACCCTGGCATTATTATATAAACAGGTGTTTCTATTCCAGACAGCCCACTAGGTGGGAGGGCCTGGGAGAACCCTGGCATTATTCTATATACAGGTGTTTCTATTCCAGACAGCCCACTAGGTGGGAGGGCCTGGGAGAACCCTGGCATTATTCTATATACAGGTGTTTCTATTCCAGACAGCCCACTAGGTGGGAGGGCCTGGGAGAACCCTGGCATTATTCTATATACAGGTGTTTCTATTCCAGACAGCCCACTAGGTGGGAGGGCCTGGGAGAACCCTGGCATTATTCTATATACAGGTGTTTCTATTCCAGACAGCCCACTAGGTGGGAGGGCCTGGGAGAAGCCTGGCATTATTCTATATACAGGTGTTTCTATTCCAGACAGCCCACTAGGTGGGAGGGCCTGGGAGAACATTATTTGGCTGATCGAAGAGGAAAACCTGAACGTTGTTTTGTCTATATTCAAGCCAATTTGTTTGATGAAGCCTGGAATAAGAGAAAAAGCCCAACCTATAATTATTTACATATTTAGTTCTAGGTGTACATCAAGTCCATGTACGTATGGATTGTGAGTAGGCTTATACAGTTGAAGTCGGAAGTTTACATACACTTAGGTTGGAGTCAGTTAAACTCATTTTTCAACTACGCCACAAATTTCATGTTATCAATCTATAGTTTTGGCATGTCGGTTAGGACATCTACTTTGTGCATTTTTCCAACAATTGTTTATTAATGACAGATTATTTCACTTCTAATTTACTGTATCACAATTCCAGTGGGCCAGAAGTGTACATACTGTCACGAATCTCGCCGAGGATGGTGCCTCTTCCTGTTCGGGCGGCGCTCGGCGGTCGTCGTCGCCGGCCTATTAGCTGCCATCGATTCCCTTTCCGTTTGTTTGTGTTTATTGGGTTGAATTGGGTTTTGAGTTAGTGTTTGTTTGTTTCTATTTAAGGGCACTAGGCCCACTGGGTATTTGTGCGGGCTTGTTTTTTGTTACTCTGTTGGATGGTGTTTTTTTCGTGTATGTATTCTCCGGACTATTTTGGTCCTGTTGTTTGGGCTGGTATATTGTATTGCGACCTGTGTGTCGGCGTGACCGTTTTGATGCGCCGGAGAATACATTTGACAATCTACTGAACCCTGCTCTCTGCGCCTGATTCCACCCACCACTCCTAGTAAATCGTAACACATACACTTAGTCGACTGTGCCTTTAAACAGCTTGGGAAAATTCCAGAAAATTATGTCATGGATTTAGAAGCTTCTGATAGGCTAATTAACATCATTTGAGTCAATTGGAGGTGTACCCGTGGATGTATTTCAAGGCCTACCTTCAAAGTCAGCTAGTTGCTTGACATCATGGGAAAATCAAAAGAAATCAGCCAAGACCTCAGGAAAAAAATGGTAAACCTCCACAAGTCTGGTTCATCCTTGGGAGCAATTTCCAAACGCGTGAAGGAACCACGGCCATCAGTGTAAACAAAGGTACGCAACACCAAGTATAAACACCATTGGACCACGCAGCCGCGAAGCCGTCATATCGCTCAGGAAGGAGACGCGTTCTGTCTCCTAGAGAGGAACGTACTTTGGTGTGAAAAGTACAAATCAATCCTAGAACAACAGCAAAGGACCTTGTGAAGATGCTGGAGGAAACAGGTACAAAAGTATCTATATCCGCAGTAAAACGGGTCCTATATCGACATAACCTGAAAGGCCACTCAGCAAGGAAGAAGCCACTGCTCCAAAACCACTATAGAAAAGCCAGACTACGGTTTTCATCTGCACATGAGGACAAATATCGTACATTTTGGAGAAATGTCCTGTGGTCTGATGAAACAAAAATATAACTATTTTGCCATAATGACCATTGTTATGTTTGGAAGAAAAAGGGGGTGGCTTGCAAGCTGAAGAACACCATCCCAAACATGAAGCACGGGGGTGGCAGCATCATGTTGTAGGGGTTCTTTGCTGCAGAAGGGACTGGTGCACTTCACAAAATAGATGGCTTCATGAGGAAGAAAAGTATGTGGGTATATTGAAGCAACATCTCAAGACATCAGTCAGGAAGTTAAAGGTTGGTGCAAATGGGTCTTCCAAATAGACAATGACCCCAAGCAAAATGGCTTAAGGGCAACAAAGTCAAGTATTGGAGTGCCCATCACAAAGCCCTGACCTCAATTCCATAGAAAATGTGTGGGGAGAACTGAAAAAGTGTGTGCGAGCAAGGAGGCCTACAAACCTGACTCAGTTACACCAGCTCTGTCAGGAGGAATGGGCCAAAATGCAACTTATTATGGGAAGCTTGTGGAAGGCTACCCGAAACATATGTCCCAAGTTTAAACAATTTAAAGGCAATACTACTAAATACTAATTGAGTTTATGTAAACTTCTGACCCACTGGGAATGTGATGAAAGAAATAAAAGCTGAAATAAATAATTTTCTCTACTATTATTCTGACATTTCACATTCTTAAAATAAAGTGGTGATCCTACCTGACCTAAGACAGGGAATGTTTACTAGAATTAAATGTCAGGAATTGTGAAACACTGACTTTAAATGTATTTGGCTAAAGTATGTATACACTTCCAATATCAACTGTACATATATGTACTGTTTTATGTAACCTATTGTTTTCTCTTTATTCAACCTGCCATCTACCCACCTGGGGACTGAGGGTTATGAGAGAACCCCCACATCACTAGCTTCTCTTTATACAACCTGCCATCTACCCACCTGGGGACTGAGGGTTATGAGAGAACCCCCACATCACTAGCTTCTCTTTATTCAACCTGCCATCTACCCACCTGGGGACTGAGGGTTATGAGAGAACCCCCACATCACCAGCTTCTCTTTATACAACCTGCCATCTACCCACCTGGGGACTGAGGGTTATGAGGGAACCCCCACATCACTAGCTTCTCTTTATACAACCTGCCATCTACCCACCTGGGGACTGAGGGTTATGAGAGAACCCCCACATCCCTAGATTATCTTTATTCAACCTGCCATCTACCCACCTGGGGACTGAGGGTTATTAGAGAACCCCCACATCACTAGATTATCTTTATTCAACCTGTCATCTACCCACCTGGGGACTGAGTGTTATTAGAGAACCCCCACATCACTAACTTGTATGTTCTGCAGCCTTGTAAAGATAAGGAGGGGGTGACTGGGAGGCAGATTGGCATTTATTGTCATGAATCTTGCCCTGGAGGCAGTTCAGCATAGTGGTCACTAACTGGAACAGGCACAAAGTAATACAATTTGATTTTAATCCTAACCTAACCACACTGCTCACCCTTCCCTTAAGTGGTGCAGATACAAAGGACACACACACACACACACAAACACAAACACAAACACAAACACGCACACACACACACACTGGGCTCCTGAGTTGTGCAGTGGTCTAAGGCACTACATTTCAGTGCAAGAGGCACCACTACAGTCCCTGGTTCAAATCCAGGCTGCATCACATCTGGCCCTGAGTCCCATGATGCACATACCCCTCCGGGGTAGGCCGTCAATGTAAATAATGATTTGTTCATAACTGACTTGCCTAGTTAAATAGACACTTACATTTTGTTTTTTTTCTGATTAAAGAAACAAAAGCTGAAATAAATCATTCTCTCTACTATTATTCTGACATTTCACATTCTTTAAAAAAAAGTGGTGATCCTAACTGACCTAAGACAGGGAATGTTTACTAGAATTAAATGTCAGGAATTGTTTTGCTGGGGTCAGTATTGAGTAGCTTGGATGAATAAGGTGCCCAGAGTAAACTGCCTGCTACTCAGTCCCAGTTGCTAATATATGCACACTCGGAACTTTCTAAAACTGTTTGAATGATGTCTGTGAGTATAACAGAACTCATTTGGCAGAGAAAAAAATCCAACCAGGAAGTGGGAAATCCGAGGTTGGTCGTTTTTCAAATCATTCCCTATTGAAGATACAGTGGGATATTGATCATATTGATCATGTTGCACTTCCTAAGGCTTCCACTAGATATCAACAGTCTTTAGAACCTTGTTTGATGCTTCTACTGTGAAGTGGGGCCGAATGAGAGGGGAATGAGTCAGGTGTCTGGCAGAGAGCCACGAGCTGGTCATTTCACATGTGTTGTAGCTGCGTTCCATTGCTTCTTTTTTTTGCCCCGCTCGTTCATGTGAGAGCGACCTGGTTTCCATTGCATTTCTACAGACAAAGGAATTCTCCGGTTGGAACATTATTGAAGATTTATGATAAAAACATCCTAAAGATTGATTCTACACTTCATTTGACATGTTTCTATGGACTGTAACGTAACTTTTGGACTTTGTATGCAACTGGTGAACTCGCTTCGTGAGTTTGGATTTGTTTACCAAATGTGCTAACACAAGAAGCTATTTGGACTTAAATGATGGACATTATCGAACAAAACAAACATTTATTGTGGAACTGGGATTCCTGGGAGTGTAACGGCTTTCTGTGGAAGAAGGTGAGGACCAAGATGCAGCGTTGTACGTCATATTTGTTTATTGTCACTGAACACTAAATACAAAAATAACAAAGGGAATAACCAAAACAGTCCTGAAAGGTGAAAAACACTAAACAGAAATTAACTACCCACAAAACCCGTGGGCAAGAGCTACCTAAGTATGGTTCCCAATCAGAGACAACGATAGACAGCTGTCCCTGATTGAGAACCATACCCTACCAAAAACAAAGAAATACAAAAACATAGAATAGAATGCCCACCCTAGTCACACCTTGGCCTAACCAAAATAGAGAATAAAAGCCTCTATGGCCAGGGCGTGACAGGGAGTGCATTCTGATGAAGATCATCAAAGGTAAGTGAATATTTACACAATATGGCGGATATCTTTTTGGCTTGTTTTGTCTCTAAGCGCTGTATTCAGATTATTGCATGGTTTGCGTTTTCCGTAATGCTTTTTTGAAATCTGACACAGCGGTTGCAGGAGAAGTGGATCTAAAATTCCATGCATAACACTTGTATCTTGATCAACGTTTATTATGAGTATTTCTGTAAATTGATATTGCTCTCTGCAAAATCACCGGATGTTTTTGGAACTACTGAACATAACGTGCCAATGTATACTGAGATTTTTTTATATAAATATGAACTTCATCAAACAAAACATATATGTATTGTGTAACATGAAGCCCTATGAGTGTCATCTGATGAAGATCATCAAAGGTTAGTGATTAATTCTCTCTATTTCTGAATTTTGTGACTCCTCTCTTTGGCTGGAAAAATGGTTGTGTTTTTCTGTGACTTGACGGTGACCTAACATAATTGTTTGTCGTGCTTTCGCTGTAAAGCCTATCTGAAATTGGACACTGGTTGGATTAACAAGAAGTTTATCTTTAAAATGGTGTGAAATACTTGTATGTTTGAGCAATTTTAATTATGGGATTTTGTTATTGCCTAGACAATCATGTTGATTCTTCGTATTCGGTGGGGGGAGCTGCAACTCAATATTAGGAAGGTGTTGTTATTGTTTTGTACACACTGGAAACTGTTGAGCGTGAAAACCCAGCAGCGTTGCAGTTCTTGACATGAACAGGTGCATCTGGCACCTACTATCATACCCCGTTTAAAGGCACTTAAATCTATTGTCTTCACCCTCTGAATGGCACAATCCATCTCTCAGTTGTCTCAAGGCTCCAAAATATTTTTTTAACCTGTCTTCTCCCCTTTATCTACACTGATTAAAGTGGATTCACCTGGTCAGTCTAGGTCATGGAAAGAGCAGGTGACCTTAATGTTTTGTACACTCAGTGTATATTTGCCAAAAGGAGACAACAATAAGATAGGGAGAGTCCCTCAAACAACAATAAGATAGGGAGAGTCCCTCAAACAACAATAAGATAGGGAGAGTCCCTCACACAACAATAAGATAGGGAGAGACCCTCACACAACAACAAGATAGGGAGAGACCCTCACACAACAATAAGATAGGGAGAGACCCTCACACAACAATAAGATAGGGAGAGTCCCTCAAACAACAATAAGATAGGGAGAGTCCCTCACACAACAATAAGATAGGGAGAGACCCTCACACAACAATAAGATAGGGAGAGACCCTCACACAACAATAAGATAGGGAGAGTCCCTCACACAACAACAAGATAGGGAGAGACCCTCACGCAACAATAAGATAGGGAGAGACCCTCACGCAACAATAAGATAGGGAGAGACCCTCACGCAACAATAAGATAGGGAGAGTCCCTCACATAACAATAAGATGGGGAGAGTCCCTCACACAACAATAAGATAGGGAGAGTCCCTCACACAACAATAAGATGGGGAGAGTCCCTCACACAACAATAAGATAGGGAGAGTCCCTCACACAACAATAAGATAGTGAGAGACCCTCACACAACACTAAGATAGGGAGAGACCCTCACACAACAATAAGATAGGGAGAGACCCTCACACAACAATACGATAGGGAGAGTCCCTCACACAACAATAAGATAGGGAGAGACCCTCACACAACAATAAGATAGGGAGAGTCCCTCACACAACAATAAGATAGGGAGAGTCCCTCACACAACAATAAGATAGGGAGAGTCCCTCACACAATAATAAGATAGGGAGAGTCCCTCACACAACAATAAGATAGGGAGAGTCCCTCACACAACAATAAGATGGGGAGAGTCCCTCACACAACAATAAGATAGGGAGAGTCCCTCACACAACAATAAGATAGGGAGAGTCCCTCACACAACAATAAGATACGGAGAGTCCCTGACACAACAATAAGATAGTGAGAGACCCTCACACAACACTAAGATAGGGAGAGTCCCTGACACAACAATAAGATAGGGAGAGTCCCTCACACAACAATAAGATAGGGAGAGTCCCTCACACAACAATAAGATAGGGAGAGTCCCTCACACAACAATAAGATAGGGAGAGTCCCTCACACAACAATAAGATAGGGAGAGTCCCTCACACAACAATAAGATAGGGAGAGTCCCTCACACAACAATAACATAGGGAGAGACCCTCACACAACAATAAGATAGGGAGAGACCCTCACACAACAATAAGATAGGGAGAGTCCCTCACACAACAATAAGATAGGGAGAGTCCCTCACACAACAATAAGATAGGGAGAGTCCCTCACACAACAATAAGATAGGGAGAGTCCCTCACACAACAATAAGATAGGGAGAGTCCCTCACACAACAATAAGATAGGGAGAGTCCCTGACACAACAATAAGATAGGGAGAGTCCCTCACACAACAATAAGATAGGGAGAGTCCCTCACACAACAATAAGATAGTGAGAGACCCTCACACAACACTAAGATAGGGAGAGTTCCTGACACAACAATAAGATAGGGAGAGTCCCTCACACAACAATAAGATAGGGAGAGTCCCTCACACAACAATAAGATAGAGAGAGACCCTCACACAACAATAAGATAGGGAGAGTCCCTCACACAACAATAAGATAGGGAAAGACCCTCACACAACAATAAGATAGGGAGAGTCCCTCACACAACAATAAGATAGGGAGAGTCCCTCACACAACAATAAGATAGGGAGAGACCTGGGACTGGGAAGTTCTCAGTGTCCCTGGCAAGGTCTCCCCGGATCTGGCTCAGACAGATAGTCTGTTCTCAAAACACTAGACACATTGTTCCCAAACGTTGATTCTGACTAAAACCACACAGTTTTATAACAAAATCATCGAATGAGTCTAACACTTACACACATGTGTTATAATAATCTAATGATTCAAATTAAGTTCATACAATCACATGGTATCAGACCTATGGTTTCATACGATCACATGGTATCAGACCTATGGTTTCATACGATCACATGGTATCAGACCTATGGTTTCATACGATCACATGGTATCAGACCTATGGTTTCATACGATCACATGGTATCAGACCTATGGTTTCATACGATCACATGGTATCAGACCTATGGTTTCATACGATCACATGGTATCAGACCTATGGTTTCATACGATCACATGGTATCAGACCTATGGTTTCATACGATCACATGGTATCAGACCTATGGTTTCATACGATCACATGGTATCAGACCTATGGTTTCATACGATCACATGGTATCAGACCTATGGTTTCATACGATCACATGGTATCAGACCTATGGTTTCATACGATCACATGGTATCAGACCTATGGTTTCATACAATCACATGGTATCAGACCTATGGTTTCATACGATCACATGGTATCAGACCTATGGTTTCAGGATGGTAACATTCTAATCATTTATTAAAACACATTTCCTTATCAATCCACCCTTAAATGACTAGATGATACATCCTGAAACTAATATCCTACAAGGTAACATAACAAATAATCCTAATTAATACAAGGGAATATAATGTACATCAGATATTCATTCATGACTGTTATCGGTCTAAATCCAATTGTAGCACTTCCGTTAGGGTTTTTATTACAAGCTTTATAAAAATACGTTCTTATCCCTCAAAAATAACAGTCTCATCCAACACTGGCTCCTCATAGCTGAAAGAAACGGAATCCTCTGCTAGCCCTTGAAGCTCGAACTCGTCATCACACAGACCAGCGCTCGAAATCGGTCCATACCTCATCACCATCTGTTGCCCTACCGACCTTTCCAGAGTCTTGATAAGCAAAACTGTCACACAAGGTACCAAACAAACCCCACACAGAACCAAAACACTCATACAGGTGAAGGTTGCCCACAACACAGTGATAATGACATTTTTCAATTTCCAAAGCACACTGTCAAACCAATTTGTTAGAGAAATATCGACCCCACAGTTCTCATCCAATTCGTGAGCTAGGGTTGTTAATAAAGTAGTGTAGACTACAGTAGGCTACATAGACCTGTTTTACCCATTAATAAAGTAGTGTAGACTACAGTAGGCTACATAGACCTGTTGTACTTAATAAAGTAGTCTAGACTACAGTAGGCTACATAGACCTGTTTTACCCCATTAATAAAGTAGTGTAGACTACAGTAGGCTACATAGACCTGTTTTACCCATTGGTAAAGTAGTGTAGACTACAGTAGGCTACATAGACCTGTTTTACCCATTAATAAAGTAGTGTAGACTACAGTAGGCTACATAGACCTGTTTTACCCATTAGTAAAGTAGTGTAGACTACAATAGGCTACATATACCTGTTTTACTCCATTAATAAAGTAGTGTAGACTACAGTAGGCTACATAGACCTGTTTTACCCATTAATTCAGTAGTGTAGACTACAGTAGGCTACATAGACCTGTTTTACCCATTAATAAAGTAGTGTAGACTACAGTAGGGCACATAGACCTGTTTTACCCATTAATAAAGTAGTGTAGACTACAGTAGGCTACATAGACACAGTGTCTCCTGACCCCTCCTGTCTCAGCCTCCAGTATTTATGCTGCAGTAGTTTATGTGTTGGGGGGCTAGGGTCAATTTGTTATATCTGGAGTATTTCTCCTGTCCTATTCGGTGTCCTGTGTGAATTTAAGTTTGCGCTCTCTAATTCTCTCTTTCTCTCTTTCTTTCTCTCTCTCGGAGGACCTGAGCCCTAGGACCATGCCTCAGGACTACCTGACATGATGACTCCTTGCTGTCCCCAGTCCACCTGGCCGTGCTGCTGCTCCAGTTTCAACTGTTCTGCCTTATTATTATTGGACCATGCTGGTCATTTATGAACATTTGAACATCTTGGCCATGTTCTGTTATAATCTCCACCCGGCACAGCCAGAAGAAGACTGGCCACCCCACATAGCCTGGTTCCTCTCTAGGTTTCTTCCTAGGTTTTGGCCTTTCTAGGGAGTTTTTCCTAGCCACCGTGCTTCTTCAATGCCAACCTGCATTGCTTTCTGTTTGGGGTTTTAGGCTGGGTTTCTGTACAGCACTTTGAGATATCAGCTGATGTACGAAGGGCTATATAAATAAATTTGATTTGATTTGATAGACCTGTTTTTACCCACCAATCAACACAGAGAAATAAACAAAACATTATAATTTAATAGAGATATTGGTGATTTTATAAACTAAATCTGATCAAAATTACATTTTGTCAATGAAATGAATGAATGTATTGTGTACTAATCAAATATATTAAACATGTCGTTAAATTTGTAGTGTAGACCTATTCACTGTGCAAATATTATATGCAAATATTATATGTTAATTATGTCCATTTGTAGTGTAGACCTATTCATTGTGCTAATATTATATGCTAATTATGTTCTGACCCACCGACTTTAACTCAGAAAACAATTGTCCTGAAGCCAAACCTAGTTGACGAACCCTGTTTTAAAGTATTCCATGGCCTTTACTGGCCAACTGCTGTTATGGTTATGATATACTATGGTGTTGTGTCACTAGACTTTGACCAGATATTATTACATCCAAAGATCAACTGAACCTAGAACATAGATACAGAGACACTTGTCATCAGGAAGGTTCTCTCTCAGCACAATGGAAAATATCTCAATGACTTGACATGTTCTGGTTGTGAATTCAGGCTACAAGGTAAGACTCTTCCCAGGGATTATTGTAAAGTGTGTAGAGACATTAAATGTCTGGTGTAATGTTAGTATAGTGAATGACAGTATAACACTCCTAACAGTAGAGACATTAAATGTCTGGTGTTTTTTTAGTATAGTGAATGACAGGAAAACACTCAGATGTAACAGTCCATTTCACCTGGGACAGCTACGTGTCAGTTCAATCATACTAAATGGAGCTAACTGGGTGTAGTCAAGTCACATTATAACATGTTGTTCATATAGCTAACTGGGTGTAGTCAAGTCACATTATAACATGTTGTTCATATAGCTAACTGGGTGTAGTCAAGTCACATTAAAACATGTTGTTCATATAGCTAACTGGGTGTAGTCAAGTCACATTATAACATGTTGTTCATATAGCTAACTGGGTGTAGTCAAGTCATATTCAAAAACATGTTGTTCATATAGCTAACTGGGTGTAGTCAAGTCACATTATAACATGTTGTTCATATAGCTAACTGGGTGTAGTCAAGTCACATTATAACATGTTGTTCATATAGCTAACTGGGTGTAGTCAAGTCACATTATAACATGTTGTTCATATAGCTAACTGGGTGTAGTCAAGTCACATTATAACATGTTGTTCATATAGCTAACTGGGTGTAGTCAAGTCACATTAAAACATGTTGTTCATATAGCTAACTGGGTGTAGTCAAGTCACATTATAACATGTTGTTCATATAGCTAACTGGGTGTAGTCAAGTCACATTATAACATGTTGTTCATATAGCTAACTGGGTGTAGTCAAGTCACATTATAACATGTTGTTCATATACCTAACTGGGTGTAGTCAAGTCACATTATAACATGTTGTTCATATACCTAACTGGGTGTAGTCAAGTCACATTATAACATGTTGTTCATATAGCTAACTGGGTGTAGTCAAGTCACATTATAACATGTTGTTCATATAGCTAACTGGGTGTAGTCAAGTCACATTATAACATGTTGTTCATATAGCTAACTGGGTGTAGTCAAGTCACATTATAACATGTTGTTCATATAGCTAACTGGGTGTAGTCAAGTCACATTATAACATGTTGTTCATATAGCTAACTGGGTGTAGTCAAGTCACATTATAACATGTGGTTCATATATTCGTATATTGAGGTTATTTTAGTATATTTAGTATATAGTATATATTTAGTATATATTTAGTATATATAGTATATTTTAGTATATTTTTTATGTATAAATTGTAAGTCGTCTTTCAGAATATCAGAACATTTGTTGTTTTCTAAATTCCAATGAGCTCCTGCTTCCTGTGTAATTTGGTATGAAACCACTGAACAGACTTTTCTTAACATTAATATTATGAACTGAATTCAGTAACAGCATCATAATATCATACCTGTTGAACAAAGCAACACACTAGAATGAGAGAAATTATTAAAAGAGAAAGTGACACATTATTATTCATATTATTATATATTATATTGTTAATATTATTATATTATATTATTATTATTAATATTATTATATATTATATTGTTATTATTATTATATTATATTATTATTATTATGGACAAAAGGTGAAAAATATAAATCACGACTACATATTCATGTGATGCATTAAATCACCTGACTGTTTGGATGTGTCTGTTAGTAAATGTTTGTTTTCTAAGAGACAATTAATAAAAGAGAACATATGACCTTCAAGAATTACTGTGTTAACCACAACCAACATGTTGGATCTCTGTTTAGTTGTCACTGTGTTAATAACCACAACCAACATGTTGGATCTCTGTTTAGTTGTCACTGTGTTAACCACAACCAACATGTTGGATCTCTGTTTAGTTGTCACTGTGTTAACCACAACCAACATGTTGGATCTCTGTTTAGTTGTCACTGTGTTAACCACAACCAACATGTTGGATCTCTGTTTAGTTGTCACTGTGTTAACCACAACCAACATGTTGGATCTCTGTTTAGTTGTCACTGTGTTAACCACAACCAACATGTTGGATCTCTGTTTAGTTGTCACTGTGTTAACCACAACCAACATGTTGGATCTCTGTTTAGTTGTTACTGTGTTAACCACAACCAACATGTTGGATCTCTGTTTAGGGGACAGTTCTCTAAAATGAGTCTCTCTGAGGATAGAAAGGAGGGTGGCCCTGCCTCTAAAATGAGTCTCTCTGGGGAGAGAGAGGAGGGGGGCCCTGCCTCTAAAATGAGACTCTCTGGGGAACATGACACCAAAACTAAGAGGTGAGATTACAATGTTGTTTGTTTCTAAAACGTGTTTCCACAATTTTTTCACATTTTTTTATTTATCGGACAGTATTGCTTAGGGGAACCTTGTCTGTAAAATATTGTTGTTCTAAGATTTTAATTCATAGTTTTTTGTGTACAATTTTTTTTTTCAAAACGCTATATAGCTGGAATGGAATGTTTGTATCCTGTATATTAGACTGTGATATGTGGTTTTCTCACCAGCAAACTAATATGTTGGCAGGCATAACTTTATAGTGTTTATTCTGATCGTTGTTACAAGCTGAATTCTGACAATATATCCGTTATATCAACACACTCTTCACTCCTGTTGAAACCAAAAAGGGTTCTATCTTCGTTAATATACAGAACCACTAAAGTTCTATATAGAACCCTTTATAGGAGGTTAGGAAGTGTCTGAGTATACAGTATATATAGAACATATATAGAACCCTTTATAGGAGGTTAGGAAGTGTCTGAGTATACAGTATATATAGAATATATATAGAACCCTTTATAGGAGGTTAGGAAGTGTCTGAGTATACAGTATATATAGAATATATATAGAACCCTTTACAGGAGGTTAGGAAGTGTCTGAGTATACAGTATATATAGAATATATATAGAACCCTTTATAGGAGGTTAGGAAGTGTCTGAGTATACAGTATATATAGAATATATATAGAACCCTTTATAGGAGGTTAGGAAGTGTCTGAGTATACAGTATATATAGAACCCTTTATAGGAGGTTAGGAAGTGTCTGTGTATACAGTATATATAGAATATATATAGAACCCTTTATAGGAGGTTAGGAAGTGTCTGAGTATACAGTATGTATAGAATATATATAGAACCCTTTATAGGAGGTTAGGAAGTGTCTGAGTATACAGTATATATAGAATATATATAGAACCCTTTATAGGAGGTTAGCCTGTCTGAGTATACAGTATATATAGAATATATATAGAACCCTTTATAGGAGGTTAGGAAGTGTCTGAGTATACAGTATATATAGAACCCTTTATAGGAGGTTAGGAAGTGTCTGTGTATACAGTATATATAGAATATATATAGAACCCTTTATAGGAGGTTAGGAAGTGTCTGAGTATACAGTATGTATAGAATATATATAGAACCCTTTATAGGAGGTTAGGAAGTGTCTGAGTATACAGTATATATAGAATATATATAGAACTCTTTATAGGAGGTTAGCCTGTCTGAGTATACAGTATATATTTAACCCTTTATAGGAGGTTAGCCTGTCTGAGTATACAGTATATATTTAACCCTTTATAGGGCTCTTTGGTCAGAACTCTAGAGGTTCTTCTTCACTGAATTGATCTTCATTATATCCAAACTCACTGGTGGTCAGGGAGGCATCTCTTTGTTTGAACGATGGCCCACGTCAACTCTGGCATTACAATACATACATTAAAATACAACGTTGACCATTAGTTACAGCAAACAACAAACATGTCTCTTCTGCTCCGTTCTTAACCCCTCCTCTCTTCACTAGATGGATGGTAACTTTAGTGTTTAACCCCTCTGTGTCCAAGGACCAAACTTTTGAATATTATTTTCAGTGCGCCTCAAGTAGGTTGGAAACATGACATTTACAACAACGTTTTTTTCTGATAACTAGTTAATTGCATCCGCCATGGAGCCCAGTTTCATAATATCACGTTGTGTTATATAAAAAACAGGCATTATTTTAGGTCATTCTTCTTCCTGCCAGCTCCTATTAGTTCTATTGAGCTCCGTGGAATCAACTCACCTTCTGAACGTTTTATTCCCAGCTCATTGGTCTGCGTCACAATGGCAGCTCCTATTAGTTCTATTGAGCTCCGTGGAACCAACTCACCTTCTGAACGTTCTATTTCCAGCTCATTGTTCTGCGTCACAATGGTAGCTCCTATTAGTTCTATTGAGCTCCGTGGAACCAACTCACCTTCCGAACGTTCTATTTACAGCTCATTGTTCTGCGTCACAATGGCAGCTTCACTATTGTATCATTGACACCTGCCGGCACGCTGACGTCAGGTATCTTATATTAACAGGGTTAAAGCTACTTGGTGACCGTGATCACTGTTCGCCTGGATACACGTTGTGGTGACCCACAGTGCTAAACCTTAAACCTTTTCTGGTCATGGTTAACCATATTTGTTTTCAGAAAAATGTATACCACCTAACTAAAACGTATGTCCCTGTTCTCTTTTTCAAGACGTGGCCAATTTAAACAGCCAGAAGAAATTATTTAAATTAAGAAACAACACTTTTTTTGATGACTTGTTGTTTCTAAATGGCTGCTGGGTAATTTGATATGCATTGAAATGTTCGTTCGTAGTCATCGGATTGAGTGAAAGCTGCGCAGTTTCACTGAGTTAGAAAACAAATTAATAAATCTAGCTCATTGATTTGTAGATCCGACGCAGTTGCTACTTCAGATTATGAGCCTAGCAGGTGTCGTGAATGAGTTATATAGTACCTACAGAAGGCCACAGGGAGGAGCAAGAGAGCTATAAACCCATACTGTTTTTTACCTTTAAATCCCTAAACCTCACAATCAATCAAATGTATTTATAAAGCCCTTTTTACATCAGCATCTAACCCTACGTATTACCTATTTAGCATTAACCTTAACCCTAATTATTTTAGAAACTGTTTTAGTAATAATATTACGTTAGTAAATACCATTATAGTACTAAATAGCACTGATTATTTTGTTAATCTAAACCTGTCTCAGCATTTTGGTGTTTTTGTTTTGTTATTTTATTATATTTATTATTGCAAGGCAGAACACTTGATCAACAAGCCACGTGTTTTATTTTTCATATGTGGTTTGAACTGGGTGACCTAGTAACCTCTATGTGAAAGTCTAGAAATTGGCTTGGGAAAGATGGGGCAGGTTAGAGATCTAAGGAATTAACCAGAAAAATACACTTTATTTCTCAGCTGCCCCACCAACGTCTGTAGGTGAATTAATAACTTTTAATTGCAACATGTCCAATAGACGGCAGCATATGACCACGAAGCATCACTTATAGGCTACAAGCAGCAATATGATTGACATAAAATAGCATACAACCACAGCCTATATGTCCCATGATTTTCTAAAATGGTCACTTATGACTTTAGTTAGCTATATATCTCATATTAGGGCTGTGTTGCTTTTGGGAGAGAAAAAAAGTGACTATAGCAGGTATTGAATCCCAGGTACAGTGCCTTGCGAAAGTATTCGGCCCCCTTGAACTTTGCGACCTTTTGCCACATTTCAGGCTTCAAACATAAAGATATAAAACTGTATTTTTTTGTGAAGAATCAACAACAAGTGGGACACAATCATGAAGTGGAACGACATTTATTGGATATTTCAAACTTTTTGAAGCCTGAAATGTGGCAAAAGGTCGAAAAGTTCAAGGGGGCCGAATACTTTCGCAAGGCACTGTAAATAATCACCAGTCAGAACCTCAACCTTAGTATAATGCATTATAAAAAATGACCTTAATATCTGATATTGCGAGTAAACAACCTCGGAATAGAAAAGACAGAGTGCAACTTCCAGCCCGTCAATAAATTACATCACACAACCCTAGCAGTTAGCAAATAGCACATGTTCCACCGGGATTCAAACCAGCCACCTTCAGGCCACGGGTCCAACTCCTTAGCCACTGGGTGAAAACCTGAGTTAATCTTGGGGAATAAGCATGAGTTAATCTGCCAAAATGAAGACAAAATGCTATACCTGGTATCACTTGTTATACAGAAATATTATACATAATTATAATACATAAATCATTGCCAAAAGCACAAGACTTACTGTTACATGTCGGTCTATATTATTAATGGATTGATCATATCAAATATCAAAACATTATTTTGATCTGCTCCAAAACAATTACATGTGGCTCAGGAACCACTGACTCACTGCATTATTCTATAGTATTATCAAGACACCTGCTGTTAACTTTTAACTACTTAGGACACCTGCTGTTAACTCTTAACTACTTAGGACACCTGCTGTTAACTCTTAACTACTTAGGACACCTGCTGTTAACTCTTAACTACTTAGGACAGCTCACCAGGTGTCCTAAGTAGTTAAAACTGTCCACGTAAAGCCTATCTGAAATTGGACACTGGTTGGATTAACAAGAAGTTTATCTTTAAAATGGTGTGAAATACTTGTATGTTTGAGCAATTTTAATTATGGGATTTTGTTATTGCCTAGACAATCATGTTGATTCTTCGTATTCGGTGGGGGGAGCTGCAACTCAATATTAGGAAGGTGTTGTTATTGTTTTGTACACACTGGAAACTGTTGAGCGTGAAAACCCAGCAGCGTTGCAGTTCTTGACATGAACAGGTGCATCTGGCACCTACTATCATACCCCGTTTAAAGGCACTTAAATCTATTGTCTTCACCCTCTGAATGGCACAATCCATCTCTCAGTTGTCTCAAGGCTCCAAAATATTTTTTTAACCTGTCTTCTCCCCTTTATCTACACTGATTAAAGTGGATTCACCTGGTCAGTCTAGGTCATGGAAAGAGCAGGTGACCTTAATGTTTTGTACACTCAGTGTATATTTGCCAAAAGGAGACAACAATAAGATAGGGAGAGTCCCTCAAACAACAATAAGATAGGGAGAGTCCCTCAAACAACAATAAGATAGGGAGAGTCCCTCACACAACAATAAGATAGGGAGAGACCCTCACACAACAACAAGATAGGGAGAGACCCTCACACAACAATAAGATAGGGAGAGACCCTCACACAACAATAAGATAGGGAGAGTCCCTCAAACAACAATAAGATAGGGAGAGTCCCTCACACAACAATAAGATAGGGAGAGACCCTCACACAACAATAAGATAGGGAGAGACCCTCACACAACAATAAGATAGGGAGAGTCCCTCACACAACAACAAGATAGGGAGAGACCCTCACGCAACAATAAGATAGGGAGAGACCCTCACGCAACAATAAGATAGGGAGAGACCCTCACGCAACAATAAGATAGGGAGAGTCCCTCACATAACAATAAGATGGGGAGAGTCCCTCACACAACAATAAGATAGGGAGAGTCCCTCACACAACAATAAGATGGGGAGAGTCCCTCACACAACAATAAGATAGGGAGAGTCCCTCACACAACAATAAGATAGTGAGAGACCCTCACACAACACTAAGATAGGGAGAGACCCTCACACAACAATAAGATAGGGAGAGACCCTCACACAACAATACGATAGGGAGAGTCCCTCACACAACAATAAGATAGGGAGAGACCCTCACACAACAATAAGATAGGGAGAGTCCCTCACACAACAATAAGATAGGGAGAGTCCCTCACACAACAATAAGATAGGGAGAGTCCCTCACACAATAATAAGATAGGGAGAGTCCCTCACACAACAATAAGATAGGGAGAGTCCCTCACACAACAATAAGATGGGGAGAGTCCCTCACACAACAATAAGATAGGGAGAGTCCCTCACACAACAATAAGATAGGGAGAGTCCCTCACACAACAATAAGATACGGAGAGTCCCTGACACAACAATAAGATAGTGAGAGACCCTCACACAACACTAAGATAGGGAGAGTCCCTGACACAACAATAAGATAGGGAGAGTCCCTCACACAACAATAAGATAGGGAGAGTCCCTCACACAACAATAAGATAGGGAGAGTCCCTCACACAACAATAAGATAGAGAGAGTCCCTCACACAACAATAAGATAGGGAGAGTCCCTCACACAACAATAAGATAGGGAGAGTCCCTCACACAACAATAACATAGGGAGAGACCCTCACACAACAATAAGATAGGGAGAGACCCTCACACAACAATAAGATAGGGAGAGTCCCTCACACAACAATAAGATAGGGAGAGTCCCTCACACAACAATAAGATAGGGAGAGTCCCTCACACAACAATAAGATAGGGAGAGTCCCTCACACAACAATAAGATAGGGAGAGTCCCTCACACAACAATAAGATAGGGAGAGTCCCTGACACAACAATAAGATAGGGAGAGTCCCTCACACAACAATAAGATAGGGAGAGTCCCTCACACAACAATAAGATAGTGAGAGACCCTCACACAACACTAAGATAGGGAGAGTTCCTGACACAACAATAAGATAGGGAGAGTCCCTCACACAACAATAAGATAGGGAGAGTCCCTCACACAACAATAAGATAGAGAGAGACCCTCACACAACAATAAGATAGGGAGAGTCCCTCACACAACAATAAGATAGGGAAAGACCCTCACACAACAATAAGATAGGGAGAGTCCCTCACACAACAATAAGATAGGGAGAGTCCCTCACACAACAATAAGATAGGGAGAGACCTGGGACTGGGAAGTTCTCAGTGTCCCTGGCAAGGTCTCCCCGGATCTGGCTCAGACAGATAGTCTGTTCTCAAAACACTAGACACATTGTTCCCAAACGTTGATTCTGACTAAAACCACACAGTTTTATAACAAAATCATCGAATGAGTCTAACACTTACACACATGTGTTATAATAATCTAATGATTCAAATTAAGTTCATACAATCACATGGTATCAGACCTATGGTTTCATACGATCACATGGTATCAGACCTATGGTTTCATACGATCACATGGTATCAGACCTATGGTTTCATACGATCACATGGTATCAGACCTATGGTTTCATACGATCACATGGTATCAGACCTATGGTTTCATACGATCACATGGTATCAGACCTATGGTTTCATACGATCACATGGTATCAGACCTATGGTTTCATACGATCACATGGTATCAGACCTATGGTTTCATACGATCACATGGTATCAGACCTATGGTTTCATACGATCACATGGTATCAGACCTATGGTTTCATACGATCACATGGTATCAGACCTATGGTTTCATACGATCACATGGTATCAGACCTATGGTTTCATACAATCACATGGTATCAGACCTATGGTTTCATACAATCACATGGTATCAGACCTATGGTTTCATACGATCACATGGTATCAGACCTATGGTTTCAGGATGGTAACATTCTAATCATTTATTAAAACACATTTCCTTATCAATCCACCCTTAAATGACTAGATGATACATCCTGAAACTAATATCCTACAAGGTAACATAACAAATAATCCTAATTAATACAAGGGAATATAATGTACATCAGATATTCATTCATGACTGTTATCGGTCTAAATCCAATTGTAGCACTTCCGTTAGGGTTTTTATTACAAGCTTTATAAAAATACGTTCTTATCCCTCAAAAATAACAGTCTCATCCAACACTGGCTCCTCATAGCTGAAAGAAACGGAATCCTCTGCTAGCCCTTGAAGCTCGAACTCGTCATCACACAGACCAGCGCTCGAAATCGGTCCATACCTCATCACCATCTGTTGCCCTACCGACCTTTCCAGAGTCTTGATAAGCAAAACTGTCACACAAGGTACCAAACAAACCCCACACAGAACCAAAACACTCATACAGGTGAAGGTTGCCCACAACACAGTGATAATGACATTTTTCAATTTCCAAAGCACACTGTCAAACCAATTTGTTAGAGAAATATCGACCCCACAGTTCTCATCCAATTCGTGAGCTAGGGTTGTTAATAAAGTAGTGTAGACTACAGTAGGCTACATAGACCTGTTTTACCCATTAATAAAGTAGTGTAGACTACAGTAGGCTACATAGACCTGTTGTACTTAATAAAGTAGTCTAGACTACAGTAGGCTACATAGACCTGTTTTACCCCATTAATAAAGTAGTGTAGACTACAGTAGGCTACATAGACCTGTTTTACCCATTGGTAAAGTAGTGTAGACTACAGTAGGCTACATAGACCTGTTTTACCCATTAATAAAGTAGTGTAGACTACAGTAGGCTACATAGACCTGTTTTACCCATTAGTAAAGTAGTGTAGACTACAATAGGCTACATATACCTGTTTTACTCCATTAATAAAGTAGTGTAGACTACAGTAGGCTACATAGACCTGTTTTACCCATTAATTCAGTAGTGTAGACTACAGTAGGCTACATAGACCTGTTTTACCCATTAATAAAGTAGTGTAGACTACAGTAGGGCACATAGACCTGTTTTACCCATTAATAAAGTAGTGTAGACTACAGTAGGCTACATAGACACAGTGTCTCCTGACCCCTCCTGTCTCAGCCTCCAGTATTTATGCTGCAGTAGTTTATGTGTTGGGGGGCTAGGGTCAATTTGTTATATCTGGAGTATTTCTCCTGTCCTATTCGGTGTCCTGTGTGAATTTAAGTTTGCGCTCTCTAATTCTCTCTTTCTCTCTTTCTTTCTCTCTCTCGGAGGACCTGAGCCCTAGGACCATGCCTCAGGACTACCTGACATGATGACTCCTTGCTGTCCCCAGTCCACCTGGCCGTGCTGCTGCTCCAGTTTCAACTGTTCTGCCTTATTATTATTGGACCATGCTGGTCATTTATGAACATTTGAACATCTTGGCCATGTTCTGTTATAATCTCCACCCGGCACAGCCAGAAGAAGACTGGCCACCCCACATAGCCTGGTTCCTCTCTAGGTTTCTTCCTAGGTTTTGGCCTTTCTAGGGAGTTTTTCCTAGCCACCGTGCTTCTTCAATGCCAACCTGCATTGCTTTCTGTTTGGGGTTTTAGGCTGGGTTTCTGTACAGCACTTTGAGATATCAGCTGATGTACGAAGGGCTATATAAATAAATTTGATTTGATTTGATAGACCTGTTTTTACCCACCAATCAACACAGAGAAATAAACAAAACATTAGAATTTAATAGAGATATTGGTGATTTTATAAACTAAATCTGATCAAAATTACATTTTGTCAATGAAATGAATGAATGTATTGTGTACTAATCAAATATATTAAACATGTCGTTAAATTTGTAGTGTAGACCTATTCACTGTGCAAATATTATATGCAAATATTATATGTTAATTATGTCCATTTGTAGTGTAGACCTATTCATTGTGCTAATATTATATGCTAATTATGTTCTGACCCACCGACTTTAACTCAGAAAACAATTGTCCTGAAGCCAAACCTAGTTGACGAACCCTGTTTTAAAGTATTCCATGGCCTTTACTGGCCAACTGCTGTTATGGTTATGATATACTATGGTGTTGTGTCACTAGACTTTGACCAGATATTATTACATCCAAAGATCAACTGAACCTAGAACATAGATACAGAGACACTTGTCATCAGGAAGGTTCTCTCTCAGCACAATGGAAAATATCTCAATGACTTGACATGTTCTGGTTGTGAATTCAGGCTACAAGGTAAGACTCTTCCCAGGGATTATTGTAAAGTGTGTAGAGACATTAAATGTCTGGTGTAATGTTAGTATAGTGAATGACAGTATAACACTCCTAACAGTAGAGACATTAAATGTCTGGTGTTTTTTTAGTATAGTGAATGACAGGAAAACACTCAGATGTAACAGTCCATTTCACCTGGGACAGCTACGTGTCAGTTCAATCATACTAAATGGAGCTAACTGGGTGTAGTCAAGTCACATTATAACATGTTGTTCATATAGCTAACTGGGTGTAGTCAAGTCACATTATAACATGTTGTTCATATAGCTAACTGGGTGTAGTCAAGTCACATTAAAACATGTTGTTCATATAGCTAACTGGGTGTAGTCAAGTCACATTATAACATGTTGTTCATATAGCTAACTGGGTGTAGTCAAGTCATATTCAAAAACATGTTGTTCATATAGCTAACTGGGTGTAGTCAAGTCACATTATAACATGTTGTTCATATAGCTAACTGGGTGTAGTCAAGTCACATTATAACATGTTGTTCATATAGCTAACTGGGTGTAGTCAAGTCACATTAAAACATGTTGTTCATATAGCTAACTGGGTGTAGTCAAGTCACATTATAACATGTTGTTCATATAGCTAACTGGGTGTAGTCAAGTCACATTATAACATGTTGTTCATATAGCTAACTGGGTGTAGTCAAGTCACATTATAACATGTTGTTCATATACCTAACTGGGTGTAGTCAAGTCACATTATAACATGTTGTTCATATACCTAACTGGGTGTAGTCAAGTCACATTATAACATGTTGTTCATATAGCTAACTGGGTGTAGTCAAGTCACATTATAACATGTTGTTCATATAGCTAACTGGGTGTAGTCAAGTCACATTATAACATGTTGTTCATATAGCTAACTGGGTGTAGTCAAGTCACATTATAACATGTTGTTCATATAGCTAACTGGGTGTAGTCAAGTCACATTATAACATGTTGTTCATATAGCTAACTGGGTGTAGTCAAGTCACATTATAACATGTGGTTCATATATTCGTATATTGAGGTTATTTTAGTATATTTAGTATATAGTATATATTTAGTATATATTTAGTATATATAGTATATTTTAGTATATTTTTTATGTATAAATTGTAAGTCGTCTTTCAGAATATCAGAACATTTGTTGTTTTCTAAATTCCAATGAGCTCCTGCTTCCTGTGTAATTTGGTATGAAACCACTGAACAGACTTTTCTTAACATTAATATTATGAACTGAATTCAGTAACAGCATCATAATATCATACCTGTTGAACAAAGCAACACACTAGAATGAGAGAAATTATTAAAAGAGAAAGTGACACATTATTATTCATATTATTATATATTATATTGTTAATATTATTATATTATATTATTATTATTAATATTATTATATATTATATTGTTATTATTATTATATTATATTATTATTATTATGGACAAAAGGTGAAAAATATAAATCACGACTACATATTCATGTGATGCATTAAATCACCTGACTGTTTGGATGTGTCTGTTAGTAAATGTTTGTTTTCTAAGAGACAATTAATAAAAGAGAACATATGACCTTCAAGAATTACTGTGTTAACCACAACCAACATGTTGGATCTCTGTTTAGTTGTCACTGTGTTAATAACCACAACCAACATGTTGGATCTCTGTTTAGTTGTCACTGTGTTAACCACAACCAACATGTTGGATCTCTGTTTAGTTGTCACTGTGTTAACCACAACCAACATGTTGGATCTCTGTTTAGTTGTCACTGTGTTAACCACAACCAACATGTTGGATCTCTGTTTAGTTGTCACTGTGTTAACCACAACCAACATGTTGGATCTCTGTTTAGTTGTCACTGTGTTAACCACAACCAACATGTTGGATCTCTGTTTAGTTGTCACTGTGTTAACCACAACCAACATGTTGGATCTCTGTTTAGTTGTTACTGTGTTAACCACAACCAACATGTTGGATCTCTGTTTAGGGGACAGTTCTCTAAAATGAGTCTCTCTGAGGATAGAAAGGAGGGTGGCCCTGCCTCTAAAATGAGTCTCTCTGGGGAGAGAGAGGAGGGGGGCCCTGCCTCTAAAATGAGACTCTCTGGGGAACATGACACCAAAACTAAGAGGTGAGATTACAATGTTGTTTGTTTCTAAAACGTGTTTCCACAATTTTTTCACATTTTTTTATTTATCGGACAGTATTGCTTAGGGGAACCTTGTCTGTAAAATATTGTTGTTCTAAGATTTTAATTCATAGTTTTTTGTGTACAATTTTTTTTTTCAAAACGCTATATAGCTGGAATGGAATGTTTGTATCCTGTATATTAGACTGTGATATGTGGTTTTCTCACCAGCAAACTAATATGTTGGCAGGCATAACTTTATAGTGTTTATTCTGATCGTTGTTACAAGCTGAATTCTGACAATATATCCGTTATATCAACACACTCTTCACTCCTGTTGAAACCAAAAAGGGTTCTATCTTCGTTAATATACAGAACCACTAAAGTTCTATATAGAACCCTTTATAGGAGGTTAGGAAGTGTCTGAGTATACAGTATATATAGAACATATATAGAACCCTTTATAGGAGGTTAGGAAGTGTCTGAGTATACAGTATATATAGAATATATATAGAACCCTTTATAGGAGGTTAGGAAGTGTCTGAGTATACAGTATATATAGAATATATATAGAACCCTTTACAGGAGGTTAGGAAGTGTCTGAGTATACAGTATATATAGAATATATATAGAACCCTTTATAGGAGGTTAGGAAGTGTCTGAGTATACAGTATATATAGAATATATATAGAACCCTTTATAGGAGGTTAGGAAGTGTCTGAGTATACAGTATATATAGAACCCTTTATAGGAGGTTAGGAAGTGTCTGTGTATACAGTATATATAGAATATATATAGAACCCTTTATAGGAGGTTAGGAAGTGTCTGAGTATACAGTATGTATAGAATATATATAGAACCCTTTATAGGAGGTTAGGAAGTGTCTGAGTATACAGTATATATAGAATATATATAGAACCCTTTATAGGAGGTTAGCCTGTCTGAGTATACAGTATATATAGAATATATATAGAACCCTTTATAGGAGGTTAGGAAGTGTCTGAGTATACAGTATATATAGAACCCTTTATAGGAGGTTAGGAAGTGTCTGTGTATACAGTATATATAGAATATATATAGAACCCTTTATAGGAGGTTAGGAAGTGTCTGAGTATACAGTATGTATAGAATATATATAGAACCCTTTATAGGAGGTTAGGAAGTGTCTGAGTATACAGTATATATAGAATATATATAGAACTCTTTATAGGAGGTTAGCCTGTCTGAGTATACAGTATATATTTAACCCTTTATAGGAGGTTAGCCTGTCTGAGTATACAGTATATATTTAACCCTTTATAGGGCTCTTTGGTCAGAACTCTAGAGGTTCTTCTTCACTGAATTGATCTTCATTATATCCAAACTCACTGGTGGTCAGGGAGGCATCTCTTTGTTTGAACGATGGCCCACGTCAACTCTGGCATTACAATACATACATTAAAATACAACGTTGACCATTAGTTACAGCAAACAACAAACATGTCTCTTCTGCTCCGTTCTTAACCCCTCCTCTCTTCACTAGATGGATGGTAACTTTAGTGTTTAACCCCTCTGTGTCCAAGGACCAAACTTTTGAATATTATTTTCAGTGCGCCTCAAGTAGGTTGGAAACATGACATTTACAACAACGTTTTTTTCTGATAACTAGTTAATTGCATCCGCCATGGAGCCCAGTTTCATAATATCACGTTGTGTTATATAAAAAACAGGCATTATTTTAGGTCATTCTTCTTCCTGCCAGCTCCTATTAGTTCTATTGAGCTCCGTGGAATCAACTCACCTTCTGAACGTTTTATTCCCAGCTCATTGGTCTGCGTCACAATGGCAGCTCCTATTAGTTCTATTGAGCTCCGTGGAACCAACTCACCTTCTGAACGTTCTATTTCCAGCTCATTGTTCTGCGTCACAATGGTAGCTCCTATTAGTTCTATTGAGCTCCGTGGAACCAACTCACCTTCCGAACGTTCTATTTACAGCTCATTGTTCTGCGTCACAATGGCAGCTTCACTATTGTATCATTGACACCTGCCGGCACGCTGACGTCAGGTATCTTATATTAACAGGGTTAAAGCTACTTGGTGACCGTGATCACTGTTCGCCTGGATACACGTTGTGGTGACCCACAGTGCTAAACCTTAAACCTTTTCTGGTCATGGTTAACCATATTTGTTTTCAGAAAAATGTATACCACCTAACTAAAACGTATGTCCCTGTTCTCTTTTTCAAGACGTGGCCAATTTAAACAGCCAGAAGAAATTATTTAAATTAAGAAACAACACTTTTTTTGATGACTTGTTGTTTCTAAATGGCTGCTGGGTAATTTGATATGCATTGAAATGTTCGTTCGTAGTCATCGGATTGAGTGAAAGCTGCGCAGTTTCACTGAGTTAGAAAACAAATTAATAAATCTAGCTCATTGATTTGTAGATCCGACGCAGTTGCTACTTCAGATTATGAGCCTAGCAGGTGTCGTGAATGAGTTATATAGTACCTACAGAAGGCCACAGGGAGGAGCAAGAGAGCTATAAACCCATACTGTTTTTTACCTTTAAATCCCTAAACCTCACAATCAATCAAATGTATTTATAAAGCCCTTTTTACATCAGCATCTAACCCTACGTATTACCTATTTAGCATTAACCTTAACCCTAATTATTTTAGAAACTGTTTTAGTAATAATATTACGTTAGTAAATACCATTATAGTACTAAATAGCACTGATTATTTTGTTAATCTAAACCTGTCTCAGCATTTTGGTGTTTTTGTTTTGTTATTTTATTATATTTATTATTGCAAGGCAGAACACTTGATCAACAAGCCACGTGTTTTATTTTTCATATGTGGTTTGAACTGGGTGACCTAGTAACCTCTATGTGAAAGTCTAGAAATTGGCTTGGGAAAGATGGGGCAGGTTAGAGATCTAAGGAATTAACCAGAAAAATACACTTTATTTCTCAGCTGCCCCACCAACGTCTGTAGGTGAATTAATAACTTTTAATTGCAACATGTCCAATAGACGGCAGCATATGACCACGAAGCATCACTTATAGGCTACAAGCAGCAATATGATTGACATAAAATAGCATACAACCACAGCCTATATGTCCCATGATTTTCTAAAATGGTCACTTATGACTTTAGTTAGCTATATATCTCATATTAGGGCTGTGTTGCTTTTGGGAGAGAAAAAAAGTGACTATAGCAGGTATTGAATCCCAGGTACAGTGCCTTGCGAAAGTATTCGGCCCCCTTGAACTTTGCGACCTTTTGCCACATTTCAGGCTTCAAACATAAAGATATAAAACTGTATTTTTTTGTGAAGAATCAACAACAAGTGGGACACAATCATGAAGTGGAACGACATTTATTGGATATTTCAAACTTTTTGAAGCCTGAAATGTGGCAAAAGGTCGAAAAGTTCAAGGGGGCCGAATACTTTCGCAAGGCACTGTAAATAATCACCAGTCAGAACCTCAACCTTAGTATAATGCATTATAAAAAATGACCTTAATATCTGATATTGCGAGTAAACAACCTCGGAATAGAAAAGACAGAGTGCAACTTCCAGCCCGTCAATAAATTACATCACACAACCCTAGCAGTTAGCAAATAGCACATGTTCCACCGGGATTCAAACCAGCCACCTTCAGGCCACGGGTCCAACTCCTTAGCCACTGGGTGAAAACCTGAGTTAATCTTGGGGAATAAGCATGAGTTAATCTGCCAAAATGAAGACAAAATGCTATACCTGGTATCACTTGTTATACAGAAATATTATACATAATTATAATACATAAATCATTGCCAAAAGCACAAGACTTACTGTTACATGTCGGTCTATATTATTAATGGATTGATCATATCAAATATCAAAACATTATTTTGATCTGCTCCAAAACAATTACATGTGGCTCAGGAACCACTGACTCACTGCATTATTCTATAGTATTATCAAGACACCTGCTGTTAACTTTTAACTACTTAGGACACCTGCTGTTAACTCTTAACTACTTAGGACACCTGCTGTTAACTCTTAACTACTTAGGACACCTGCTGTTAACTCTTAACTACTTAGGACAGCTCACCAGGTGTCCTAAATATCTGCCGACTAGGTGGGACTAGAGGCTTCATGCATAGTTACCCACCCACTAATACCCATAAGTGTAAAATGTCTTTAATCTCAGCACTTATACGACCAATTTTCTACTCTGAGACACTTTGTGGGTATGGACCCAGATCTCAACATATTGCTATAAAAAAAACAGAATGTTTGTTTTACATAATAATAAAAAATGAGTATTATCAATGTAACCCACTGTAAAGACTGGGTTCAGTTGATTGTGTTGCACTGCTCATGTCCGCGTTCTGGAACTGTCCGCGTCCCCGTACAGAACTGTCCGCGTCCCCGTACAGAACTGTCCACGTCCGCGTACAGAACTGTCTGCATCCCCGTACAGAACTGTCTGCGTCCCCGTACAGGACTGTCCTCGTCCCCGTACAGAACTGTCTGCGTCCCCGTACAGAACTGTCCGCGTCCCCGTACAGAACTGTCTGCGTCCCCGTACTGAACTGTCCGCGTCCCCGTACAGAACTGTCCACGTCCCCGTACAGAACTGTCCACGTCCCCGTACAGAACTGTCCGCGTCCCCGTACAGAACTGTCTGCGTCCCCGTACAGAACTGTCCGCGTCCCCGTACAGAACTGTCCACGTCCCCGTACAGAACTGTCCACGTCCCCGTACAGAACTGTCTGCGTCCCCGTTCGGTGTGGCGCCAAGTCGATTACGCGCAGATTGGACTGAGGTGATCTTGGGGAATAACGACGGAGTTTGTTACAGTGTTGAGACGCCGAAGTTTATTGTTCAATTTGCTTTTTTCTTTACGGTCAGGGACAGTATGAGTGTAGCCAGATCCTTTTCACTCTCTATCCTTGTTTCATTTTGTGGTTGACCGGATTCGTCATCATCATCGAGATGAGGGACAGAAACGACCTGCTAGCTAGTCGGTACAGCTCGGTAAGCTAGCTAGCTACTCTACCAGCAGCATCCTAGTTATCCTAGCTAGTCGGTACAGCTCGGTAATCTAGCTAGCTACTCCACCAGCAGCATCCTAGTTACCATAGCTACCACTACATCATCACCGGCTGTCTCTCGTTGACGGATGCTGGCTACCTCTGTCCGGTTCTCCTCTCTTCACTAGATGGACGGTAACTTTAGTGTTTAACCCCTCTGTGTCCAAGGACCAAACTTTTGAATATTATTTTCAGGACGCCTCAATAGCAGGTATTGAACCCCGGGTAAATAATCACTAGTCAGAACCTCAACCTCAGTATACATTCATTATAAAAATCATCTTAACATCTGATATTGTGAGTAAACAACCTCGAGAGTGCGTCTTCCAGCCCTCCAATAAATTACATAATTCAACCCTCCCGGTTAGTAAATTTACCTCAACATGCCCCCGGAGAAGGCAGAGTAACGACACCAGCCTTTTAGCGGGGCTGACAGACTGACTACAACGCTCCCGTCGCTAAATGAATCTCGTTATTAAAAATGACACACTGCTCTCGCGCGCCAACGAGCGTCTAGAAGTCAGTTCTATTTGTGACGCAGTTCGCGCTGCATCTCCTCATTGGTTTATAGAAGCAGGTACCCACGTGCCATCTCCTCATTGGTTTATAGAAGCAGGTACCCACGTGCCATCTCCTCATTGGTGCCATCTCATTTAGCAAAAAAACATAACTTAACAGAAACATAACTTCTTTAAACAATAAAAGCTCATTTACGCACATTTCTGAAAATTGATATATAGCTTTTTGGAATGAAACTCTTCATATGTTTCCCCATCTGAGCTCAGAGTAGTTGAGAGATGTAATGTTTGTCTCTGTTGTGTTGAAGACCAATCAAGCAGGAGCGACCAGCCTCCCCTGTTCCCAGCTGTGTGTCCATGAAGAGTAACCAGTCTATGGGTAAACCTATAAACTTTAGAGAGGGAGACTTTTCTACTGAACAAAGGTAAGAAGAACTCACAGGTCCTGGTCAGTGAGTTAAACAACACTGTCTCTAGTCATTTCTCCACTCCCATTTTCCCATTTATTGTTGTTGTTTTCATAATCCATAGGCTAATCATTTTATCCAATTTCATAGTCCTAAAACAATATTAAACAAACACAACATTCCCTCCCTCCGTGTGTGTGTGTGTGTGTGTGTGTGTGTGTGTGTGTGTGTGTGTGTGTGTGTGTGTGTGTGTGTGTGTGTACTCCCTGGATGAGGAGATGTAATCTCATGTTTTGTCCACAGAAACCAACAGGAGAGATCAGAGTCAGAGATTCTCAGTGGTCAGTCTTCCCAGAGTCATCAAACAGACCTGGACTCCATATTCAGTGTATGTGGTCCTGTTGTGTGCATTTGTTTTTGTTTACCTCAAGTAAAGTTGATCTGTCAATCATTCATTATTGTGTTAATGAGAAAGCATTTATTCTCTTGCTTAACTTATTTACTTTATTTATTTCAGTTGCTTGAAGAGAAAATTATGACATTTGTGAAGAACGAGCTGAAGATGTTCAAGAGGATTCTTAGTCCAGAACTCCCAGAAGGCTTTGAGAGTCAGAAGCAGGATAAGGAAGTGGTGGATGCTGAAGATGAGAAGCAGGAGAGCAGTGCCAGTGAGGGGGCTCTGAAGATCACACTGCACATCCTGAGGAAAATGAACCAGAAGGAGCTTGCTGACACACTGGAGAAATGTAAGATCTGTCTGACTCATGTTGAATGATGTTTTATAACATTTAAAAGCTGTAGCTAAAGTACAGCTAAAGTAGCTGTGTAACTCAATGATATTGTAGCAGCCTTAACACAACACCTAGTGACCTCATCAAGTAGCAGCAGGGATGTGTTGTGGTGATTCATTTAGAGAGAGAGAGAGAACATTAATAATACCATCAATAATACCAATAATAATATAATCAGTCACACCAGTCTGTAATGCATTATGAAAACATTTACACATTTATACAGGCAGTTAAAATAATACATTGTTTTAATGTACAACTTTATAACAGTCCTACAATACTGTAGGCATTAAAACAGATGTAATATTAATATCCTCTGTGTTATTTCTAGATTCAGATGAGCCTGCTGTGATTTGTCACCGTGAACTCAAATCTAATCTAAAGAAGAAGTTTCAATGTGTATTTGAGGGGATCGCTAAACAAGGAAACCCAACACTTCTCAATAAGATCTACACAGAGCTCTACATCACAGAGGGTGGAACAGGAGAGGTCAATAACGAACATGAGCTGAGACAGATTGAGACAACAACCAGGAAACAAGCAAGACCAGAGACTGCAATCAAATGTAACGACATCTTCAAACCCTTAACTGGACAAGACAAACGTATCAGAACTGTGCTGACAAAGGGAGTCGCTGGCATTGGAAAAACAGTCTCTGTGCAGAAGTTCATTCTGGACTGGGCTGAAGGAAAAGCAAATCAGGATGTCCAATTTGTATTTTCATTCCCTTTTCGGGAGCTGAATTTGATGAAAGGGGACAAACACACTTTCATTGAACTTCTTAATCACTTCTCAATGGAAACCAAACAATCAAGAATCTCCAACTACGACAAGTACAAAGTTCTGTTAATCTTTGATGGTCTGGATGAGTGCCGACTGCCCCTAGACTTCCAGAAGAACAAGATATGTTGTGACGTCACAGAGTCAACCTCAGTGGATGTTCTGCTGACAAATCTCATCAAGGGAAATCTGCTTCCCTCTGCTCTCCTCTGGATAACTACCCGACCTGCAGCAGCCAATAAGATCCCTTCAGGGTGTGTTGAACAGGTGACAGAGGTACGAGGGTTCAATGACCCACAGAAGGAGGAGTACTTCAGGAAGAGATTCAGTGATGAGGACCTGGCCAGCAGAATCATCTCACACATAAAGACATCAAGGAGCCTCCACATCATGTGCCACATTCCAGTCTTCTGTTGGATTTCTGCAACAGTCCTTGAGCACATGCTGAAACATAAGAGAGAAGAGATGCCCAAGACTCTGACTGAGATGTACACACACCTTGTGGTGTTTCATACCAAACAGAAGAATGAAAAGTATCTTGGGAAAGAAGAGACAGATCCACACTGGAATAAAGAGAGCATTCTGTCACTGGGAAAACTGGCTTTTCAACAGCTTGTGAATGGCAATCTGATTTTCTATGAAGGAGACCTGAAGGAGGCTGGCATTGATGTCAATGAAGCCTCAGTGTACTCAGGATTGTGCACACAGCTCTTTAAAGAGGAATGTGTGCTGTACCAGGACAAGGTGTACTGTTTTGTTCATCTGAGCATTCAGGAGTTTCTGGCTGCTGTATATGTGTTCCTCTCATTCATCAACAACAATGAGAATCTAATGGCCAAATCGCAAACAAGTGACAAGCCTGAAGTTACTGTCTACAAGAGTGCTGTGGATAAAGCCTTACAAAGTGAGACAGGAAACCTGGACCTTTTCCTCCGCTTCCTTCTGGGCCTCTCACTGGAGTCCAATCAGAAGTACTTACAAGGTCTACTGACAAAGACCAGAAGCAGCTCACAGAGCCATGTAGAAACAGTCAAGTACATTAAGGAGAAGATCAGGGAGAATCCCTCTCCAGAGAGGAGCATCAATCTGTTCCACTGTCTGAATGAACTGAATGACCAGTCTCTAGTGGAGGAGATCCAAAGCTACCTGAGCTCAGGAAGTCTCTCTAGAGCCAAACTGTCACCTGCACAGTGGTCAGCTCTGGTCTTTGTGTTGCTGACTTCAGAAAAGGAGCTGGATGTGTTTGACCTGAAGAAATACTCCAGATCAGAGGAAGGTCTTCTGAGGCTGCTGCGAGTGGTCAAAGTCTCCAGAGCTGCTCTGTGAGTAAATAAAATGACATATAAGAAGTAATCATCAGGAAGAAATATTCAGTTTATAGAAAAATATGTATTCTAACATGTGTATAATATTATATTGAATAACATATTGAATAAATGCATCTATAATGAATCTATATGTTGTTTTGGATAATTAACCAAATGCATCTGCCATTGTCCTACTACAATACTCATTAAATTAGCAGTGTGTTTGTGAAGTCATGATGATCTCTTTGTCAGGCTGTCAGGCTGTGGAGTCACAGAGGAAGGCTGTGCTTCTCTGGTCTCAGCTCTGGAGTCAAACCCCTCACATCTGAGAGAGCTGGATCTGAGTAACAATGACCTGAAGGATTCAGGAGTGAAGCTGCTCTCTGCTGGACTGGGGAATCCCCACTGTAAACTGGAGACTCTGAGGTCAGTATTCCTGTAAATGGTCAACAAGTGATAACTGTTCACCAGATCCACATGTGTTTACCAGACAAACATAGTCCACACCATATTTATTGGCATATTTAGCCACTGGGATGTTTGACCATTTTTCAAGGCAAAACTGCTCCAGCTCCTTCAAGTTGGATGGGCTCCGCTGGTGCAATCTGTAAGTCATTCCACAGATTCTCAATTGGATTGTGCTTTGACTTGACCATTCCAAGACATTTACATTTTTCCCACTCAAGTGTTTCTTTAGCAGTCTCAAATCTCTGGAAGACTGAAACAGGTTTCCCTCAAGAATTTCCCAGTATTTAGCGCCATCCATCATTCCTTCTATTCTAACCAGTTTCCCAGTCCCTGCTGATGAAAAACATCTCCACAGCATGATGTTGCCACCACCATGCTTCACTGTGGGGATGGTGTTCTCGGGGTGATGAGAGGTGTTGGGTTTGCGCCAGACATAGCATTTTCCTTGATGGCCTTAAAGCTCCATTTTAGTGTCTTCTGACCAGAGTACCTTCGTCCTATGTTTGGGGAGTCCAGCTCTGTGGAGTGTACTGCTTAAAGTGGTCCTATGGACAGATACTCCAATCTCCGCTGTCTGTTATTGGTAATGGTGAGAGGTTAGCATGTTTTGTTATAGCCTCTGTTATTGGTAATGGTGAGGTTAGCATGTTTTGTTGTAGCCTCTAACTTTCTCACTCATTGTATTTTTTATTTCACCTTTATTTAACCAGGTAAGCTAGTTGAGAACATATTCTCATTTGCAACTGCGACCTGGCCAAGATAAAGCAGAGCAATTCGACACATACAACAACACAGAGTTACACATGGAATAAACAAAACATACAGTCAATAATACAGTAGAACAAAAGAAAACAAAAAGTATATGAACAGTGAGTGCAATTGAGGTAAGATAAGGGAGTTAAGGCAATAAATAGGCCATGGTGGCAAAGTAATTACAATATAGCAATTAAACACTGGAATGGTAGATGTGCAGAAGATGAATGTGCAAGTAGAGATACTAGGGTGCAAAGGAGCAAGATAAATCAATAAATACAGTATGGGGATGAGGTAGATAGATGGGCTATATACAGGTGCAGTGATCCGTGAGCTGCTCTGACAGCTGGTGCTTAAAGCTAGTGAGGGAGATAAGAGTCTCCAGCTTCAGAGATTTTTGCAGTTTGTTCCAGTCATGGGGAGCAGAGAACTGGAAGGAGAGGCGGCCAAATGAGGAATTGGCTTTGGGGGTGACCAGTGAAAAATACCTGCTGGAGCGCGTGCTACGAGTGGGTGCTGCTATGGTGACCAGTGAGCTGAGATAAGGCGGGGCTTTACCTAGCAGAGACTTGTAGAGTAGAGTGCTGGAGGCTATATTTTATAGATGACATCGCCGAAGTCGAGGATTGGTAGGATGGTCAGTTTTACGAGGGTATGTTTGGCTGCATAAGTGAAGGATGCTTTGTTGCAAAATAGGAAGCTGATTCTAGATTTAGATTTGGATTGGAGATGCTTAATGGGAGTCTGGAAGGAGAGTTTACAGTCTAACAAAAAACCTAGGTATTTGTATTTGTCCACATATTCTAAGTCAGAGCCGTCCAGAGTAGTGATACTGGACGGTCGGGCTGGTGCAGGCAGTGATCAGTTGGCCAGAAGTATACAGAATGGTGTCGTCTGCGTAGAGGTGAATCAGCGAATCACCAGCAGCGAGAGCGACATCATTGATGTATACAGAGAAGTGAGTCGGCCTGAGAATTGAACCCTGTGGCACATCCATAGAGACTGCCAGAGGTCCGGCCAACAGGCCCTGCGATTTGACACACTGAACTCTATCAGAGCAGTAGTTGGTGAACCAGGCGAGGCAATCATTTGAAAAACCAAGGCTGTTGAGTCTGCCAATAAGAATGTGGTGATTGACAGACTCGAAAGCCTTGGCCAGGTCGATGAATAAGGCTGCACGGTACTGTCCTTTATCGATGACAGTTATGATAATGTTTAGGACTTTGAGCATGGCTGAGGTGCACCCATGACCAGCTCTGAAACCAGATTGCATAGTGGAGAAGGTATGGTGGGATTCAAAATGGTGGGTGTTCTGTTTGTTAACTTGGCTTTCGAAGATTTTAGAAAGGCAGGGCAGGATTGATATAGGTCTATAAGAGTGCTGGTCTAGAGTGTCTCCCCCTTTGAAGAGGGGGATGACCGCGGCAGCTTTCAAATCTTTGGGAATCTCAGACGACACGAAAGAGAGGTTGAACAGGCTAGTAATTGTGTTGCAACAGTTCCAGCAGATAATTTTAGAAAGAGAGGGTCCAGATTGTCTAGCCCGGCAGATTTGTAGGGGTCCAGGTTTTGGAGTTCTTTAAGAACATCAGCTATCTGGATTTGGGTGAAGGAGAAATAGGGGAGGCTTGGGCGAGTTGCTGTGGGGAGTGCAGGGCTGTTGACCGGGGTAGGGTTAGCCAGGTGGAAAGCATGGCCAGCCATAGAAAAATGCATCTTGAAATTCTCGATTATCGTAGATTTATCGTGACAGTGTTTCCTAGCCTCAGTGCAGTGGGCAGCTGGGAGGAGGTGCTCTTATTCTCTATGGACTTTACAGTGTCCCAGAACTTTTTTGAGTTTGTGCTACAGGATGCAAATTTCTGCTTGAAAAAGCTAGCCTTAGCTTTCCTAACTGCCTGTGCATATTTGTTCCTGACATCCTTGAAAACTTGCATATCACGGGGGCTATTCAATGCTAATGCAGAATGCCACAGGATGTTTTGTGTTGGTTAAGGGCAGTCAGGTCTGGAGAGAACCAAGGGCTATATCTGTTCCTGGTTCTACATTTCTTGAGAGGGGCATGCTTATTTAAGATGGTGAGGAAGGCACTTTTAAAGAATGACCAGGGGTCCTCTACTGACGGGATGAGGTCAATTTCCTTCCAGAATACCCGGGCCAGGTCGATTCGGAAGGCCTGGTCGCTGAAGTGTTTTATGGAGCATTTGACAGTGATGAGTGGAGGTCGTTTGACCGCAGACCCGTTACGGATGCAGGCAATGAGGCAGTGATCGCTGAGATCTTGGTTGAAAACAGCAGAGGTGTATTTGGAGGGCAAGTTGGTCAGGATGATATCGTTGAGGGTGACCGTGTTTAAGGCTTTAGGGAGGTACCTGGAAGGTTAATTGATAATTTGTGAAAGATTCAGATCTGTTTAAACCAACTCTTAGTTTCCTGATTCAGATCAGTTCAAACCAACTCTTAGTGTCCTGATTCAGATCAGTTCAAACCAACTCTTAGTGTCCTGATTCAGTTCTGTTTCAACTAACTCTTAGTTTCCTGATTCAGATCTGTTCAAACCAACTCTTAGTGTTATTATTCATTATTTATGATTTGTATTAATCAAGATTAAGATTATTAATCATAATCAGGATTCATTTAGTATTGTTTAGAAATGTGTTATCTACTCCCTTAGACAGAAAGTTACTCCAGTCATCATCCACAGTTCAGTTACTAAACACAACCAAAACACAACCCAAAACACAACCCAAAACACAACCAAAAATGCAACCAATGAGTTTGGAACCAAATACTAAACTTTTGACTACTTTAATACACTATGAGTGAATTGGTCAGAATACTTATGACTTCTTCAAATGGGGGACTAGATACATAATGTGCTTTTATTTTTCTAAATCTTGAAACAGATATGTATTAAAATACCCTAAAATAAAAGGTGACATTATATACTGTCACCTCATATGAAACATTTGATCTGAAATCTATAATGTTGGAGTATAGAGACACATTTAAAATGTTAACTTCACTGTCTAAATAGATATGGTGTGGACTGTATACTCAATAGAATATAAATCTGATACCTCACTGTCTAAATAGATATGGTGTGGACTGTATACTCAATACAATCTAAATCTGATACCTCACTGTCTAAATAGATATGGTGTGGACTGTATACTCAATACAATCTAAATCTGATACCTCACTGTCTAAATAGATATGGTATGGACTGTATACTCAATACAATCTAAATCTGATTCCTCACTGTCTAAATAGATATGGTGTGGACTGTATACTCATTACAATCTAAATCTGATTCCTCACTGTCTAAATAGATATGGTGTGGACTGTATACTCAATACAATCTAAATCTGATACCTCACTGTCTGTCTTCTGACTGATACTGCTTTTTAAACTGGTCTGGTCAGTCTACTATAATATTTGTACTATGTATTTTTCTATCTGCAGGCAATACTTTGATCATTTGTTATTTCTAATAATGAAATATTAATTTATTAATAGATATGGCAGGTTTCAGGACACAGGTATATCTGAATATTTTTTATATCTGAATATTTAAAAAAAAATATACTGCCACGATTTTCACCACCAAAGAATATCAGTGTGATTTTAATATGATTTGACTCTTTGCAGGCTGTCAGGCTGTCGAGTCACGGAGGAAGGCTGTGCTTCTCTGGTCTCAGCTCTGAGGTCAAACCCCTCACACCTGAGAGAGCTGGACCTGAGTAACAATGACCTGAAGGATTCAGGAGTGAAGCTGCTCTCTGATGGACTGGGGAATCCCCACTGTAAACTGGAGACTCTGAGGTCAGTATTCCTGTAGTTGGTCAACAACTGATAACTGTTCACCAGATCCACATGTGTTTACCAGGCACACATAGTCCACACCATATGTGTTTGGACAGTGAGGCTTACAGTTTTAAATTTGGTGCTATGCTCCAGCATTTTGGATTTGAGAAACAATGTTTCATATTAGGAGACAGTACAGAATGTCACCTTTTATTTGAGGTTAAAGGTGAGAGGTTAGTATGTTTTGTTGTAGCCTCTGTTATTGGTAATGGTGAGAGGTTAGCATGTTTTGTTGTAGCCTCTGTTATTGGTAATGGTGAGAGGTTAGCATGTGTTGTTGTAGTCTTTGTTATTGGTAATGGTGAGAGGTTAGTATGTTTTGTTGTAGTCTCTGTTATTGGTAATGGTGAGAGGTTAGCATGTTTGGTTGTAGTCTCTGTTATTGGTAATGGTGAGAGGTTAGCATGTTTTGTTGTAGCCTCTGTTATTGGTAATGGTGAGAGGTTAGTATGTTTTGTTGTAGCCTCTGTTATTGGTAATGGTGAGAGGTTAGCATGTTTTGTTGTAGCCTCTGTTATTGGTAATGGTGAGAGGTTAGCATGTGTTGTTGTAGTCTTTGTTATTGGTAATGGTGAGAGGTTAGCATGTTTTGTTGTAGCCTCTGTTATTGGTAATGGTGAGAGGTTAGTATGTTTTGTTGTAGCCTCTGTTATTGGTAATGGTGAGAGGTTAGCATGTTTTGTTGTAGCCTCTGTTATTGGTAATGGTGAGAGGTTAGCATGTTTTGTTGTAGCCTCTGTTATTGGTAATGGTGAGAGGTTAGCATGTTTTGTTGGAGCCTCTGTTATTGGTAATGGTGAGAGGTTAGCATGTTTTGTTGTAGTCTCTGTTATTGGTAATGGTGAGAGGTTAGTATGTTTTGTTGTAGCCTCTGTTATTGGTAATGGTGAGAGGTTACCATGTTTTGTTGTAGCCTCTGTAACTCTCTCACTCATTATTATTCATGATTAATTCATGATCTTTCTCAGTCAAGGCGTCACAGGCTTGATGTCTCATTGTGTTCGAGGAATATGGGACCAGATAAACTTTTGACATATTTAGTACACTTTAAGTGTCAGAATACTTATGACTTCTTCAAATGGGGGGACTAGATACATAAAATGCTTTAATTTTTCTAAACGTTGAAACAGATATGTATTAAAATATCCTCAAATAAAAGGTGACATTATAAACTGTCACCTCATACGAAACATTTGATCTGAAATCCAAAATGTTGGAGTATAGAGACACAATTAAAATGCTAGCTTCACTGTCAAAATAGATATAGATGATGTGGACTGTATACTCAATACAATCTTAATCTGATTCCTCACTGTCTAAATAGATATGGTGTGGACTGTATACTCAATACAATCTAAATCTGATACCTCACTGTCAAAATAGATATGGTGTGGACTGTATACTCAATACAATCTAAATCTGATACCTCACTGTCTAAATAGATATGGTGTGGACTGTATACTCAATACAATCTAAATCTGATACCTCACTGTCTAAATAGATATGGTGTGGACTGTATACTCAATACAATCTACATCTGATACCTCACTGTCTAAATAGATATGGTGTGGACTGTATACTCATTACAATCTAAATCTGATTCCTCACTGTCTAAATAGATATGGTGTGGACTGTTTACTCAATACAATCTAAATCTGATTCCTCACTGTCTGTCTTCTGACTGATACTGCTTTTTAAACTGGTCTGGTCAGTCTACTCAAATATTTGTACTATATATTTTTCTATCTGCAGGCAATACTTTGATCATTTGTTATTTCTAATAATGAAACATTCATTTATGAATAGATATGGCAGGTTTCAGGACACAGATATATCTGAATATTTAAAAAAATATATACTGCCACGATTTTCACCACCAAAGAATAGCAGTGTGATTTTAATATGATTTGACTCTTTGCAGGCTGTCAGGCTGTCGAGTCACAGAGGAAGGCTGTGCTTCTCTGGTCTCAGCTCTGAGGTCAAACCCCTCACACCTGAGAGAGCTGGACCTGAGTAACAATGACCTGAAGGATTCAGGAGTGAAGCTGCTCTCTGATGGACTGGGGAATCCCCACTGTACTCTGGAGACTCTGAGGTCAGTATTCCTGTAGTTGGTCAACAAGTGATAACTGTTCACCAGATCCACATGTGTTTGTCAGGCACACATAGTCCACACCATATGTGTTTGGACAGTGAGGCTTACAGTTTTAAATTTGGTGCTATGCTCCAGCATTTTGGATTTGAGATATAATGTTTCATATTAGGAGACAGTACAGAATGTCACCTTTTATTTGAGGTTAAAGGTGAGAGGTTAGTATGTTTTGTTGTAGTCTCTGTTATTGGTAATGGTGAGAGGTTAGTATGTTTTGTTGTAGCCTCTGTTATTGGTAATGGTGAGAGGTTAGCATGTTTTGTTGTAGCCTCTGTTATTGGTAATGTTGAGAGGTTAGTATGTTTTGTTGTATCCTGTTATTGGTAATGGTGAGAGGTTAGCATGTTTTGTTGTAGCCTCTGTTATTGGTAATGGTGAGAGGTTAGCATGTGTTGTTGTAGTCTTTGTTATTGGTAATGGTGAGAGGTTAGCATGTTTTGTTGTAGCCTCTGTTATTGGTAATGGTGAGAGGTTAGTATGTTTTGTTGTAGCCTCTGTTATTGGTAATGGTGAGAGGTTAGCATGTTTTGTTGTAGCCTCTGTTATTGGTAATGGTGAGAGGTTAGCATGTTTTGTTGTAGCCTCTGTTATTGGTAATGGTGAGAGGTTAGTATGTTTTGTTGTAGCCTCTGTTATTGGTAATGGTGAGAGGTTAGTATGTTTTGTTGTAGTCTCTGTTATTGGTAATGGTGAGAGGTTAGTATGTTTTGTTGTAGCCTCTGTCATTGGTAATGGTGAGAGGTTACCATGTTTTGTTGTAGCCTCTGTAACTCTCTCACTCATTATTATTCATGATTAATTCATGATCTTTCTCAGTCAAGGCGTCACAGGCTTGATGTCTCATTGTGTTCGAGGAATATGGGACCAGATAAACTTTTGACATATTTAGTACACTTTAAGTGTCAGAATACTTATGACTTCTTCAAATGGGGGGACTAGATACATAAAATGCTTTAATTTTTCTAAACGTTGAAACAGATATGTATTAAAATATCCTCAAATAAAAGGTGACATTATAAACTGTCACCTCATATGAAACATTTGATCTGAAATACAAAATGTTGGAGTATAGAGACACAATTAAAATGCTAGCTTCACTGTCAAAATAGATATAGATGATGTGGACTGTATACTCAATACAATCTTAATCTGATTCCTCACTGTCTAAATAGATATGGTGTGGACTGTATACTCAATACAATCTAAATCTTATACCTCACTGCCTAAATAGATATGGTGTGGACTGTATACTCAATACAATCTAAATCTGATACCTCACTGTCTGTCTTCTGACTGATTCTGCTTTTTAAACTGGTCTGGTCCGTCTACTCAAATATTTGTACTATATATTTTTCTATCTGCAGGCAATACTTTGATCATTTGTTATTTCTAATAATGAAACATTAATTTATGAATAGATATGGCAGGTTTCAGGACACAGATATATCTGAATATTTAAAAAAAAATATACTGCCACGATTTTCACCACCAAAGAATAGCAGTTTGATTTTAATATGATTTGACTCTTTGCAGGCTGTCAGGC